>NC_066626.1:34708003-35022040 GCF_025201925.1 Gopherus flavomarginatus
TCTAATAAAAATATTACCTCACCCAACTTGATTCTCACTAACAGAGACTTTTCAGTTGAAGTGAGAAAGGCTTATATATTTTTAGTGGAAGGTCCCAAGTTCTATCTCTGATGCAGCATGTGTGCGCTAGAATTGATCTTGACTGCCATAAGTGTGGAGCCACTGATTTCTTACAAAGTATTTGGTGTTTTCCTTTTCAGAATACAGGCCTGCTCCCACTGAAGTCCATTGCAATCTAAACATTGCTTCAGTGGACTTTGGATCAGGCTCATTATGCTCATTTCTACAGCTATCAAAATGTCAAGGAGAAAGTGCAGGGAAAGGGGAAAAAGTTATGGAAATAATCAGATCTTTAACTCTGAGTGGATTAACATGAGAATTACACCACTTTCTACAGGAAATTAGTACTTAGAGAATTTACATTATTTTTGGTACATTCCATTTTCATAAGGCCAGGAACATGCATGTCAGTTCAGGCTGAGACATTTATTTTGGCTTTATTTGTAAGATATTTGTATATGCCTCTATAGAGATGGTATGGGATCTGAGAATCAGCATAATGCAGAAATTGTCAGAGTAATTCTGGGCTTTATGCTGAATACTGAGTAAAATAGGCAAATCAAATCACTCTAATCCATATTTGTAGTATCATCCAAGGGCTGCGATAATTTAACCCCTTTCACTTTTGTACATTTGTTCAGTACTCCTTTAAATTTTGTATATATTCATTCTTAGGAGCGGGGTTACAGAGCACAAGTGGTTCCAGGGTTCTTGGCTTAGGGAATGGTCTCTCTGACAGTGCTTCTCAGGAGCTAGTGGCCCTGGAGGTCATTTTCACCTGATCCTCAATTACATAGGCGCCAACTCCATGGGTGCTCCAGGCCTTGAGCACCCCAGGGGAAAAATTAGTAGGTGTTCTGCACCCACCGGCAGCCAAGCTCCCCCTCACCCCCTGCCCCACCTCACCTCCTCTGCCTCCGAATCCTCTCCTGAGCGCGCTGCATCCCCGCTCCTCTGCCTACCTCCTAGTGCTTGCCACCACCAAACAGCTGTAGCAAGCTCCAGAATGGAAGGGGAAGGAGTGGGAACGCATCAAGGAAGAAGGTGGGGAAGAGGTGGGGCCGAGGCGGGGATCTGGGGAAGGAGTCGGAATAGGGGCAGGGAGGTGGTTGAATTGCGGTTGGGACTTTGGGAAAGGGGTTGGAATGGGGGCGAGAGGGGCAGGGCAGGGGTAGAGTTGGGGCAGGGCCTGGGACAGAAGGGGTTCGAGCACCCACCGGCGCCACTAAAAGTTGGCACCTATGCTCAATTATACAATTTAGGCCCAGATTCAGTGAAATCTCCAATCATTTTTGACACCCCAGAAGCCTCTGAAGGCCATTCAGTTTTGTGATACCAAGTATTAAGACTTGTGTTAAGCACTTGTGTCTGAACATCCAGACTTGAAGATATAGGACCAGATCCTTGACCCCCATTAGATCCTGTCCCCTACAAGGCAGTGAGGGATTCCCCTTACACAAACGAATTCCCACCTAGTGTAAAGCCAGCATAGGGGTCATGTCAGGAGTGGGAGGGAAAGTGTCAAATTCCTTTTGCTCCCATTATCCCTGGGTTACATAACCACTTCCTATGGCACCTTTATGGGTCCTAAGGCTCCTATAATCTAAATCAAGGGCTGAAATGGCCCTCAGCTGCCTCCACATTTGGAGAAGTGCAAAAATAGTTTTAAGCCACCTTCTCCTCTCCACTTTAGATCTTGCACTTAAGATGGGCTGTAATTTTTCATAATTCAAACAAGAAAATGCATCTGAATAGGTTGCAGATTCTGGGGCTGCTTCAGTTTCTGTTCTGCTTTATGGCCATATTACACAGTCTTCCATTCACTTTTCTGTTGATAACAGTCCCTGTTTTTATAGATTCATAGATTCTGGGGGCTTGGCTACACTGGAGAGTTGCAGCGCTGTAAACCCACCACCAGCACTGCAACTTACCATCCACACTTGCAGGGCACATACAGCACTGAATCTCCCTGGCTGGTTGTACTCCTGCTCTGCCTCGGGCATAAGGATTGCAGCGCTGGTGATGCAGCGCTGCTCATCAAGTGTGGCCACCAAAAGCGCTGTAATTGGCCTCCACGGTATTAGGAGGTATCCCAGAATACCTGTTCACAACAAACCGGAAGAATGGCTGAACTCCGGGCATCCCAGAGCTGCTTAGCTAAAAAACAAACACAGCTCCTGTTTGCTCGAGAAGAGGCAGGCAGGGAAATTGCTTTGGAATGTTCACAGCTGTTTGCTTGAGTAGAGAAGCCACACGGCGGAGGGGGAGGGGGGAGCCCGTGTTGGAGCAGCTGCTTATGTGGTCTGAAGGCTATTTAGGAGTGCATAATTTGCATTTAGTGAATAAGAGAGGGGTGGGGGAAGGGGTCGAAACTTTTAAAATGATTGAAGGTAGCTGCTGTGTATCTTCCAGTCCTTAGAACTTGCAAGGCAGGGAGCTGACACAGTGTCAGCTCCAAAAATCCACTCTCTCTGTCTCCCCCACGCTCCCTGTCACACTCCACCCCACCCCCCTCTTTTGAAAAGCATGTTGCAGCCATTTGAACGCTGGGATAGCTGCCCGTAATGCACCACTCCCAACAGCGCTGCAAATGCTGCAAATGTGGCCACGCTGCAGCGCTGGTAGCTGTCAGTGTGGCCACACTGCAGCGCTTTCCCTACAAGCTGTATGAAGACAGCTGTAACTCCCAGCGCTGTACAGCTGTAAGTGTAGCCATGGCCTAGGACTGGAAGGGACCTCGAGAGTCATCGAGTCCAGTCCCCTGCCCTCATTGCAGGACCAAATACTGTCTAGACCATCCTGGATAGACATTTATCTAACCTACTCTTAAATATCTCCAGAGATGGAAATTCCACAACCTCCCTAGGTAGTTTATTCCAGTGTTTAACCACCCTGACATTAGGAAGTTTTTCCTAATGTCCAACCTAAACCCCCCTTGCTGCAGTTTAAGCCCATTGCTTCTATCTTCTTAGGGACAATTCCATCACTTTATTCATCCTGAGCAGCACTTACTTTGGACTAGGGGTATGGCTACACTTACAGTTGTATGGCGCTAGGAGTTATAGCTGTCTTCGTACAGCTGTGTAGGGAAAGCGCTGCAGTGTGCCACACTGACAGCTACCAGTGCTGCAGTGTGACCACATTTGCAGCATTTGCAGCGCTGTTGGGAGTGGTGCATTGTGGGCAGCTATCCCAGCGTTCAAGTGGCTGCAACGTGCTTTTCAAAAGAGGAGGGTGAGGGGGAACATGGGGGAGAGAGAGAGAGTGGATTTTTGGATCTGTCAGCTCCCTGCCTTGCAAGTTCTAAGGACCGGAACATACACATCACCAACCTGCAATCAATTTAAAAGTTTTGAGCCCTTCCCTCACCCCTCTCTTATTCACTGAATGCAAATTTTGCGCTCCTAAATAGCCTTCAGACAACATAAGCAGCTGCTCAACACGGACTCCCCTCCACCCCTTTGCCGTGTGACTTCTCTCTTCAAGCAAACAGCTGTGAACCTTCCAAAGCAATTCCCCTGCCTGCCTCCGCTCGCTCAGCAAACAGGAGCTGGGTTTGTTTTTTAGATAAGCAGCTCGGGGGAGCTCGGAGTTCAGCCATTCTTGTGAGCAGGCATTCTGGGATACCTCCGAATACCCTGGAGGCCAATAACAGCGCTTTTGGTGGCCACACTTGATGAGCAGCGCTGCATCACCAGCGCTGCAATCATTACACCCCAAGCAGACCAGGTGTACAGCCAGCACTGCAGCCAGGGAGTTGCAGCGCTGGATGTGCCTTGCAGGTGTGGACAGTTACTAAGTTGCAGCGCTGTAAACCCACCACCAGCGCTGCAACTCTCCAGTGTAGCCAAGCCCTAGATCACATCCCCTGCTGAATGCTCATTCAGGGGTAAAAGGAGGCACTAGAAGCACTTTATTTCACTGTATTTGCTAGGGGTAGGGCAGATAGCAGCACTTGAACCTTGACTCCACTTCCCTGCCCAAATGCACAGGCCAGTGCATCTGAGCTGGCATGGAGGAAGGGGAAGGAAGCTGCATCTGCTGACTTTTGCCATACAGCATGTAGGAACTAGGGAGTGAATTGTGACTCAGCTTTGCAACTATGCATTGTCCCTTAGAGTGGTCAGATTGTACTCTTACTACCTACCTGTTTGGAAGTAATCACACTGAAATTGTCAGGACTGGAGTAAAGCATCATTCAGAATAAGAAAGGCAGAATTAGACCCTTTTAAGTTTATATAATGTATACCAGCAAAGCTTTGTATTGCCACATTGTACTCGCTATTGGACGAAGAGAGAAGCAAACTCTTACAGATACTATTTAGAAAAGCACTGGTGCATTGTATTCTTACTAGATTACAAGGTAGATTGAAAGAAGTTGTGTGTTTTCTACCCCTATGGGCAGATAAAATTGTATCCACATTCAGTACCAAAGGCACAGCTAACACTGAGCCAGTTCATCTTCAGCCTTTTGCTGAGTAAGGACTGAGTAACAATTATATAAATATTTTATGCTAATGTTGCAAGTATAACTTAGCTATATTTCACCTGTACAAATATGCAGCTATGCATAGATATACATGCTATATTTTAGCTATACATTTAGTGGCAGAATTGCAACCCTCAATAATCAACTAGATTTAGTACAAGTCTTTAGAAGTGAGCATCATAACTGTCACATAGAAAATAAACCTTAGAATGGAAACTATATAATGGGGCAACTATGTGTTGCCTAAATTAACTTCATTTGCTATTTTAAATAATTAACAAATATCTAATAGTCAAAATAGAATTAAAAATGCAAGCCAATAAAAATGGCTGTTCAGGATGCAATTCCTTTTATGCCTCCTGACTCAGACCACTTCACTTCTCCAACCAATTCATTTGCACTGAAGCTGGGTCATGCTTACTGCATTAAATTCTATATGAAAATTGTTTGTCTGTTAGCCAAATATATTTTTCCTCTAGAAATATGTTTATGCATTAAACTTGTCTTAACATTTTTTTCCCATTAGCACATTTGACAGACACTGAGTTTCATCTCATAAATATCTAGAGCATGAAGAACTCTTTGGTACATTATGTCTTAAAACACACATTAAAGACAAAGGCAGAATAGATGCTGCAACATCAAACAAAAGAAGAAAATAAAGAAAAGGTTGTGGTGCTATGAAATGTTTAAAATGCTCCAAAATATGATACTGTAGAAATGAATTGCCTGGTGGTGTGTGGGGGTTAAGTTAACCAGCAAAAATCACTTACAAATTGTAAGATTTAGAGCTATGTTGTGACCCACATGGGGAAGTGCAAAATATCTTTTTTAAAAAAAAAAAAATAGCAGGATTAGTATTAAGTACAAAATAAAAAAGATGTGTAGTTCTTTTTTGTAAGGATAAGGCAAATACTTTTTGAGCCACTGTCTAACAGTTATAGTAAGAGAACTCGCCTACACAACACAGTAAGTACCAGCAGAATCAGTTTAACCAGAATATTAGCACTGTTTGTACCAATGCACTGAGAGTCAGTATCAGCTGAAACAATTTAGAGATTAGTATAGAGGACAATCTTGCACTGTACTACAAGTAGATGGACTAAATAACCCAGTATGTCCTTTTCTACCCTGTAAACTAGGATTCTATGAGCTTTATCTGTAGTTCATCCTTCCCTCTACATTAATTTCTTATAGCTCTATCTTATATAATAGATATGAACAGGGGCAGCTCTATGTATTTTGCCACCTCAAGCACGGCAGACAGGAGGCTTTCAGCTGCATGCCTGCAGGCGGTCCGCTGGTAATGCAGATTAGGCGGCATGCCTGCAAGAGGTCCGCCGGTCCTGCGGCTTTGGCGTACCCACTGCCAAATTGCCGACAGACCTCCTGCAGGCATGCCTGTGACGGCAACCTGACTGCCACCCTCATGGTGTCCAGCAAGGTGCCCCCCACAGCTTGCCGCCACAGGCATGCGCTTGCTGCGCTGGTGCCTGGAGCCACCCCTGGATATGAAAAGTTTTGGAAAAAGAGCAAAATTGAGCCCAGTGATGGCTAAGCTTTGAAAGATTTAGAAAACTGAATACAATCTTGCCCCAATGGCAAAAATCCCGTTGTCTTCAGTAGGGTTAGGATTTCACCCCTTACGTTACATTTAAGAACTCAAGAGCTCAGAAGTTTATCTGAACCCAAGTCCAATGAAAGTCAAGAAAGGAAGTTATTTTCTTTAAATGTGAACCAAACTTAAATCTAAAATGATTAGAGTTTGGGGCAACAGTCATTTATATTTTATCCAAATCAGTTTGTCCATTCCTGTGGTACATGTAACTCATTTCTTGTAATTTATTTTCTGAGGCCTTCATCTCTAAATGGAGCAGAATCTGCCTGCTGCAAAAGCAGCTGACATTTTAAGTTCAGATGCAACCTGGCTCTAGAGGACACACTGTGTGCCCTCTCCTGAAGGCTTTACTTTCATTCTCTTTTGTTTTGTTGGTCTCTTATACAAAATCAAGATAATTCTGACTGAAAGTATATGGTTGCTCTTTGTTTGTGGGAAAAACATAGTCTTAACTGGGGGACATGTACGAAACTGTAAAAGCTTTTCAGCGTAAGAGCCTGGTTTTCCTAGTAGCACATACTAACTCTAGTGCAAGTTACATCTGCCCTCCTTTCTCTTCAAAGTCAAAACAGAGAACCTTACTGTAATTCTGAACCTTGCTAAGTGCACGAAGAACCAAACATGACCTCACAATATAGTAAATACAAGATAGTACTCCCTGAATTGCCAGCACTGAGGAATCTACAGGAATACCATTGTATAAAACTGGGGTTGACAGCTATTGAAATTATTTAAAATACAATCATTATGTAAAGCTGGTATATTCACTCATGCATATTTCCACTATTTAAGCTTGTTCCCTGATAGCTTGACACTTGATACAGAAGAACATTTACAATAGAATAAAACTGTACAATGATACAAAACTGCAAAACCAGGAAAGGGAAATCATCCTATAAGGTTACGGATATCAGTAACATCAAAAACTCACTAATGTAATACATCTTCACTGGCTTCCAGTAGATTCAAGGATTAAGTCTAAAATTGTATTATTACTATTTGAAGTTCTCCATTTGCCACTGGCTACATAACTTGACTCGGGTGTCTATCCCATGAAGTTCACTAATGATTTGTTATTGCAGTAGTACTCAACCATAAAAGTGTAGAAGGGCATTTCATCATCCAATGGAGTTTTAGAGACCCACAGAAAGAATCCCCTGACCTGACTTTGTGCTGTCATTATAGATGGGCCTCAAGTCACAAAGTTTGACTCTGCCCCAAAAACTCTGCTGGTGTTTGAATTCAATGATGTATTTCATACAGAAATAGGCACAAGCCATGCCACTCAGTTCTGAATCCAGCCCTAGATATGAAAGTGTCTCTCTGCAGCCTTGGGCAACTCAACTTTTCTGCCTCATTTTCCCTACTGAAAATGATACCACACTCTCCTCACAGAGGTTAATTTGTTAATATCTGTACAGATCTTTAGAGATGAAAAGCATGCTATAAATCCTAAGTAGAAATCCTTATACACTGGACCCTGAAAGGCTCATTCATCCAGAACTAATGCCCTCCCCTCTACACACCTACAACATGCTTCCCCTTTTGATGTCACCACCTGCTGCAAAATTAAGAAAGATGACCCACTTTTCTTTCCCATTATTATGGCCACCTTCCTCCTGTGGCAACCTTCCTTCACCTCAAAGGACTCCTTTGAGAAGAGGGGTTGTGTCAGAGTAAGATGAGGTGCTTCTTCTATCATATTCCCAGCCTTTGCCAACCTAGAGAACCAAAAAGTGGCACTCCAGCCATTGTCACTCATGTGTCTGTACAACACAACAACACAGGGTCTCCGGCTGACCACTATTCTGATAATTGAGACACTGGTTTAGCTTCCCTTCCGAGTACTGATAAGAAGTGTCACTTATTGGCATGGACTGCAGAAAGCTCTATATTGGGAGATTAATTCCGTTTATTGTTCATACTGTGTCTGAATGGAAGGGAATAGAACTAGCTTTGGCAATCAGAACGATGGGTTGAACAGCCTGTCTTTCTGTATTTTGTGTATTCTTTTCTAAGTGGAGAGCTGAAGTATTACTCTAGTGGATGACTGGAAATATATAATAGTGTTTTTGCAGGGTTCTGCTTTGTTACGTTCTTTATTGAGCACAGGAAACTATATTCAGATCTTCCAATAAGACATACTGTGCACTTTCATCAGAAGGCCATCTCTGATACAAGGTGTCTATACTTTGGGTTTCAATTCTATTAAAGTTTATAATAAACAACCCTGTATAACATCCCCCTCACTGTGGGAAGAAAATTACTAGCCTTCACAGAACAGTTTTTCAGAGATGGTGTGGGTACTTAAACCAGCTGTGCTGAACAGAATGTCTAATACGTTTGGAGTTCTTGACCATTTCAAGGGTACTCACAAGCAACAGTAGCACTGTTTTCCATTTTCACTACAGTAATTGACACAAGAATGGATTCATGTTGTGCCACTTGCTGTTCACAGCCTTTGTCAGCAAAATAAACCATCAGGATTGCAGTGCCTCATTTATCATGGGATTTTCTGTAATGTGATGTGCTGCTAAGCCTTTCCAATAGTCTATAGTTTGACTGAAATGAGTCTTGCTAACTTAGAAATCAAAACGATAAAGAGGAAAGAAATGGTATTGGCAGCAAATAGATTTCAAACTGCTACTGGTAAGTATCTCATATACAAATGCATTCTGGTAGCCACTGTTACAGAGACCTTACTGGTGGAATGTGGGGGAACTAGCAGAAATATAGCTCCCCCAACTCTAAAAATTTTCTCTTTAGATACTTTCCTGATGGGAAGCCCCTTCCCAATAATCTAAAAGGCATTCTGCTCTCAGTGCAGCTCATTTCTAACAGCTTTTTTAATGTTTAACTTGCTCATTCTTTATATGCTGTGAAATCAAGGTGAAGATGTACTCCATCAACTTTATGAAGATCAGTCATTAAATTTAATAGAAGTCAGGTACGTTTAGATGCAATTAAAAACTAATCAATATGTTTTATATATAAAGCTATTACTCAAGTATACAAATGCAAGAAAAAAAAATATTTGCAAAAGCTTATTTGTGTTTCCTATTGTAAACTACCCAAATGGATTTTGTAGGCGGGGGTAGGGAGACTGTGTTCCTAGACTGTCACCACATTTTCTAGCGTCAGCCCAAAATGAAGTCTAGGAATTTAGACACGGCCTTAGAAGAATGCTTCTGTTGCAAAGATAGCACACCACAACACGGAGGAGCTAAATTATTACATTGTAATTTGACATTCGCTAAAATAAAAGCTATGTGATAAAGTCTAAGTGACCACCTCTTTGTGTATTTTTCAGACTAAGGGCATGTCTACACTACAAACTTAAGTCAATCTATGTTAGACCTACTCATACCCACTGCAATAATTACTGTAGTGGTTCAGGGCCACGCTACCCTCCTTCTGTCAGTGGTGCATGTGCTCATCAGGAGTGGTGTGGGGGGCTGAGAACCCAGGCTCTCAGCTCTGCACGCAGCTCCCCACCAGGAGCCTGGCTGCCCCTGTGGCTTTTGGCTCCCTGCTTCCCACTGGGACATTGAGCCTCAGTGCAGCAGAGCTTCCAGAAAGGAGAGGGGAGCCGAGAACCTAGAGGGCAATCGGCTGGGAGCCCAGAGGAGGGGGCAGCCCAGCTCCCAGCAGGGAGCCTGGGCAGCAGCTCAGCAAGCAGCCAGGACCCCTGAGGCAGCCCACCTCGAAGCAGGGACCTGGGAGTCCAGGGGCAGCCAGGCTCTAGCTGGAGACTCCCACCCACCCCTGGGTGACAGCCAGAGCTCTGAGCACTTTCTTGTCCATTTCATGGCTCCATCAGGGAGCTATGAAATTGACAGGAATGACAGACAACAGCCAATGTAACTAACCCGCAGTGTCTGCACGGACACTGCGTCACCCTAACTACACTGATATAAGCCCTACGCCTTTCATTGAGGTGGAGTTATGATGTCGGTGTAGTAAGGCATTTACATCGGCGGGAGCAAGGCTTCAGTGTGGACACTGGCATAATTAGATTGACGTAAGCTGCCCTATGTCAGCCTAACTCTACAGTGTAGACGAAGCCTTAGGGTCTGTTGTCCATGCAATTCAAGCCACAATTTCCTAAAATCACACAACCTTTATTCTTGTTTAGTGCTAGTGGGATGAAGGGGCATATTGGACACACTCACTGCTTCCACTCTTTTCCCAATGACACTTCAAGGTGCCTAAGCCACAGAAAGAAAAGTGCCCAGAGGTCCCTGCCTGCAGAGAGAGTGTCAGAAGGTCTGAGCCTGAGTGGCCAGTTTCCAATGGCAATAAAACTGACCCCTGTGCTCTCTCCTTCCTCTTTTTCCAATCTTTTCCCCTGTCCCTTCTTGTAGCAACAGAGGCACTTGTGTAGGCGGAGGAATACGCGTCTCCACTGTCTCTTTAGGCCTCTACCTACTGCCTATTGCAAGGTGGTTATCACCAACATTTGCCTTAGCCCCTTTACCCATTAATCCAGAACACTGGGTTGCTTGATTCCCTCCTACCCACACACACACACACATCCTAGCTCTAAAGAAGCCCATGTTATGCTCCACCCCCAATCTCTGCCATACAGCTGAAGAATTCCACTCTTCCTGCTTTCTCTCTCTGGGACCATCAGATACCATGGCAGGGA
The DNA here is from genome assembly GCF_025201925.1 of Gopherus flavomarginatus. NCBI lineage: Eukaryota > Metazoa > Chordata > Testudines > Testudinidae > Gopherus > Gopherus flavomarginatus. The sequence continues at coordinate 34,718,819 of NC_066626.1, forward strand.
GGCCGTTCTTTCTAGACCTAGCTAGCTTCCTCTACAGTGACAGGTTGGCTTTAAGACGATCCGGGCTATATTCCAGACTCTATGTGAGCCTCCTCCAGCCACCTTTACTGAGTACATTATTATATAGGTCAGCTAGGGATCATGATATGGAAGCGAATAAAGGTGGACAACTTATTCTTCCTTGATACCTGTCAATCATTATTTCCATGTGTTTAAAACATTGATTTATTATTGAATGTTGTACAGTGTCTCAGGCACCAGAAAATGAATAGCTTTCTAAATACAAATTACTACTATTGTATATTGTTTGCATTTATGTCTGTCATCCAGCTCTACTATTAAAATCTCCCTGTTATAAGCGGTCAGTTAGAATTGATATTTAAAATAGACTGATATTCCCCAACTCAGTTTAGAAAGGAGTTTTGACTTTTATTAGCTTTAGAAAACATTTCAACAATTGTCATGTTTCTGTTCAATTACAATAGAAGGGAGAAGAATTAAGGACTATTAGTTTCTGCTCAATTTGATTTCCAAGCATAATGACTTGCTAAACTGGTAAGGCTGGTTGAACACTGTGGATTTACAATTAGGTTCAGATTGTCTTGGCTGTACTTCCTCTTCCAAGACAACATCTACACTAGGGAAAAAAGGGTTATTGTAATGTGTGTTGGCCAACATATTAAAGTCATAGCAGAGACGAGGGAAGTTGTAATTTTAACAGATGGTAGCTGTTGAAATAAACACAGGGAAAACTTAACACATGTGAAAGTTCATTAGCTCATTTTAATATTCATTAGCTACCACCTGTTTCAAAACACACCTTTCTTCCTATTGAATACAAAGCCAAGGAATGAGTTAAAGCACATCCACAATACTTAAAGAAGTGTGGCTGAGATGTGCAGACTCATGCTCTAACCACTACACAGCAGGTACTCGAGATATGTAGTATGACATAAATGTTTCCTTCTTTACAAGAATAATGCTTCATAAGTTTATGCAACCAGTACTGATTTAATGTACACTACACTATAATGCTGCTATTTCTGAACAGGTACACAAGTCAATTTAAAAAAAAATGATTCCCACCTATTATTCCCATTCCTTAGAGATCACACAGTAGAGCATTGCTAAGAGAATAATTTAACAGCATCAGATGAGAAATTACTATAAACCAAAGTACACGTTAGGTATGAGTTGCATTTTGCCCTCCGAGGAAGGTTATTCCAGAAAGGTAAACTTTTGCTTTCAAAGTGACCTAATAATTTATTTATCCAAAGTAAGCAAAAATCACTGACATTGTACTGACAATGAAACTTTAAACTTTCTGCAATAATTTGTATTGAACTTGCTAAATTCTCTGTCTCTCATATTGGCTCATTTGTTTCCCATCAATCCTGAGGGTTCTGAAAATGATTTCCAATATGCTCAGAAATATAAGTGTCAGTAAAGCACAATCAAACACAAGGGCTGCAGGTAACAACTGAATTACTCTTGCAGGTTTTTTGTCCTACTCTAGAGACACAGAAATCAATTAGATTAAACAACCAAAATCCTTAAAGAAAAGAAATTGAAGAAAAGTGAGTCTCCCCAGTTTAAGTTAGGAACTTTGGCAACAAACAACAAAAAAGAAGAATCAGATCTAAGGAAACTGGACCCCAAATTCTACTTTCAATTATTCAGGTATAATTTCTGTTAGGTCTGATCTTGCAACCTCGACTCAACCTCTGAGTTAAGACTTCTCATGGCAATAGGGTTTGTGCATTGGGCCGAATGACTTCACAGAGGATAAGGGAAAACAGGAACAACAAATCAGGCGACCAGGTGATCACTGGGCATGTCCATTTCATACAAAGTTTTAATGACAACACACACATTATATACAGGATGTATACACAATCCCAAATTACCCTACAGCCACAACACTAGTTTCTTATGGACCTCACAGAGTTCAGTCTTCAAAGGAGATTTGAGTTAATGGCTTTGCTAACCAGCTCACGTGGGTCATTCCATACATAGGACAGCCAGGAAGAAGGCACAAAGGTTTTTGCTGAAGACATAGACAAATGACATGTCAAAGCTGGCATCATTGGTCGATTAAAGGGCTGGGGGAGATAAAAAAAAAAGAGGCATAAATGGGGGCAGGCAGGGTAGGAGCAATCTGGGTCTCAGGAAGGCCTGCATGTGCTCCAATAAACAAGAACATTACAGATCAGATGACAGTAACATGGAAACCTTGGTTCAGTGGAGATCTTATATTAGTCAGAACCTATTATTCTGTGATTGTTTCCTTTGTTTTTTATCATGGTACAACTTGCACTGATACTGTGATGCAGACTCTGTAGCTTTCCAATTAAATTGCTTTCCCTTGTAAACAACCTACAGTATCATAATAGCATCAAATGGCCAGTCCATTGCCTTGCATTGAAAACAAATCCATAATGGCATCAAAATAGCATTGTCAAAAGGATCTCCTACTAGCACTGAAATTGTTTTCCCATGTAGCCAACATTATAATGACATCAGAGAGCCTCCTTGGACATGCACTGAAATCTTTATGAGACAGTTTTGACAATATACAGTTCCCATTCTTAAAATACTCAGTTGGGATGTGTTCACTCAATACCAGGTTCTGTAGCAATCTTGTCCCTAATCAGCCCATATGATTGCACACAATTAGTCATGCCCACATTCTTATGAACTAGTAATAATGGGCACGGGCAGTGTGTGAACTGCCCAGTGCGGGGGCCTAGCCCCCAACCCTACCCTTTCCACCCGAGGCCCTGCCCTTTCTGCGCCCACCCCCCTGCTGGAGCCCAGAGCCCTCCCACTGCAGCTGTCAGCCTTGCCTCAGGCTAGTGCCCCTAGCCCCAAAGCTCTGGGAAGGAAGCTGCACGGCCTGAGCCCCCTCAGCCTGGAGCACCAGGAGGGTGGGTGGCGTAGCCCCAGCCCAAGCTAGGGCCACCACACAGGAGGAGCTGCAGAGAGGGCCTGGCGGCAAAGCATGGGTGCGGCCACACCTGGCTTTTGGAGAGGCACAGCCTCCCCCAGCCTAAGATACCCACTGCTCATTATCATGGGCATTTCTCCAAGACTTTGCACCTCTACATCACTTGCTTGAACTAGAGTGTACAAAAAACAAACATCACTTGCTCTTTTCTTCCACAGATCTCAAAGTGCTTTGCAAAGGCAAGCAAGTATCTTTAGCCCTAAATAGCTCTGCTGTTGCTTTGCAGCCTGAGGAATGATTCAATGCACTGTTCCCCTTAGGGAATATCTGCAAAAAAAAACCCTTTTTGTTTTACTTTGGCTCTGTGGAGGAACGAATTGGGGGAAGAGAGAGATGTTATGCAGAATTACACTAGTTCAACTGCACAATTTCCCACCTTATATCATATTCCCAATCATCTTTAGGCCTGCTGTGGTGGGTTTATGATGTTTATTATATAATTTTTTGATATAATTTATTTATTTTTGACAAAATCAAAAATTAAATTTTTGTTTACATTTTCCATGGGAATAAATGCATTATCTGACCCAACTCTATTAAAAAGATCCGTAATGTAACCTACATCTACATTTTTGAGAATCTGAGTTTTTTATTTTCCCCAAACCAAGAAATATATGATCCTGCCATCTTCATTTGAGCAAGCACTGCTATTATAGTTAGTGGGATTACTCGTGTGAACAGTTGCAGGATTGGACCCGTTGTTGACTATGGCTTACAATAAATAAGCCAGTGTTCATCAAACAGAGGCCAGGCTGAAGTGAGTGCTCAGAGTTGCTAATAAATATTCATAATTGGAAAATGAATCTGTATGAACTATGCATCTGAGCTAGTCAGATTAAAGGATTATGCTTCCCATTGCAGTTCATATTATGGCGATGCTGAAATGTCAAGAATAATAGAACTTACTGTAGATGCTCTTAAAACTTAAATAAAAACATTGTTATTTTTAAATGAAAATTACAAAACAAATTAAGCAGAAAGTTGAGGAAAATGAGTCCTGAGAAGAAATGAATAATTTAAAAATGAAAGTCATAAAAAGGTCACATTTGATATTATTCTAAATGAAATAATTTTCACCCCAGATACGTGTGACATGATTTTAAAAAGGGGACTCTATTTTGTAAGCAGCAAAAAGTATAGTATTTTCTCTAGATTTCACAGAATTTGCTCACCTCTCCCCCTCCCCTCCACACACATATATTACCTTAAGATATAAAACAAATGTAGGTTTTAAAGTATTTCTTTGTGGGACAATTAAATATTTTTCCTTCAAACATGAGTCCTGGCTGTGTTTGTTTTCTGTTAGTATCCTTCAGTAAAGCAAACTGTCTAACCACAGAGACGTGATCCGCTTGTTATGAAGAGTCATTTCATATCCTGATTTCATATTTTCTTTCATTTTCCATCAACTTTTTTTTGTACCTGAACCCCTGTGAGGAATATCTGCAAAGCTAGATAACAGCAAAGGTAAGGTTTGTTCCTCTCAGTCCTTCACAGAGCTCACGTTCTAGTTCCTCCTTCCTCCTGAGGCTGGTAACAAAGTCCTCCAAATTCTTAGGCAGTCTCCTTTGTCTTAAACTTCTCCTAACACCTGGAGAGGCAGGAACAAGACAAGATTGTGAAGCAATTCCCACTAGTAGATTGTCCTCATTGTGACATTCTATACTTTGGGGGAGCATCCTGTAACCCCCATATTCCTCATTTTTATATAATCATGATCTTGCATATCAAGTATGCCTTGTAAGGTATCAGGGGAAAGGTTATGATCTGCTGAAAGTTATTTCTCTGTCCATATATGTATATCATTAATACATAGGAAGTTCTGAGAATTGTGTTGTACGGTTGTCAATAAAACATGCTGCAAGTTGGAGAATCAGCCAGATATTAGCTCCTCAGAGACAACAGCAAGGAAATTAACCAACACCCAGGTGGAGTGTCAAACAACCCATCAACAACCATTGTCCAGCAAGGGAGCTACAATTCAGTGACTCACCTGCATGAGGCCACACCAGGGGCATTGCTCAATCTTGCCTGGAGACTCAGCAATACCCCTGACAGGCCTGGACTTGTGCTACCCAAGCACATAGGACTGAGGGTATAGAACAGAACACAGTGGCCACATGCTGGGCCTTTCTCCTTCACCCTCCTATGCTGCAAGCAACAAGGACACTCTGAAGGCTCCAGCTGAGGGAACTGGTCCAGATTTCAAGGGTGAAATCTGTGTATTATGATCTTCAATATCAAGTGGAATGAAAAAACTGTTTAATCTAGATGTTGAGAGTTTAGACTGCACGCTTATATTTTATTTTATTTTATTTTATTTTGGTAACTAACTCTGACTTTTTGCCTAACACTTAATATCATTTAATATCTATCTTTTGTAGACAATACATTTATTTTATTGTTTATCTTTACCAGTGAGTTTATATGAAGTGTGTGGAAAAATCTGCTCAGGTTTTGCAAAGGCTGGTGTATATCCACTTTCCACTGATGAAGCGGTGAACCAATTAATAAATCTGTATTGCTCGTCTTGAGGAGTGCAAGAGGGTATATTCCTGAGGTACAGTGCTAGGAGCTGAGGGGATCTGGTTGGTGCCCTCTCTGTGATTTATAAGTGATTCTGTGAGAATTCATGCAATACAGCTGGGTGTGGGGCTTCACATGCTGTTGTGCTGAGTGATCACAGCACCTAGAAGGGCTTGCTGCTTGTCACTAGCAAAGCATTGTGAAAGAAAGCCCAGGCTGGAGAGAGTTAAGGGGGCACAGCAGTCCCACAGTCCCATGCTGCAACCTGGTGTCGCATCACACTCAACACTATCAGAGTCATCAGTGTTCTCTGGTCCAAGGTGGAAATCAGCATTCTCTTCTTCAGCTGCTGGCTGATGAGCTGCAGATAATCTTGAAATGTTCCTTTTCCTTCCATCCATTAACACAGCAAAATCCCCTTAGATTTCTGTTATCTTTTATGTCCTTTTTTGAGTCTATATGGCAATGTTATGCAAACAAAATCTCCAATCTGAAACATGTGAGGGTTAGCACCTGTCTTCTGATCTACCCCCTGTCTGTATTGCTCTTGTTTGTTCTTAACATGCTCACAAATAGTTTTATCTGAATGTCTGGTTGCAGGAGGGAAATGAGTAAGCTCTTGATAGGTAGTAAGGCATGTATTAGCATTGTGTTCTGTTAACAGATCTAAGGGTGATACTCTTGTGTTGAGCATGGGATGGTCCTATAAGCAAATAGTGTGTCACATAAAGCTTCTTTCCATAGTCTCACTGGTAAATTGCAAGCTTTTTCACCAGTCTATTCATTCTCTCAGCTAGAACGTTAGCTCTCAGATGGTATAAAGAAACAGTCTTATTCTTGATACCACTGCTATTGAGATATTGTTGCATTTCCACAGAGGTCGATTCCATTCCATTGTCAGTTATCAATTTCTTAGGAAATCCTTCTCAGGCAAAGACTGATGACATGAACTTAATCACTATTTCAGTAGTAATCTTTCCAGTGAATGTAACATCTTGCCATTTTGAATGATAGTCTGCCATTATTGTGGCAAACCTTTGTGTAACAAGGTGATCTTCAAATGGTCCCATTATGTCAAGAGCCAATTTCTCCCATGGACAGTTGGGATAGTCAAGTGGAGTGACACTGAAGATTTTCTGTGACTTATCACTATTAGCACAATCCATGCAATTCTTGATTACTTCCTCAATTGCTTGTCCATCCCTAGCCACCCAACCTCTTGTCACAATTGTCTTTTCATTAGACTCATCCCCAGATGTCCTTCATATGCCAGGTGAATCAGTCGTTCTCTCAGGAGTATTGTCACAAGACAATCAATTCTCAAAACTCATTCATTTACAAGGGACAGTTCATGTGATACAGGCCTACGTGGCTGCAAGTGTTCTGATGTCGTCATCATCATCATCATGTAAAGCCATTCAATGACTATGTAAGTCTTTAGGTCCTGAAGTACTTTATCTTCTCTTGTAGCTGCTGCCCACTCTGAGACTGATATCTCCTTGAGTTTCAGCAGCGAGTTGTACAATGACAATCTCATCATCATCTTTCTCTATTGCATCCTCATAAGATTTGTACATCTCACCTGCCCAATCTGTAGTTGTGCTGTTGGCATCTGGAAATCAAAGTCCATTAGTTTGATGGCCCATCTGGTAATTCTTTGAGTTGCTTGACCAGGAGCCTGCATGCTGAAGAGAACCAAAAAAAGGTTTGTGGTCAGATCTTAAGAGAAATCTCCTACCCCACATGTAGATTCTGAAGCATCTTACTGCCCAGACACAAGGCAGAGCTGCTTTCTCAATGACAGACTAAGATTTTTCAGGATCAGACAGGGTCCTGAAGGCAAGTGAAAAACTGAGTTGTTCTCCTCTTTTTTGTTTAATCAAGACTGCCTCAACACATACTCACAAGCATCTGTTGGGACAACCATTTGCTTCTCAGAATCAAAAGAGCTAAGAGCTGGGCTAGTGGAAATTGCATGTTTTATCTTGTTAAAGCTGTTTTTGCATGCTTCATCTCATTCAAACCTCACATCCTCTTTTAGGAGATGATGCAAAGGAACTACTTTCATAGTCAATTGCCATAATTTTTCACTTTATATTGCTTTGAATAGCATACACACAGTTCCAAGAAGGACTGAAGTTTGTCCTTGTTGTTCAGTTCCAGTGCTTCATGAATAGCTTTCACTAGGTCTGGGGAGGGTGGGTTGTTCTGAGAGATAGAATGTCCTACATACATCACTGAGTTGGTACAGAACTGACATTTCTTTTTGCTTATTCAAGTCCCTGTTGTCAAAGCTTTTCTAGAATCTTTTGTTAGGATGACATCATGTTTGGAATCATCTTTGCCATACACTAGAATGTCATCTTGAAAGTAACACCAATTGTCTCTACAAAAACCATACACATCATTCTCTGGAATATGGACACTGCAGAGGCTAACCCAAACAACATCCATTTGAATTGGAACAAACCTTCAGGAGTGATGAAACCTATGTGCTTGTGGGATTCTTCCACTCAGGGGATCTGGTGATAAACTAAGGATAAGTCAAGAGTCATGAAGACTCTTGTTGCTTTCAAGCTGAGCATTTTACTGATGTTAGGGAAAGCTGACAATTCACCACAGTGCTAGAGTCCAGATCTCCTAAGTCCACACACATGCAGATAGCATCATTAGGCTTCCTGGCAATAACAATAGGAGAAACCCAATCAGTTCAAGGATATCTGCTTTGCATAGTTTCAGAATCGCTTCTTTGAGAAGCTGTGCAAGTGTGATTGGTGAATTTTGCACCTTATACTGTACAAGTACCATAGTTTATTTTTTTTAGCTGGATCATGTGTTTGAACTCCCTCCCTCCCTCCCCTGCAACAGCTGTGATACCAGTGAAAACTTCTGGAGACTCAGCAATGATTCCTGGTTGTACTCTATCCTGTCTGTTTGCAGGACAGGTTACATCCTCTTTGAATCTAATATCTGAAAATCCTTTTGATAATTTCATCCTAAAACAGAAACTCCTTTTGGGGCTACATAGTTTCTCCCTTGGGTAATACAGCCTTTGTACTAGAGGGTACATGTAAAATAGCCTTTGATAGGGATGGGCAATCCACCATAACTTCCAGGGTGTACCTTGAGGATGCAATGCAGGGTGGGAGCTGGCAAATAGCACAGTGTAGACCTGATTGGGAATCATCATGTAAAGTAAACCAGAATCCACTAAAATCCTCATCTTGTGATTGTTGACTTGCACTGGGCAGTGTGAAGTGGTGATCTCCTGTCACATTCAGGACACTGTTGGGATTCAATTCATCATCATCATCAGTCAGAACTCCTGATACAACACTGATGACAGACTTTACCAAAATGTCCTTTTTGTTGCATTTCTTGCATGCTGATTTCTTGGCAGGAAACCCTTGAAAGTCTGATTTGTGTCCAAGGTCACCACATGTGTAACATTGGTTGCAATCTTGTGTGTGCAACTATGGATGTTGACTTAGGAGCTCTCAGGGTGCAGTCTTTTGTCAGTCTGCATTAACCTCTGAAGACATCTAGTTTTGCAGAGAGTGACTTAGCACGGTGGTACCACTTTCCACTTGTCAGGGAGTTTCCATGGCTTTTTCCAAGGTAAGGCCTTTTATCACATGGAGTCATTCACAAACCTTGGAACTGTTTGTTTTCATGACAATTTGATCCCTGATCATTTCATCTGTGAAGCTAGCAAATTCACAGGTTACACTCAGCTCGTATAGTGCAGGAATGTAGTGGTTGATGGGCTTGTGAAACATCTGTACATAGGAATAGAACTGAAGCATTCAGCAACAATATCTAGTAGAGGATTAAAATCATCATCCAGGGCTTGGAGGTCATCATCATATGAAGCCGGATCTTGAAATAAATCAGTAACAGGTGGCAGATGTTTGAAGATTTATTGCCCGGCAGAACCAAGGTAATGAAGCGGTAAATCTGTTTTTCTGGTGTGTAAGTAGAAGTTTCTGTAGCAAGCGTATAGTTGCTGAAGTCAGACTTCCACTTTTCCCTTGGGAGAAGAGGCTTTCCTGGGGTAGGCATGAAGAATGGTTGAGGAAGAACTTCCATCATGTTTATAAACATGGAAGCAAGCAGGATACATCCAGTGCCTTGAAGAAAAGTGGAGAACAAGTCAGCTAGTAAGATTTACTGATCACAGAAACGGCTGACTGGCCCTGTAAAACTATATTCATAGTGCAGATGGGTACTCTGAACTGCAGAGGAACATGCTGACTGGGAAAAAAAGGAGCACTTTGAAAAATTAGTCACTGCCCCTTTAAATTTCTCTTCTTAGCAAGCTGCATTTGCTGATAGCTTGTAGAGTTTCCCCAGGAGCAGCAACACCAGGTCTCAACAGCAGGAATTATGAAGCACCTGGATAACCATGAAACAGTTAGATTTCGGGTTCTTTTATGAACATTGCCAATTTGTTTTGTCCCTTAATCCTTGTGAGGAAGACTCAGAAAGGTAGGTAACAGCAAAGGTAAGGTTCAGTTTCCTCCCTCCTTCACAGCACTCACATTCTAATTTCTCCTTTCTCAAACTCTCTCTTCTGCCACTCCCATTTCTCATGGTGCATCCTGGGAAATGTAGTTTATGGATGCAAGGCTACAGGAAGTACTTAGGAACAAACGTAGCTACACCAGTTGGTATTTGTATCTGCACCTAGCTAGATACAACAAACTTCTACAAAACTGGGAGACACTATAGACCGAGTGCTGCAAACTTTTCCACTCTGGTCTCATTTTAATTTCTCTTAACCCTTTAATTTTCTTCACACCAGACAGTCTCTTTCTTTAATGGTCTCCCTAACCCTTCTATTTCCCTCTCTTCCTCCATACCTTTCTCTTTCTTTCTCTACTTTCTCTCCTTCCAGTTGCCTAATTAACTCGCTGTCTCCCAACCGTTCCATTAAATTTCTGCCTTGTCTGGCAAGTCCTCTCATCTAAGATTCCCTCAACCAACTAAATCCTCTATTTTCAGGCCTGGTAACAGGGCCTCTGTTGCAGCTGCTAGTGCTCCAGGGTAGACCATAAACAAAAGTGCAGATTCTTCATCTTCTCTGCAGATGTTTGTGTCAGAAGATGAGGTTAAACGTGGACTCTGCATGCTGGTCATTTTCCCTAGGAAGCATCCAGTGTCTCTTATTGGCTGAAGCTCAACCTTGCACTGATGCAGTCTGTGGAGTTAAATCTATAGAGCCATTTTAAATGTTATATTCCCAGTAAGGCATAACAAGTCTTTGCTCATTTTGAGTCCCAAGCAAGCTTGATTTATACATTTGTTAAGCCAGAGAACATAATGTTGTTTGTTTCATCTCAAGAGGATCACAGTAGTAAGGCTTTCTGCTCTTTTCCTGTGGCTAGTCCTTTTAGACTATATATATAAATAGTCTATATTTCTTTTATAGCAGGAGATATAGTCTATAATAGGGACCTGCATTATCCCTTTGAGGGGCAACAAAATAATTAAATATTCGATTGCTATTAGTTATTGCTCAGTTCTTCCTGAGATTATTATTCACAGTTGCTCTGACTGGATATTAAGAATGGTGTTATAAGAGTCTAGAATGATGGACAGCAAAATACTATAAACACATCGTTTTTGCAAATATATCCACCACACAGAAATGAATGATAACTTTATATCAACGTTTACTACACCAACAAAGCAGCCTAGGGACTATGGTCATTTCCAAAATATGAAGGAAAAGCCAAATAACTGACATCTCCAAGTTAAAAACACATTTTATGCCTAGGTAGGCTAAAAAACCTCTCTAGTCCAAAATTGTGGGATTTGGCTTTGCACCTGAATGTAAATTATGTTACAGAACTTAAATGTTAGTTATCCCTAAAATAGCTTTCTACTAATTTACATTCTAGTAATGACCATTTATATATGATTGTTCTCAGAGAGTTTATGGGGATAGAATGTAGTTTGGTTGGGGTTTATGTGGTTTTAAAACAAATGTATATAATGATGACAACAGTCTCAATTATTACTCTAACCTAAAGTAATGTACAGTTGGATATGATCATTTATGTTTTTACTGTATCTTGAGAATACCAAATCTAGGTTGGAAGCCATATATACCAATATAATCCACAAGATTATAGACTCATTGTTTTATTTCAGAGCTCTATTTCCTTTATACTTCTGATACAAATAGCTTGCGTGTTGGACTCATCTTTCTTTCCAGCTGTCAGTGGATGGCATACAAAGACAGGCCTTTTGGATATGATACCAGAATTGCCTCTTAGTTTGTTAAATCTCATCATTTATTAATTCCACATTAATATTTATTTCATACATTCATGGTGCCTGCACATTTGTAATAAAAAACACAAAGTCTTTTTCCTATACTTTCCTTCTTAACATCTTTCTGTCATCTAGTACACTTTTAATGGCCTCACAAAGATCTCTTGCTGTTTTCCCATATTATTTACTATTCCTCCCATTGAATTATGTTACCAGACTAATATCCATTTATGAGTCTTCTTAATTCCCTGAAGTGTCACAAAATACAAAGTTCTGTTTCACCGGGACCCTTCTTTTTATGTGTGGGCAATAGTTAACATGGCTTATCCATACCTAATGTTTCAAATAGCTTGTTCCTTTACTCCCCTATCTAATGACCCAGCCAGGGGCAGTCAAATGTAACTGTTTACTCCTGATACTGCTCAGTGATTTATTTTTCATTTTAGAAAGGGTTCCCATTTTTCTTCTGCTTTAAAGGTTGTGGCAGAGCTCCGACCTTGTCCCTGTGGGTCCCACACTTCCAGGCTGTTTATGCTAGTTCAAGGGCTCACTGCAATCCTCCAAGTAGCCCTTCTCTCACTAGGGCCAGGGTACAATCTACTGAGCCCTTTTCATCGTAAGCCAGCAAGGAGGTTGGTGAGAAAAGTCCCCCAGTCTCTGTTGTCCCTACGGGCTTATTCAAGAACAGTTGAGTCTCTTGTCCTGACAGGGGCCTGTCTTCCCTTCCCAGGAGGTGTTTCTGTAGTGGCGGTTGGGGGGAACCTGGGCCTGCCCTCTACTCTGGGTTCCAGCCCAGGGGCCCTAACGGCAGCAGCTGTTGGCAGCCAATCTTTCACTGACAGTTGCTACATTTCCCTGTGCCACTTCCCCACAGCTCCCCCGCTTCTCTCTCTCAATGCCTTCTTCACCCTTACCTCTCCCTTTCCAGTGGTTTCAGGATGTCTTTATTACTCAGCCCTCCAGCCACACTTCCTCTTCTCTGGCTATCCTCGGCCTGACTGGAGTGAGCTCTTTTATAGCATCAGAGGGGCCTAAATTAGAGTCAAGTGCTTAACAGCCTCACCTGACTCTTTGCAGGTTAACTAGAGTCATGTGTCCAGCCTAGATTGGAGCAGCCCCTGCTCTGGTCAGTCAGGGAACAGAAAATTGCTTATCCAGAGGCCAGTATATCTGCCATCTACTACTCTGCTGTTCCCAACTGGCCTACATCTACCCAAGACACACTCTAAACAGGTGGAGTTCCCATCCTGTTTACAATAGAACAGACACACCATATGTAGTCCAAATTCAAACCTATCCACTTTCCTGGTGACACAGATTATAAAAATCAAACATAAAACTAAACATACTCTTCCTCAAACTTGGCTTCTTCTAGACTTTCTCCTGTAGCACTTCCTCTATCCAAAGCTCTATTCCCTCTAATAAGAAAAGCGTCTAACCCCTCTTGTATCTTGGTTGAAATTAACAAGATCACCTGCTAGTATACCTCAGCAATAATTATGCTGCACCCATATGTAGCATATAAGCACCTAATATCAGGATGACTCAGACTCTAGGGCTCTTCCTATGCAAGATCCTAGCATCTACCACTCTGTTACCCACATGTCACATTTTCTCTTGAGATGCAATCAATTCATATGCACTCTCTTGGAGATCTGGGGCTAGATTCACAAAGGAATTTAGGTGTGGTGATGCTCAGTACCTCCACATCAAACTTTTAAGCACCTAGAAAAAAAAATCTGGAATTCACAAAGCTTGAATTAGACATTTCGGCTCTCTATACAACGACTGGGGGAGAAAGATGACTGAGAATGGGATTCATAAGAAACAGCTCCCTGCTTAAGCTAGCCAATAAGAGATGCTGAGAAGAGAAGTGACTCCTAAGCCCCACCCCTCTCAGGGAATTCAGTGCATAAATACTGGCTAGGGGAAATCCCTCTGCTTGAGATTCTCATTTGCAAGCCCACTTGGAGTTAGGCATCTATGCCACTTTTGCAAGAAGTGATGGCAAGTTTTAGCCCAATAGTTGGGATGTGGAAGCCTCTAGTTCAAGTCCCTCCATCTGAGGGGGAGAAGGGATTCAAAGAGGATCAGCCACTTTTCAGGTGCATGCACTAACCTCTGTTATGGAACAGGATAAACGGACACAAATCATATATTAGGAATGGCAATATACAAAAACCTGTAGGAGAACACTTCAGCCTCCCTGGCCACACTATAGCAGACCTTAAGGTGGCCATCCTGCAGCAAAAAAACTTCAGGACCAGACTTCAAAGAGAAACTGCTGAGCTTCAGTTCATCTGCAAATTTGACACCATCAGCTCAGGATTAAACAAAGACTGTGAATGGCTTGCCAATTACAAAACCAGTTTCTCCTCCCTTGGTTTTCACACCTCAACTGCTAGAACAGGACCTCATCCTCCCTGATTGAACTATCTCATTATCTCTAGCTTGCCTACATATATATACCTGCCCCTGGAAATTTCCACTACTTGCATCTGACGAAGTGGGTATTCACCCACGAAAGCTCATGCTCCAAAACTTCTGTTAGTCTATAAGGTGCCACAGGATTCTTTGCTGCTTTTACAGATCCAGACTAACACAGCTACCCCTCTGATACTCTGGGATATGGAGACTTCATCCATCTCTCCTGTTGAAGCTGTTCCATTGTGGATAAATAATGAAAGTCACTGGGCCAGAGAGAGAGCACACGTGTAAGAAAGAGCATGTAAGCAGGAGAATGACTGAATAGAAAGGTACTTAGCACACTCACCCAGGATGTGGGAGACCCAGAATACTGTACTCCAGTAATTCTTCCAGTCATGTAGTGCATGTGCTCAAAGGCAGAACACAGTTGCCTGGAGAACTTTTTACTGAAAAAACTTAGGTCTTGAGTCCATTTGGGTACCTACAGGATTTGGTAGTAGGTGAGCCAAGGTTTTGTGAATACCCATGGAGCCTGATTCTTGGATTTAAGCACCAAAAGTGGCAGTTAGATTTCCAAGTCTCTTTGTGACTCTACCCCTCAGTCTGTAAGAATGCACATAGGCCAGAGTCTTCCCATCAAATATAATAAAATGATGAGCTTTGTTCTGGGCATGTCTGCCAGGAGAGCAAGTCAGGGAAGCAAGGAGTTGTTCCCACCAGAGCCCCCGAGGATTCAGGGGGACTGGGATATGGCCGGGTCTTTGGCAGCAGTTCAGTGTCAGGTCCCTCTCGGAGGGAAGGACCTGCCGCCGAATTGCTGCCGAAGAATGAAGCGGCAGTGGTAGAGCAGCCTAAGTGCTGCCAATCGCGGCTTTTTTTTTCTTTGCCACTTGTGGCACTTGTGCTCACCGGGCGGCACTCCAAGGCTTCGGCAGCACTTCAGCAGTGGGTCCTTCACTCACTCTGAATCTTCGGCTGCACTGAAGAACCCGCCGCCAAAGACCCAGAGCGAGTGAAAGGCCCACCGCTGAAGTGCTGCCGAAAACCCGGAGCAGCTCACGAGGCCCCTGCGAGGTCTGGGACCCCACAAGCCACCGATCCCTAACATATTCCCTCCATGGGGATTAGCATGGGAGGATCTGCAAAGGAGGGGATCTTTCAGACCCACTGCTGCCTGGACCACACCTTAGAAGCTGGTGCACACAGAGCTACTGGAGAGCAGAGCTACGTGTCCCACAGGGAGCATACACCCCTGTGTCTCTCCCCTGCACCAATACATTTCCAGGGAGATTTCTGCATCCACAGAAGAGAAGGCAGAATTTCCTCCTTAAAGTGCACAATAACATGCAAAAATGTGTCCAAAAAGGAAATAAAATTACTTTGAGAAGCACAACCAAAGTGCCTGAAAGGAAGGGATTTCTGCTGCCTAACTGCATGTCTAACTTAATGTCCCCTTGTGACCCTAAAAGCTAACAACATCTTGATCATTAATATTATTGTGTGGCATACATATGGAGGACAAATTCAACATTACAAACGTATTGGAAATTATGTTATCAAAGTGCGTCTGCCAGTCAGGGTTAAAGTTACCCCAAAAAGGAATGATGGTTCTGCCACCTGGAAGGTATTTCCAAAGTACATTAAGAGACAATGGGAATGCAATTTACATAGAAGGTAAACAGGACCATCAAGCCAACAAGGGGAGGAAATAACCACTCAGCATCACAGCAGGAGGAGGAGATTGCAGTAAAAAGATCAATTTCCCCCAGTGTGGGAAGAAACCAGCATGGAACTTCCCACCAGACTCCATGTTGCCTTCCTCACAGCTTGAAACAACTTTACTTTGGAGATTAATTTTCAAAAGTTTATTGGACTATAAAAGGGGCAGAGAAACCCAAGTTACTTTCACCTAAGATGACAAAGGAACTGAGAACTTTGTGGGAGATCCTGACCAGAGGGGCTGATCAGCCATCTTGCTGGAAGGTAGTATGATAAGAACATTACCTTGAACCAAGGCTGTAGTCAACAAACAAACCTTAATATACCTCTACCTCAATATAACGCCACCCAATATAACATGAATTTGGATATAATGCAGTAAAGCAGTGCTCTGGGAGGGGGGCGGGGCTGTGCACTCCGGTGGATCGAAGCAAGTTCAATATAACATGGTTTCACCTATAATGCAGTAAGATTTTTTGGCTCCCAAGAACAGCGTTATATCGAGGTAGAGTTGTATCTCTCTGACTGGTCCAAAAGAGGACTGGACATTGCAAAGCACGTTATGTGGGGAAAATGTAGGGTCATGGGGATGTTGGAGCCATCTTGCCAGGTGTAACCAAAGTTGGTGGGGGCCAGAGTATGACACTGATGTAACAAGCAGGCTGCTGGAATCAGAATTGCCGAGTCAAAGCTGCTTGACACAAAGACATTCAGTGCATGCTCGTACACTGTCTGGAAGTGTATAGACAAGAGAACCACAACAGCAGAGTATTTTGAAGGTTTCAGGGTTAAAAGGGAGGTGGTGAAACCCCCTCACTGGTCTGGATTGCACCCCAGAGCATGAAACCCCTAAATACATGTGCAACCAGATTTTCAAACAAACAAAGGAAGGTTGTACTCACTGATGAATTCTTCCTCGCTCATTAGCCTAAGTGCTGCCCCCATTTGGGCAACTCGTTTGCACACTGTAAAGAGCCTTACTCCTCAAAGCTTTAAAAAAAAGCTGCCAAGATTGCTAGTTTGTCATCATGCCTACACCTGTTAAATACTGCTGCCTCTAGCCCAACGGTTCTCAAACTGTGGGTCAGGACTACAAAGTGGGTCACGAACCTGTTTTAACAGGGTTGCCAGAGCTAGCGTTAGACTTGCAGAAGTCTGGGCCAAAGCCCGATCCCCGCCACCTGAGGCCAAAGCCAGAACTTGAGGGCTTCAGCCCTGGGTGGCAGGGTTCAGGTTATAGGCCCCCCGGCCTGGGGCTGAAGACCTTCAGCTTTGGCCCCCCACCCAGGGCAGCTGGACTCAGGTGGGCTCACGCTTCAGTCCCTGCTCCTGGGGTCATGTAGTAATTTTTGTTGTCAGAAGGGGGTTGTGGTGCAATGAAGTTTGAGAACCCCTGACTTAAGCCAAAGTGCAAAAACTAAACTTTTGCCTTCCTATATTTTAGTGGAGATTAGAAAAAAGGAAAAAGATTACTCTCTTTCAAAGGATGTGAAGGAAAAATATGAGATTAGTGGGATTTATATAGGCAGATTTGGCAGCCTTTTCATAGTAACTGGAACCTGGAAATGTACATAAATTGCAATTGGGACTCTCTCCAAGAATATTCTTTAAGTGTAAGTTAGCAGATCAGAAAACTGCATTAGAACTGTTTTTGTCAGATATGATTTTATATTGTTTTATACTGTTTTCTTCATTTATTTTTTATTACATTTGTTCTTTATATTAGCATTTTGTCACAGTCATGTTGGGTCTCTCTAAGGTACCGATCACTTACAATAAAACAAAACGTTGGGCTCCATGTTCCAGTTGTGACCGTTCAAACTACCCTGCAGGCTGGACAATTTTATCTCTTAACTTCTTTTGGTTAAATCAGTTATTTTTGTTCAACAGTGACAAAGGCTTGACCTGTCTTTGGGCTTTGGGCTTCATACAGTTATAGAGGGAAGAAGTTTCTCCTCTTTTCCCAGGGTGTGGCACAATTAAAGATGTTGAAACAAGGGTCTCTACTGGTGTTAGTACAACACTATTAGATATTGCAGATATTATAGGCCCAACCCTGCAGTCCTTAATCAAGCAAAATTCCCATTGGGTTTAATGGGGTTTTTGCTCAATCAACTGCTATAGAGTTTAGCTCTATGTATTTTATTATGGGTGTTCGTTAAGGCCCCTAGTCTGCAAACACCTACATGCATGCTTAATTTTATGCACATGGGTCCTGATTTAGCAAGGTATTTATGCGCATGCCTGTCCTCACTGAAATCAATGAGATTATAACACACATTTGCTTAACTGAGCTCCTTACTGAGTGTCTGGGCCCCCGCACTTGGCCGTTCTACCAGGAAGCCAGGGAGGAGCTATGCCTTTGGCAGGGCATCCAAGGGGTTTATACCCCAGCCCTGCCACACTCCTTCACATAACATAAGAATTCGGGGTCATCCAATGACATTAATAGGTAGTAGATTTAAAACAAACAAAAGGAAGTACTTCTTCACACAACGTACAGTCAGCCTGTGGAACTCTTTGTCAGGGGATGTTGTGAAAGTCAAAACTGTAACAGGGTTCCAAAAAAGAACTAGATAAGTTCCTGGAGGACAGGTCCATCAGTGGCTATTAGCAGGGGTGGGCAGGGATGCAACTAGTCTCTGTGCGCCAGAAGCTGTGTGGACAACAGCGGATGGATCACTTGATGATTGCCTGTTCTGTTCATTCCCTATGAAGCAGCTGGCAGAGGCCACTATCAGAAGACAGGATACTGGGCTAGATGGACCATTGGGTCTGACCCAGTATGGCCATTATTATATTCTTAAGTAGGTAAAGGGAGCTGAATCATAGTGGCAAGTGGAAGGTTCCTGCCTACAGCAGCAAACTCAGCACTTCTCCGTAGTGCTTTTCCAAATGAGAGGCAGTGTACATCTCCCACACCATTTACATCAGATGGCAGCAGGAACCCAAGGGCCCTGTGGACCAGACCATGCCCCTAAACTAGAAGCCCCCACTGCCTTGTGCTAGTACTATTAGGCACATTAATAAAACCTCCAGCCTAGTGCTGAAGGAAGCATGAGGACTGTCTTCTTGTTCTTGTGTGGGTGCATGGTGGGCCTGGGAAGAGGCTGCCTGTGCCTTCTTTCCCACTTTCTAGTGCATTTACACAGAACAGGATAGAATTTTGCCTTATATGTTAAAGACAGTCTTTGAGATGCACCATAAATATGTTTTTGAATACACACTCCAGAAGGAATAGACAGATTCAGATCCTTCTTAAAGGTCATTCTTTCTTGCTTTGGCTCTCTCCCTCTGAGCGCAGGTTTTGTTTGTAATTAGATTGAGTTACAAACACCCCTGAATGAATTGTTGAGAGCCAGGTAATCTGAGGGTATTTTTGTATGTCCACTGATACAAACTAAATGTTTGCAGGTATTTTACACAGATTCCTCCCTGCATTTCCCCTGGAGATAACATTCTGCCACAGTTTCTCTGTGGAATCTCTTTTATGGTCAGAGTTTAAACATATCTTTACATTCCTCACCTGAAAGGATTCTAGCTAAAAAAATCTTTCAGTCAAAATGACTTATTTTGCCAGCATGATGTCATCTGAAAAACTCGTATTGTCAAAGAGTTATAGTCAGAGGTTATCAGATATAAAGGGCTACTGGGTCAGATTCTCCCCTGTGCTGAGGCAGCTTTGTGCCACACATCTGCTCAAAGAGCCTTACAATGGGTGTAGCCAGCCCTGGGAGATCACCCCAGTGAAGGACGGTTCGCCAGTGGTATAGAGCTAGCATAGTGGTTTTCACACCATCCGCTATTCCTATAGCTGGCATATCTGGCATGGTTGGGGCAATGGGGGCATGACTAGGTCCTGTCTGAACTCTGTGACCCCCCAGTTGCCTTAATAGCCCCTTGGAGCATTGGCAACTGATGTAATTTAGAGCAGTATCCAGGCTGCTCTGACACTTGGGGACCAGACTGGCACACAGTGACCATAGGATTTGGGAACACATGAAACAAACACACACCCTTGAGTACTACAGTACGTTCCATGGCTGCAGCCTGCATAAGGGCCACCATCAGTTTGCTTCCCTTGTTGTTTTCCCTTTTGAGGCTGTAAACAAATACATAGAACTCTTCTGCTCAGCACTCAGTTACTGTTGTTCCCTTCTTCATACCATGTGGCTCTAGGAAGCGTATTCAGTGTGTCTGGAAACTAAACTATTTCTCTTTTTTTCTTTCTGTTCTCAGATCTTTGACATAATCTGAAATCTAACAACCCTGCACACACACTGGGAGCAAGGGGTTCAGCAAAGCATGCAGTCAAAAACAACTTGATCTTTATCCCACATCAGAATAATTCCACTGACTTCAGTAAACTTACTCCTTACTGACACTGATGTAAGGAGAGCAGAACCAGACCTGACGTAACTGTACTGAAGTCAATGGAATTACACTGATATAAAAGATGACTCAGATCCAGGAACAAAGAAGCTACCTGTAAAAATCATAGAATCATAGGACTTGAAGGGACCTCGAGAGGTCATCTAGGCCAGTCTCCTGTACTCATGGCAGGACTAAGTATTATCTAGACCATCCCTGACAGATGTTTGTCCAACCTGCTCTTAAAAATCTCCATTGATGTAGATTCCACAACCTTCCTAGGCAATTTATTCCAGAGTTTAACCACCCTAATAGTTAGGAAGTTTTTCCTAATGTCCAACCTAAACCTCTCTTGCTGCAAGTTAAGACCATTGCTTCTTGTCCTATCCTCAGAGATTAAGAATAACAATTTTTCTACCTCACCCTTGTAACAACTTTTTATGTACTTGAAAACTGTTATCATGTCCTCTCTCAGTCTTCTCTTTTCCAGACTAAACAAACCCAATTTTTTCAATCTACCCTCATAGGTTATGTTTTCTAGACCTTTAATTATTTTTGTTGCTCTTCTCTGGACTTTCTCCCATTTGTCCACATCTTTCCTGAAATGTGGTGCCCAGGACTGGACACAATACTCCAGTTGAGGCCTAATCAGTGCAGAGTAGAGTGGTAGAATTACCTTTTATGTCTTGCTTACAACACTCCTGCTAATACTTCCCAGAATAATGTTTGCTTTCTTTGTAACAGTGTTACACTGTTGACTCATATTTAGCTTGTGGTCCACTATGACTCCCAGATCCCTTTCTGCAGTACTCCTTCTTAAGCAGCCATTTCCCATTTTCTATGTGTGCAATTGATTGTTCCTTCCTAAACGGAGTACTGCATTTGTCCTTATTGAATTTCATCCTATTTACTTCAGACCATTTCTCCAGTTTGTCCAGATTATTTTGAATTTTAATCCTATCCTCCAAAGCACTTGCAACCCCTCCTAGCTTGGTATCGTCCCCAAACTTTATAAGTGTACTCTCTATGCCATTATCTAAATCACTGATGAAGATATTGAACGTAACCAGACCCACAACTGATCCCTGGAGCATGACTATGAACCACTATATACTCTCTGGGAATAGTTTTCCAACCAGTTTTTCACCCACCTTATAGTAGCTCCATCCAGGTTGTATTTCCCTAGTTTGTTTATGAGAAGGACATGCGAGACAGTATCAAAATCTTTACTAAAGTCTAGATATACCACATCTACTGCTTCCCCCAATCCACAAGGCTTGTTACCCTGTCAAAGAAAGCTACCAGATTAGTTTGACATGATTTGTTCTTGACAAATCCATGCTGACTGTTACTTATCACCTCATTATCTTCTCGATGTTTGCAAATTGATTGCTTAATTATTTGCTCCATTATCTTTCTGGGTACAGAAGTTAAGCTGACTGGTCTGTAATTCCTCAGATTGTATTTATTTCCCTCTTTTGTAGATGGGCACTGTATTTGCCCTTTTCCAGTCTTCTGGAATCTCTCCCACCTTCCATGACTTTTCAAAAATAATTGCTAATGGCTCAGATCAGATGTATTTCATCAGGCTCTGGTAACTTGGACACTTCTAATTTGTCTAAGTAATTTTTAACTTGTTCTTCCCCTATTTTAGCCTCTGATCCTACCTCATTTTCACTGGCATTCACTATGTTAGAAGTCCAATCTACACCAACTTTCTTGGTGAAAACATAAATAAAGAAGTCATTAAGCACCTCTGCCATTTCTACATTTTCTGTTATTGTTTCCCCCCCCCTCCTCACTGAGATTCTTGAAAGATGTATAAGTATAGGATTTAAACGATTTCCATACAATTCAAATTAGTTTGGTCAATGCTCAGTTACGTTTTTCATCTTCAGATATGTTGGAAGTTCAAAACTATAGATAGAAACTAAAGAAAAAACAAATTCAGGAGAGAGTACCAAGAGTACCTATTCATGCAGTTAATCATCAATCTGTAGAACCTCTTATCGGGTAAGACTGTTGGAGCAAAACCATTGGAATCATTCAAGAAACAGTTAGATGACACTATGGGGAACGATACACTACAAAGGTACTGAGCCAGAGAGAAGAAATATTTTTTAGAAAAATAAGAACTGTTTTTTAAATAAAGGCTTTTGGGGACTGGAGCATCCAGTGAGCACACTGACATTTAAATCTTGTTCTACAGCTACCTGTCACTTTCATACCATACCAAAGGCCTCTATTCAAGAAAGGAGACAGACCACATTTTTTTTCATTGACTTTAATGGGACTTACATACATGCTTAAGGTTAAGTACACACTTATATATGGTTACTGAGTTGTCTGTCACCCAAGAACTCAAAGAGGATTTGGATATTTACATAGATAGCAAGAATATCCAGTTATGAATCTAAAGCTCCATGTTTTAGGACTTCAACCAATTTCTAATCATTAGAAGTCATGAGACCTTTGCAGGTGCACATTATGCACCATACTTGTCTAATGTCAAGTTGTTTACTATGTAACTTATGGTTATAATGAGCTGATATGCTTGCATAGGAAGTCTGTGTTGGGTACTGAAGTCTACAATATAACGTTAGGGAGGGAAGACAGCACCATTTCAAATCAGGTGAAAGTGACAAATAGCCATTAAGAATGCAGTCCTCCAAACACTTATGCTCATGTGTAGTTTTACCATTTGAGTTCCCGTTGACTTTAATGGGATTCATCATGTGTATAAAATCATGCACATACAGACGTGTTTGAAGGATTGGAGCCTGACTCTGTAGCTATGTATTTGATCCATATGATTTTTCTTTATAGGCAAGAATACTTAGCATTTCTTCCTATTTATCTGCACTGACTGGATGATAGTTTAAGAGAATGCAAAGCAAGAACTATTCTGAAAAGCAGAAGAAGTGGGGAGTTTTACCCATGAAAGCTTATGCCCAAATAAATCTTAGTCTGTAAGGTGCCACTGGACTCCTTGTTTTTTTGAAAAGTATAAGACCAGCTTTAGGAGAAAATGAAATTTGATTCAACCAGTTAAAAATTATTTTGGGCACTGATTCAGGAAAGAAAAAAAACAAAACACAAATTTGCAGTCTCATTGACTTCAGCTTTACATAACTTTACACAGAGTTTGCAGGATCAAGGCCTAAGAATTGGTTGATTTAATGCAAAATAGATCCTTCTTGATAAGATAAATTGACTTGAAAATGCATGGAAGTGACCTAGCTCGAAAAAGCACTGAAATAGATTTGTTCATTATTTAGATGCGACTTTAAAAGCATTTCTGTTGTTTGTGATATGTGATTAGTCATTAGAAAAAGCAGAACCCATTCACATAAAAAACAATTTTATACACTATTTTGTAAATCTTTGGTATACTAAAGACTGCCTGAAGACATTAAATGTTGAAATAAGCAGCCAACCATTATAAACCAACAGGGAGCCAAGACTCTCATTTGCATTTTTATCAAACGCAATGGGGGGGAAATCAGTTTCTTGGTAGAGAGTTGTGCCAGTCTCCCAATTCCCACACGTTGGCTCAAGCAACCATTTCTTCTGCCTTGCCAAAAGTATGCTTGAAATGGCATGGAAGAATGGATGTAAAAGCGAAATCTTAATTGTTCTGAATGCGTCATCTGTAGCTCTAACTGCTGGCAACCACATCAAAAGTGTAAAGAAGCATGACCCCCAGATTGTCTCATTGATTTTCTGGCCAGGAAAGATAATGTCTCACTTTAGGGAATTCATTTTTTATTAAATGAAATTGGCAAATCCTGAAACAGTGTTGGAAAAAAGGGGTCTTGTGCAGGACCGGCGCTAGTGTTTTTAGCGCCCTAGGTGCACGGCCATTTTGCTGCTCCGCACGCTGGTCCGCGGCTCTGGTGGAGCTGCCGCAGCCGTGCCTGCTTGATGTCCACCGGAGCCGCAGGACCAGGGGACCCTCCGCAGGCACAACTGCGGCAGGTCCACCGGAGTCGCCTGCCGCCCCCTGCCAGCAAAATGCCACCCCCCAATAATCCTGGCGCCCTAGGCGATTGCCTAGGCTGCCTAAATGGAAGCGCCGGCCCTGGTCTTGTGCACCAAATAGCAAAGAAATAAATACAATATGGTTAGCAGTATTCCCCACTGAACTCAACTCCTGTGATGGAGGGACACAATGGTTTTTAGAGCAATTAGATAATGCTGTCCATAACTGTTTGTAAAGTAGCACTGGTGAAAGTTTTGCAAATGAAAAGTTTTCTAAACAGAAAATGAAAATAAAAAATGTTATTGAAAGCATTTCTGGAAATATTTCCTTTAATGAAAACCAGGTTCCAGAAAACTCAGTTTTTATCACCTTTTCAATGAAGGTTTTGATAATGGTTGTGATCAAGAATATACCTAAGAAATAAGTCATGAAAATTTTTTGGGAACAAAACCATGGACTGCTCTGAGCCCTGTAATATAGAAAGAACTCTGATTTTTTTTAATTGTCCTTTATGTTTTAATTTTTCAACCAGCTCTAAGCTACAGATGTTATCAGTTATTCTAACTGGCTTGAAATGTCTAAACATTAACAGAAAACAGCACAGAAAAATAAAGGTTGGTTGGTTTGTACCCATTACTGCTTCTCTGTGATGTGTAAAGATCACTTAATAAAAAGATTCCCAAATGCTGCTATCTCCATGCTTTTGCACATTAGATATGGGGTCTTTATGTCGCAGTTTTGCTGGAAGACCTTAAAGGGAAACATGTGTTGTATCTTTCACAGATTTTTCTCCCAATTATTTATTGTCTGGAGCATGAATTAAACTGAGTTTTATTAACACCAACCAAGGGATTTTAAGAGAGACTGAAAACCTGGTTCTGATCTCACTTACCCAGATTTACACACTAGTGCAATTCCGCTGACTTCAGTTGATTTATTCCTGATTTTAACCATTTTAAGGGAGAGGATCATCCTTTTCCCCACTCAGAGGACTGGGAAAGCTGTAGCTCAAGTTTCTGCCTATTGTAAGTCACACTCCAATGCAATTCCTCACAGCATGGTCCAGTGGATAGGACAGAGTCTGGAGATCTGAATTCCATTCCTGGCGCTGCCATTTAGCAGCTGTGTGACCTTGGGCAAGTCATTTCAGCTCTGCTCCACTTCCATTCTTTGTCTGTCTGGGCTCCTTAGATTATAAACTCCTTGAGGCACAACTGGCTCTTACAATGTGTTTATATACTACCTAGCTTAACAAGGCCAGTCACACACATGAATATTAATTACTAATAACTAATTAATACTTAATGATTCTAGCATTTACTTTGCTCTCCACCCAACTAAATGCAAGGTACAAAGGAATTACATAAATTTGTTCTTGTCATTAAAATATTCTAAAATCATCAAAACTCTGATTTGAATCTACATTGTACCAATATACAGAGCACCTGCTGAATTCACTAGTAAATTAGTTTAATTAGCAAGGAACACAGTTTTTATCGTTAGCCCTAAAATTATTATTATTGTCCCTGTCAGTTTTAAAACAATGTGTTGACAGCATTCTGTGAAACCAAAGAAGAAGCTGACTTTGATATGCCAAAAACTGGCCTCAATTATCTAGACTATGGTGTTGTCTGGGACTCTTCGTGTGTACAAAATTTTGCAGCTCAGTTGACAGTATAAATTAGACAGCATAAGGAGATACAATGATGCTTCGGGGCCAACCAAGTTTAGACATTAATTTTTAGTCCAATCTAACTGCAAGGGGATAAAAACAGTGCATGAGAATTGTTTTAACTTGTGAAAGCCATGAAATTATAGTAAACTGACTAGATGCCTTATTCAGTTCCACATGCATTGATCAGGATATGTAAGTGAATAATGACAGACACAGGGATGGATTTTAAGTGGCAGGGTGCTACTTTGTTAAAATTTAATATCAGAGAAGGGCACTATCTGCACATCTCCCCATACCACACATCTAGGTGGATTCAGAGTCAGGTTTACAGGGCATCTATCATCTAGCCCATAACTCAGGGTAGACTCTTCACTGCCTAGCCCAAGCATTCAGCCTGCTCTGCTGAATCCTCTCACCTTGCCCCCGTAAAGGGGACACACGGTACCAAAGAGAGATCCAGTGTTCTAGAACTTCAAGTCTCCCATTTGCCATAGACCTGCAATCCACCAGGAAATCCCGTCTTTTATTTTCTGGTCATTGGCCCTTTAAACCACACTGTATACCAGCCACAAGTTGTGATTAACTAACACTCATACAATTCTTAACATTAAATTCCTAAATCCTATCCTTTAACCTAACAGACTCCATGATGCTATGAGGAAAGCAAAAAACCGACTAGGCCACAGCCAATTTGCCCCCAATGGAAAAAATATCTTCCTGACCCCACGAACAGGTAGCCCTACCCAAAACAGCCTGAAGAGATGGTTCCTATACTATATAACTATAAGGAGGGAGATTTACACAGTTACACTAGTACACGTGTGGACTTCACTGGAGTAACTCTGGATTAGGTAACTGAAGTCATAATCTAGCCTACAATGATTGATTTACTTTGGAATTTCATCGGTTTGACAGAGAATGAAATCTGACCCATAGCAGACAATTATACAAAAAGAAAGACTGAATACATATACAGTATCACAGGAACTTCAAGTATGAACTTGACAGTGGCAGTTACCCCACTTCTTTACTATACACTTCAGGGGTGTCATATTTTGATCATCCTCACCTTTACAATTTAGACAATATGTAACTCTCTAAGTTAGCTAGTTCACCTGTAGCAAGGTACCACTCTGCCTCATTTAAGTTTCCTGGCTGTTACCCAATACTTACCACTTAGTCTTTTGGCAAGTGTGTTGAGTTCCAATTAAAATAGCTCATGCAATTTACTACTGCAGGAAAGGTTTCCTATTTATTTGCAATGAAAACCTCATGGGATCGGCACGTGAGGAGTCTACATTAAAAATTATGATGCATTGCTACAGTGGAACCCTCCCTGAAGCATGCTGCCATCATGGCAAGCAGTGGGGTGGCTACTGTACATCAGGTTTCAAAATCTTCATTGGGCAGCATTATATTGAGTATAATTGTAATTCAGAGTAATTTTAACTGTCAGTGAAAACACTTCCTCCCCTCACCTCCTACAGCCAATAACTTTTATTTCCCCACTACCAAAGAAATAATATCTGTGCTTTCACAACCAGCACAAACCTTTTAGGATTATGGCCTCAATCCTGTAACATAGCATATTCCATTTTTCCTGGATCTGGGCTCGGTGTCTCGGTTTCAATGTAGCTAAGATTTGGCCTGTATTCCAAGGATTAAAGAAGAAATCCTGACACACATTTGGCATTTCCTATCATTTCCATCAGACCCATTTAAAACAAAGATTTACTCTGAAGTTGGTGGCATTGTTCTAATCTGTCAGCCTGTAAAGAGATATCCACTCAAGACAGTTTATTCTATGTATTTATTTATTTTTAAATTTGTACAAAATTATTTACTAATGATTAAAATTAAAAATAGCAACATGCTTATTCTGGAGATTGATGTAGGACAGGAGCAGGCAAACTTTTTGGCCTGAGGGCCACATCAGGTTTCCAAAATTGTATGGAGGGCCAGTTAGAGGAGGCTGTGCCTCCCCAAACAGTCAGGCATGGCCCAGCCAATGCCCCCATTCTGACCCCCCACCCTTCTTGCCCCCTGACAGCCCCCCCGGGGACTCCTGCTCCATCCACCCCTCCCTATCCCCTGACTGCTCTTGGCAGGGACGGCTCCAGGCACCAGCACGCCAAGCGTGTGCTTGGGGCGGCAAGCTACTGGGGGTTCTCTGCCGGTTGCCGCGAGGGCAGCAAGCAGGCTGCCTTTGGCGGCCTGCCTGCGGAGGGTCCGCTAGACCTGCGGCTTCGGCGGACCTCTCGCAGGCGTGCCTGCATGAGATCCGCCGAAGCCGCGGGACCAGCGGACCCTCCGCAGGCAAGCCCCGAAGGCAGTCAGACTGCCGTGCTTGGGGTGGCAAAATGCCTAGACCTGCCCCTAGCCCCTGGACTCCCCAGTCTCCCCCATCTAACCCCTCATCTCATACCTGACTGCCACCCCCCAGGATCCCTGCTCCATCCAACCACCCCTTCTCCCTGTCCCCTGATTGCCCCCCACCATCCTATCCAATCCTCCCTCCTTCCTGACCATCCCCCTGGAAGCTCTGCCCCCATTCAACCCCCCTGTTCCACACCCCCTTACTGCGCTGCCTGGAGCACCAGTGGCTGGCGGCACTACAGCCGCACCACCCAGAGCACCAGGACAGGCCGCCATGCCGCCCGGCTGGAGCCAGCCACACCACCGTGCAGCACAGAGCACCGGATCAGGTCACGGCTCTGCAACTGTGCTGCCCATCAAGAGCTCACAGCCCCGCCGCCCAGAGCATTGCACCGGCGGCACAGTGAGCTGAGGCTTCGAGGGAGGGGGAACAGCAGTGGAGGGGCCGGCGACAAGCCTCTCAGGCCAGGAGCTCGCAGTCCGGGCAGGAGGGTCCCATGGGCTGGATGTGGCCCGCGGGCCATAGTTTGCCCACATTTGATGTAGGAGGTTGTTTTATTAGCTACTTCAGAAATCTGCTGCACTCTTTACCAATCAATTTCTGTATGAGTGGTGGAGGCTGGATGTAATTTCCTTCAAATTCTACTGGATTCCTAAAGCTTGGCATTCAGAGCTAGTATGTTGCAGTCCATTGTCAGTGGTATCTCTTTCAGAATACCAAAGGAGAGAAGATACCTTTTAGCTTTCTATGAACTGTTGACTTGTAAATCTAGTAAGAAGCAAACTTTCAAGAAATGTATAAAAGTAAGCCAAAGCTACCAGTTAGTAGGCTATGTTTCTTTACACTGACTTAATCTGTTCTTTCCAAGGCCTATCAAGTAACAACACGAGTAGGAGAGGTACATTCAATTGTTTCTCTATAATCGTTTACAAGACTTGCATGATTCCAAACTGCATTTTATGAGGCCCATCTCAGTATTTAGGGTTCATAGACTCTCTCTCTGGGAAGTTATTTTCACGGGTTACGTAATGTCCAGGTAATCAAACATGTACCTCGTCATTGTAGCTAGTACATGCTTTGAACTGACTCAAGTGACTTATGTCACCATAAGCTATTAGATTTCTTCATTTTAGATGCTTAGTTCCTTAAAATCACTTAGTCACCTTTGCCTTGACTGCCCTGATTTTAAATTTGACAGCAGTACTGAAAAGCTGGAGATTACAAATCAGATTCTTATCTCTGTGCAAGTTCTGCCCAGTAGCAGTGAGAGGCCCAACTTCACTGTAAGCTAAAGGAGAAACTCTAACCTACTTCCCACATCTGACCACTGAGACAAGGTGATGGCTGACACAGGAGGCATCTACACTGTATCTGACAAAAGATGCATGCAGTGGAAAACACAGTAGGAAGATATATGTATCGAGAGAGAGAGAACATGAAAAAACGGGTGTTGCCATACCAACTCTAACAAGACTAATCAATTAAGGTGGGCTATTATCAGCAGGAGAAAAAAAACTTTTGTAATGATAGTCAGAATGGCCCATTTCAAACAGTTGACAAGACGGTGTGAGTAACAGTAGGGGGAAAATTAACATGGGGAAATAGTTTTTATTTTGTGTAATGGCCCATCCACTATCAGTCCTTGTTCAAGCCTAATTTAATGGTGTCCAGTTTGCAAATTAATTCCAGTTCTGCAGTTTCTCGTTGGAGTCTGTTTTTTCTGATGAAGTGGGCTTTAGCCTATGAAAGCTTATGCCCAAATAAATTTGTTAGTCTCTAAGGTGCCACAAGTACTCCTGTTCTTTTTGCTGATACAGACTAACACGGCTACCACTCTGAAACTGTATCTGACAGTTTTTTCACCAACTGATATTTTATTGGTACATGGGACTTCTCTTCTGGCTATGATGGCAATTTGTCATCCACTGCACGAAGTGGAGGTAGTGGACTGAAGATTCCAGCCCTACCAGTCTATGCTAGTTCATTAACTCCATCTTGAAAACAGATTCCAGGAAACAGATGTCACTTTTTTTTAGATCTTGTCTACACAATGACTTAGGATGTGGCTCAGTAGCTTGGCATGCACTAAATCATCATGTGGACCACTTATGCTGTCTCCCTGCTTCTTTTTCTTCAACAGCCATGGATCCCAATCTCCTTTCACTCTTACTTGTCCGGTATGTGCTCCCACTGGCTGTGCAGACTTCCTCTGTCCTGTTTTCTCCCTTGCCACATCTAGCACGTTTCTGTCCTGAAAACCCAAAAAAAACCTCCCATGGGGAAAAAAGGAAGAACCATTACAAATGCCTCTGTGTTCCCACACATTTTTTTGCAAGGTGACTTGCCTTTCCATAGTTCAGACAGTGTTTTCTGAAAGTTCGCCGTTCAAAGATGATCTCACATGTATCCTTTCCTAATGACACCAAAGACAGAGTGCTCTGCCTGTTCATTTAGGGCCCTTTAAAGGCTCCCACACTTTCTCTGGGCTGCTGCTCTGCCATTGACATTTTACATTCCATTTTGGAATAAAACAGCCAATTTTTAAAAATAAAATATTGCATAGATTAATGGGATGACTTGGCCTTCGCTGCTCTCACAATTAAGCCTTATTCAATTGCAGAGGTGTGAACTTTGGCCTTTCCTTTCCCCCACAAAATGAGTCAGTTTCTGATAGCTGTAAAGAATCAGAGAAAGTGTCACTTTTTTCTAACACTGAACAAAGTTTACTAGGATAAGAAAAATAGTATTAACCCAAGAGTTTCTGCTTAGCTCCTTCCTCAGCCCCTCCTGCCTGGCTTCCTGCTACAGATTTAAAGAGACAATATATATATCCTCACATAAGGGGGGGAGGAAATGAACCAAATTTGCTACCTTTCCCCCAATATATTTTTTGCCAAGAAAAATCTCAGAAATAAAGCATTTACTGTGCAGAAATTTCTCAATTTCCTTAGTGAACTTAATTAAACTTGCCCTCATCCTGTAAATTTGCTACACAAAGACGCCTCCTTAAACATCCCAGGTGGATGGGGAGACCTCAAGGAGCTCCTCTCAATCTGCTCAACCAACCAGCTACAAACCAGTTCTAGGGACTCCTATTTAAATTTAATTTTATGGAGGTCTGTGAAAAACAAACAACATTATTATTTGGTACAATATATGCAAACATGCTGTCAAATGCTGCAGCATTTCAGATTTCAAAGCACGTATGTTCTCACGCTTCTTGTCACATAATCTAGTCTCAAATAAAGGCATCAGTAATTTTGACTTGATTACACTATAATTATTCAAATAACTTTATTTTATGCTCTGAACTAATTTCCATATCCGTTGTTATCATTAAAAGAGATTGTTATAGATAATGTACCTAAAGTATTTCCCCTAATTGAACATTTTAATTCTTGAACAATAGCTGTTGTAACAACAACAATCCAGTTTAAAGGCTACTTTGGTAGTATAACTGTAATTATTACAAATAAACTATGGCAAGCCACAATAATAGCAGAACAGAAAGATGAGCTGCAGACAGCTAACTCTGGCCTTTTCTTTTCTCCCCATTCCCTGCTATTTCCTCACTATGAGCCAATAGGCAGTGTTGGAACTTAGCCAGGTTAGCTCATGAAGTAGATGATGTTTTATAAAAACTATATCTCCAGGGCTATAGCACAAGACCTTGGTCTAATTGTCTGTTGTACTGCTGCACTTCATTGAAGATGGACTCCCAGCTGGACCTCCCATCAATCAGTGACAGGGAGCACTGCCCTGCATCCTGATGCAACATTTCCTCCTCTGTTTAAAGTCATGCTGTGTGCAGCTAGGCTACTTCAGGGACACACACTGCAGCAGGACAGACAGATGAAAAATATAGAGATAGGTGGAGCAACTCACAAGAGAAAGTGTGAATAGTTAAGGGGGGGGAGGAGGGTGGGAAAAAACAACGAGGATTTAGGAGAAGACAGAATCTGGAGAGGGTCAGAGAAGACTGAATGTGAGATGAGAAGAGAAAACAGAGAATGGGAGAGGTAAAGATAATTTAGTAGAGGAGGGCTGAGACAATGGAATAGACAGGGCAAAATAGAGGACAAGAGGAGACATGAGAAGAGGACAAACAAAGATGGGAAAGAGAAGCAGATAGAGAAAAGAAAAATTTTAAAAGAGGCAGAACTACAAGAAAAGAACAAAACCATCTCAGCCAAAATAGCACATCGCCACCATCACTGTCTCTAGGAAGGAAATTCAGGCACTGGTGCCAGAGTGCAGGAGAGGATGGACACACTTGAATCAACTGACGAAAGGCAAGAGAATGAAATACAATGGAAGTAAAAGGGGGCAGGTTATTGTACTTCCTTGATATTTAAACTGTGAGCTTTTTAGGGGAGGGACTGTCTTTTTCTTGTATGCTGATACAGGGTTCAGCACAAAGGGACACAAACTTGACATGGTCTCTAAGCACTGCTGAATACAAATAATGCAAGTAAAGGGATTTCATATTACATGTCTTTTGCAAACAACTCACTGGGGGAACTACTCCATTCCCTCAACTTCCTACACAAAGCCCCCAGCAAATCTAACTGCTTCCCTTAACAGTTTTTCATCTTATCTCACTTTCCCCTTTCCATGTTTCTGTGTGAATTATGGACCAATTAGTACACTTTCCCAGTTAGGCTGCAGAAATTTACATGGATCTCAATGCTGAAACTGCGTGGTGCTGAATTTATAATGAACGCCCTTCCCCTGGCACTTAGTGATAACAAGTATTCTGGAAGGTAATGTTTTTGACTCATCCTCAGGACAAAGGAATGTTGTCAGGAACCATAATCTACCACCAAGACTGTAGCTTCCGATTACTGTGCTATGACGTAAAAATCTGTTTTATATTTGACTTTTAGATTCCCTCAGAAAAAAGTGAGCAGTTCCTCCAGTCATATTTTATCCCTAGCTCTACTTTAGAAAATATGGATCAAGCCGACAAGGGCCTGCTCAGTCCCTCATTTATTCAACAAAGCACATTAACCATAGCCAAGGATTGGCCCTAACTACATAGATCACAACTCAAGTGGATATTATACAAAGGTGGTTTAAAGTTCATCTTTGCACTTCACTGATCAAGGTTTTTCTCTGATTGCCCCAGCTCCCCAGCATTATGTTGTGCCTGTTCTAACTTATGCTGTCCTGCAATGGCCTTGGGGACAAAAATGCAGCCATGGACCAGCATAGTGCAGGACCATCTTGGCCACTTCCCTTTTCCTCTGACCACATGTCATTGCCCTGATATGCCAGGAACAAGGTGGGTGTATATTTTAAGTTTTAAGAGCCCAGATGCTGGCCAGATCCCTTGGAGGAGCCTTTTTACTTGAGCAAAACTTAACTTTAGGCAGGATTATGCAGATGATGTGGCACAAAGCAGGCACACTGCATTGGAGGATCCGGCCAGTTGGCATTCACTCTTATTTACTCAACTAGTTTGCCTAAGGACTTAATAGGGGCTGCAGGCGCTGGTCCTATATACTTAAACTCTAAGAAATAATGCACATCACACTAATATTGATAATTTAGAGGCTTTCTGTTCAAAAGTTCCAGACAAGACTAGTTAAATTGACTTGTCCTTGGTTTCCCCTGAAGTACAAACAATTCTCGAATCTCTGATTCTTAATCATTTTCACCGTGTTTTGGCTGGGCCAAACCTGAGTGCTGCTGAACCCCTTATGCCAGGTTGAAATGCCATTCACTCTAATTTAGCCTGATCACCCCCTGTCATGACAGAGGGGTGCAAACAGGGTCGCAGCACCACTCAGGTCTGGAGGGGGTGAGTATATGGGCTCATTGGCAAATCTGTGCCCCCTCACCCATACCCACACCCGCCGCACACACACACATACACTTTAAATAGCACTCTGGAGACCCTGCAGACTGAACATGAACTTCAGATTCTTGCATTCAAATAACTTCTTTAGCACATAATAATAAACTCATTGCTGCCCTTTCTAGTTTTGCTCCCAAAATCACTAGTACCCTTTTTGTATCCCAGCAGAATTGTATTCACCATTATGACTTTTCCCAGCAATATAACATTTCTGAATAATTCAGCATGCTTTGCTGCAACACACTATTGGGTTATCAGAAATACCTAACACCGGAGTACCAGAATATCTCTTCTGACCCCAACACCTATACTGTACATTTGTCTTCCTGTAGCACCTAGCACAACGAGTATGTCTTTACTGCCATTAAACACCCACAGCTGTTCTGTGTAAGCTAACTCAGACTTGGGCTATGGGGCTGTTTAATTGTTGTGCAGATCTTTGGGTTTTCTTCATAGATCTCTGCAAATGCAAATACCTAGGAGAGAACTAACAGAGAGAGATCCCTCCAGACTCCTAACCATTTTTGTTACTCTTCTCTGACCTCTCTCTGTGTTGTTAATATCCTTCTAGTAACAAAATGCCCAGAAGTTAACACATATTCCAGGTGCAACTTCATCAAAAATGTAGAGAGGGTATCCTTTATCTTTCACAGAAAGGGCCTGATCTAAATGGAATGGAACTACTCCCATTGACTACAATGGATTTTGGATCAGAAATACTGCATGTCTATACATATGAATGTGTCCCTAGGTAAAGTTGCTCATTTTTACCTATCAAGTCTTAAATAGTTGGGCTCTGACCCACCTTACTCTCCATGCAGTGAAGATACTTGAGCTGGAGTGCCCTTATCTTAAAAGAGAGGGAGGCTGCTGCCAGGATGTTCTTTATAAGGGGTCTATGACTTTAGTTTGAAATAGACAAAAAAATTTACCTGGAGAGCATGCTGCAAAGCCAGCTATTTTCATGGGCTCTGTGCGAGGGAGAAGGCACCCAAGGTTTGTATTTAAAGGAGAATGAGTACTTTTGTTTGCTTAACTTATAAGATGAGAGCGGAGTGCTGGTTATTGTCCAGCTTCTGCAGGAAATGTATGTTTAATGTATATAAACAGCACTGGGCATAGGATAGGCACTTTAAAAAAATTTATTATAAATCCAAACAAATAAATAAGGAGCATGAAATCGCATTGGCCTTTTATGCTACCATATCACATGGCAAACTCACCTACTCGCAAACCAAAGGCCTCTTGCAGCATCCTGCTTTCCCAGCGTCTGCCTCTGAGTTTGATTACTAGTAGATTTTCCAAGCTAAATCTCTTTTTTTCTGCCTATACATTAACTTACCAAGGTCCCTTTATACAGTTCTGTCCTCTCTGCTGTTCACCACAACTCTTATTGTAGCATCTTTTGGAAATTAATTAAATGTGCTGTTTATTCTCCTGCTAGCCCATTAATCAAGAAGTGAAATAAAACCAGACATAAAATTAATCACTGGAGCACCCTACTAAATGCATCTCCTCAGCTCCACCCATTGTCATCTACCATTCATTACTTTTTGTATGTGGCTAGCCAATTATCAAACCATATAATTATACCTGGAAGCAGAATGTATATGAAGTGAGGGAGGAAAAGCCAGGTGAGAGTTCTACCCACCTATGCAAAGGGCTAAATTTGCTATCCAATTTCTATTCTTGGAATACTCAATGACTCACAGTGTTGCCTTGGGTGAATCATTCAACCTCTCCATCCCTTAGTTTACCCTTCTGTAATACGGGTATGGGGCTCATGGATCAGCATTCACATCGCACTCCCCATCAGTACCCAGCCCAGGTCAGGGAAGCTAATGATCCAACCAATGGACCAAATTCAGTGATGAATCCTGATCACATGGCACCTGAGGTATGTTGTGCATATGCTAAGAAGAAGAATTTGGCAATAATAATTCTTAATTACTGTGAGGCTTAATTGGTTAATGTTCAAAAAGTACTTTGAGATCCTTGGGTAGAAGGTGCTATATAAATTCAAAGTGGTACTGCAACACTCATAACGAGTCTTGTTTATTTTTAATCTGAATCTCTCCTTGCTCAAATTCATGTTATGCCTTTATCTTTAGCCTGAACAGAATTATTCCAAGCTCACTATATGCTTTGCTAAGTTTTTTGTGTACCATAATCTGATCCTTATAATCTCAGTTTTTCAGGAGTAAATGTATTCCATTCTCAATGACTGTGGCTTCTGGACTCTTTCCAACACTAAATGTCCTTTCTTCAGCCTGGTGACCAAAACTGTAGATGTTAGTATAAAGGAATCCTAACAAGAGCCTTATGTAATGGGATCAGCAATCAATAGTTTATTTCCTTATGACTGATTCCTCTGCTTACATAATTCGACAAGCTTGCACTCCATAGAAGGATGGCTGCATTGCTTTTACTGGCCAGATACAGAGCTGATGCGAATAAGCACAATGCTTCTGAAGGCAATAGAGATGTGTCCATTAACGTGAACTGAGGATTCAGACATTCACAGAGTCTCAAGCCAGAAGGACCATTAGATCATCTAGTCTGACCTTCTATATATCACAGGTCACCATAATCACCCAGCTACTAAACCCAGCAATCAAAATAGACCAAAGTATTACAATCTTCAGGAGACTAAGGGAATGACTTTTAGCTGGAAAAATAAACTAGTTGTCCTTGAGATACACCATAATGCAGAGAAGCATTTGCACAGTGCAGAAGATAACTGAAACACACCACTTTGTTTAATTCATTCAGGATTGTACAGCCTCTCCCTCCCCATCTCTCTCCCTTCACTTGGTTATGTAACTGTTGCTTTCCCTCTGTTACTTTAAGGTCAATTAGAGATCAGATCTGTGACTGCCTGGTGAAACAGACAAGCGTAACCATGGGAGCTAGTCTATGTGATATTACTTGGTAACTAGAAATAGTGGGGTTGAGCAGAACTTGATAAAAATGCTCAGAGTTCACAATTCAGAGCTCAGAGTGCTATCTTGATTTGGGTAGCAATGAAAGTGCTATCAGGAAAATATTTACAAGGACATTGTAATATGTTAGCAACACAAGCTCTGGCTTTACCTGTCTTAGCAGTCACACATCCCTAATCAAATCCCCTTAGCAATGGCTATGTAGTACTAACACATTTGCCAAACACTGCCTTCTGCCATTGTTAGAGTCCAAGGCTCTACCTCACTCGATCATCAGTGATGATCATGAGGAAGCAGTTCACTAGCACAGTGCTACCCTGGCTCTTGGTGGGTGGGACTGGTCTTCCTGGGAGAGACAGTGACCTTCATATCTTTATCCACACATATCCCTATTCAGTAAATTACAAATAAACATTAACCACTATGAAATTAAGCATATGCTTAAGCTTTGCCTATGCTTCTATCTTCATGGAAGATATAGATATCTATGGGCAGGCATGGATACCAGATATTGTAATAGCTACACCATCAAGTATTGAATCTGTATGCTGA
Source organism: Gopherus flavomarginatus (assembly GCF_025201925.1). Lineage (NCBI taxonomy): Eukaryota > Metazoa > Chordata > Testudines > Testudinidae > Gopherus > Gopherus flavomarginatus. Next base: position 34,756,536 of record NC_066626.1, read on the forward strand.
TGCCTTAAAAATCCAGTACTATCTTATAGAATTTTGAAAAAAAGATTTCACTGGGGACAATTTGCTTATCCATCATGTATTTCTAAATTCTGCTCTGGTATTACTAAACACTTTGCATGGAAACAATTTTTGTAGAAAATTCTGTATGCGATGTTGCATTTGATTGGTTTGTCTGAGCCATGAGCCTGAGGCTGTGCACGGAACTCTCCCTGCAGTCACCTGTAGTTCTGAATATGGACTGATCAGAGAAGAAAGCCCTAGAAAACATGATGCCACAAATACAACATTAGGCAAATTAACAAATTAACTTCTAAATCTAGTGAATGCAAACAAAATTAACTCTCAGAAACAAAGATTCTATTTCAAAGTAAATATCACCTTTTGGGTTTTTTTAATTAGAAAGTAGAAATACTGATATTTTGCATCCTTCCTGCAGAGGAAAATATTACACAAGAGCCAGGACAGAAGGAAATTTTGAAGGAAAATAAACATCCTTCTCTGAAAAACCTCAGACCCCTGTTTAAGAAAACATTACTGAGATTACTGACAGCCCTAGTGACTGTTTAGTTACAGTGTATTGGTCTACTGTTCTTCCTGAAACAAGTTGTCATAAACAGATGGTTAAGGGTTAATGTCTCTCTTACCTGTAAAGGGTTAAAAAGCTCAGTGAACCTGGCTGACACCTGACCAGAGGACCAATGAGGGGACAAGATACTTTCAAATCTTGGTGGAGGGAAGTCTTTCTTTGTGCTGTTTGTTTTGTTCGTTGTTCGCTCTTGGGGCTAAGAGGGACCAGAGGTGCAACCCAGGTTTCTCCAATCTTTCTGAAACAGTCTCTCATGTTCAAAATAGTAAGTACTAGCTAGAAAAGGCGGATTAGTCTTATGTTTGTTTTCTTAACTTGCAAATGTGTATTTTGCTGGAAGGAGTTTTACCTCTGTTTGCTGTAACTTGGAATATCAAGCTAGGGGGGAGGTAGTCCCTCTAGGCTATATAAATCTGACTACCCTGTATACACTTTCCATCATAATTTTACAGAGATAGTTTTTACTTTTTCTTTCTTTAATTAAAAGCTTTCTTTTTTAAGAACCTGATTTATTTTATTTTTTCCCCTTCTTTAAGACCCAAGGGGATTGGGTCTGAACTCACCAGGGATTGGTGGGGGGAAGGTAGGGGAGAGAAGGTTAATTCCTCTCTGTTTTAAGATCCAAGGAGTTTGGATCAGTGACGCCTCTCAGGGTAGCCCAGGGAAGGGAAAGTCTGGGAGGGGGAAAGGAGAGGGGATGGTTTATTTCTTCTGGTTTTAAGACCCAAGAGGTTTGGGTCTTGGGTTCCCCAGGGAAGGTTTTGGGGGAACAAAAAGTGTGCCAAACACTATATTTTGGCTGGTGGTGGCGCTATCAGAACTAAGCTAGAAATTAAGCTTAGAAGTGTCCATGCAGGTCCCCACTTTTGGACGCTAAAGTTCAAACTGGGGGAAAAATACCTTGACACAAGTCACAAGCTAGAAGAATATTTTAAGATATTGCACTAGCAGACCGGGAAGTCAGATCTACCGAACAAGCAAATAAAGACCTTCTGCAAGGTCCCCTTTTCTTTAGACAGCTTGAACTCATATGCGGTCAGATTCAGCAATGCTTACTCATGCTGAATAGTCCTGATTGTGATGAAAAGCCCCGCTAGCATTGCTGTTCATTCTGGGCTTCCATGAGACAACTCATGTGAGGAAAGGCTACTCAATAATTATAATTTTCTGATAAGAACAGAAACAGAGGAGGATTTACAGCTACAAACTCTCACCAGTTTTGCTTGGAATGTAGGCATAGTGCACAGGTATCTACAATGAAAGACAGTTTTTGCCTGAGAAAAACTGCTCATTACCCTAGAGACAAAACACACTAACACATAGACCAAAAAATGAGCTCGGGACAACAAACTAGTATAACCCCTTCCCTAAACAGCAACAGCCACACAATAGTCAGCAGCATCGATCCCGGGAAAAACAATGCCCTACTGAAGTGAGCAGAACAAAGGAGAGAGAAGTGCAGATCAGAATCCTTTATAAGACAGAAATAAGCATCCTATTTTTCTTACATTGGGGGAAACCGTGATTTGTGGCTGCTTTTAACAAAATTGTAAGCATGAACTAATACAGCTTTATTCAGCTAAGAATTTAGCTAAACTGGAAAACTGTTCGTAAAGCACTTTTCAACTACAAGGAAGAATTCATCAGTTTGAGGAATGTTCTTGGAATTAGGCCCACTTTCTCACTTCATTGTTTAAAAGCCAACTTCTGAGATAAAATTCACATATGCAATATGGTCTGAAGTGAAGACCAGCAATCCTTAGCAAGATCCCCTGCCCCTCCCAGCTAGCCCAAGAGTATTCCACATAAAGCAAGTCGCTGTCAGCTCTTTAGAGGTGTAGTAATTTATAATAACTTTTACTACGCAATATTTACAACTGGAATAATAAAGCCCACAAAAACAACAATATAAGTAAGAAACACATTCATGAAACATAAAGGAACAACTAGTTTCTGAAAAGGAACATTAAGGAAGTTAATAAGGGAAGAGTATAATACACTAGAGTCTACTATAAGACAAGATAGGGTGTGATTGGAGGAGAAACAGGGAAGGACAATGCTTTAATTGCTTGCTCCTCATCAGAAATTGAGTGCAGGATTAAGTAGATTGATATGCTACTTTGAAACCAAACAAAGAGATTACTGACTTTACTAGAGAAAACTACACACTCTAACACACTCCAAATCCACTAGCACATCACAAGCACCCCTCTCCCCACACCCCTTACCACTGAAATGTTATCAAACTTGGCATATACTCAATATCCCACCACCATTGAACAGGAAAGTGTGGGAGGAAACTGAGGCAAAAGCTTGGCCTCAGAATGGCCCATTGACACTAGCTGGACCCATACATGGCCATCTAGCCCCAAAGAAAAGCCCAGGAGGGAAAGAGAAAGAACTACCAACTAGGGCCACAAAGCACCTTCTGTTCCTTTTTTTAATTGTAATTTTTATTAACAGTTTGTTTTATCTGCACTTGTTAAATGAAGTGAGATGAAACTGAGAGCAGCCCCATATATGTTGCTGTTGGGCTTGCTGATGAATGGCAGGAGGTGGGGGACATGAGGATGTTCACTTCTGTTGTCACCTAGAGCCTGGTCCAGTCAGGTTATGAGCACTTCTTTATGGGAACTGATGGCATCAGCACCTCCTAACTTGAACACTAAGCAGGGTCTGTCCTTTACAAGGACACCAGATGTGTACACAGACTGTGGCTTCCAATCACACATCTGCAGATACAAACTGGAGCTTTTGAAAATGTAGCCCTGTGTATCTCTTCACTTCATGACAGAGCTCCACTGCGTATTCTGCACTTCTTTTACACATACAACTGCCACTGGGAATTACTCAAGCAGCACAAATGCAGAGTAGAGTGCAGCGGAGATCGGGAGTTGGCATGCACATTAGAAAGGAGAAACGTACCTGGTTGTTTCCTTGATGTTTGTTGAGTGTTTGTTTCTAAGGATGCTGTTGCTTAATTATATCAGCACTTACATGGCTCTAATTGGGCTGTGGATTTAACCCTTCTCCAGGCAGAGTGAATGAGTTACACATGCATTTTGAAAAATCAAACCAGGAGACTCCTACCTTCATTTCAGGATCCAATGCTATTTTGATTAAATGTTTGCTCTTTTCTCTAAATACCATAGTGCACCATTTTTGTAACAATTATTACTCTAATCTTTGTAGTCACAATGTTAAGCTTTATCTATAAATATGTTCTGCTCTGTTTTATTCAGGTTCTGATAACATGCCCATCAGCCTGGTATCTGAACACCTAAGAGAAGACAGAGTCTTGAGTCTGAACCCCTATGACCACTTGGCCATCCTAACACTGGAAACAGGTTGTCTGTACCCAGGAGTGTCTCTCAGTGCAATGCTGGGATTCAGATAACAGAAAGGCCCCTGTCTCGAAGGGTTTGCAAATGTCTCTGAAACCCACACAAAGTGAATTAATGTCTTAATAATATAAGGAAAATGCTAGTTTCCCCTCCTCCGGCCTTCCCAGTATATCTTGTCTACTCTCTCTCTCTCTCTCTCTCTCTCTATATATATATATATAGTGAACTATTCATGGTAAATGATGTTTTACCGGGGCTGAGTACACAGTCAGTACTTAAAAAATGTATTATTAACAATCATTACTAATTAATTAATAGACAACTAATTTGCAAGCAATATGGAGAAAGTTTCTTTGTTACATCCTAAGATGACAGTGTTGAAATTTGGCATGTATCTTGTTAGTTGCACAATTTGTATTGAGAGATTTTAGTAAAATATTAATTACCACTTCATTATTTAGTTTTGCTACCTTATAATCTATTATGCTCATATTTCATTTGAGAAAGAATAGGGTTTACAGGCCTTTCTGAGTAAGTTTTAAGGTGGGACTCAAAGGAGAATAGTGTGCAGGTATGGCATACTCCGTCAGGGCATAAATGATGTGGAAGATGACAGTGACATGTAAGTAAGAGTGAAAGGATGACACAGAGTGGGGAGAGGATTGGGTTGGTCATGCAAATTGAGCAGAGTGAAAGGGACAAAGGGAGAAAGGGAAAATATAAGAGCTGAAGAATGCACAGGAGCTAAGTTTTGCAGGTCCTTGGAGGCAAAGATAAGAGTCCAGCTTCTCACCTGGTGTAAATCCACTGAATGGAGTTACATCCATTTACATCAGCTCAGAATCTGGCCCAAAGATCTTACATTTTATGTGGATGGTGATGCCACAGTAGTGAAGGAGTTTGAGGAGTTTGTCCCTCGTTCTCTGTTAGAATTGTCTGAAATGTGAACCATGTAAAATATGTTCAGATTTTTAAGGCCTGGGGAAGGATCAAGATACAGTTCAGACCTTTGCTGTTGCTATTGTTTAGCTGGGGACAGTTTTCTGCATCACTGGGTTTACGGTGTAGCAGTGTATTAATGTAGAGACATAAAGGTTACCTTTGCAACAGTGACATATTGTGGTTTCCTTTGCTACAGAAAGGGTGAGACGCCTCTTGTTATTTGTTGGGGGCTTTTAAGGAAAGTTTTGACATTACGGAAAAAAAACAAAATCTGTGGAAAGATCCTAACAACTACAACAAACATGGGTTTCAGTTCCTGGGAGTTCTCTAGTCCCCTGGCAGTTACTAATGCTAACCAAAGTGTATGACAATGGGAACAAAGTGGGCAATTATACAGAGGAAATTTGTCAGATAGTGTAATAAAATGTTTTTATGTCAACAGCCCTGTGTACCTTTTTTCCATTAATATGAGCCACAACAATAGCCTTTCTGGAAGGAGACAAGACAATGTCCAAATGTTATCTAGCAGATTGAAATCCTGCTATAACCATATCCCCTTTGCCCCCGCAAAAATAAAAAAAGATTAACTTTGTGTTCAAGGTGCTGAATTGCATAAGCCACCAATGCACTCTGTAAAAAAAAAAAAAAAGCAAGGAAATGAGCAATTACATCATTCAACAGCCTAACGCTCTACTCATCAGTTCCTCTTCTCAACCTCAGCTACCTGCCTTCTACCCCCGATATGTCTACCCGCATTCTGAGCAAGGAGTGGCCTCCCCTTGGACTCCAATCATCTTTACTGATGGTGGATGTATTCTTCTGTTTGGAGGGTTAATAGAGGGCTTGTGCGGCTTTCATAACGTCCACTCCTGAGGCATGTTTAGCAGCAAGTCTCCCTCTGATATGGTGGGAGGGGACAGGGATAGGGAGACTTACAGCTGAAGGGCTTTCAGGAAAAGAGTTTCCAGCTCCTCTCCTAAGGTAGCCTCTCCCTCCTGTTTCCCTAGGAGGATCAGCTCTAGGCACCAGCAAACCAAGCATGTGCTTGGGGCAGCACATTTTCAGGGGCGGCATTCCAGCCCTTTTTTTTCTTTTGCTTTGGGTGGCAAAAGCCTAGAGCCAGCCCTGGCAGCAGCAGTGTGTCGTGCATGGGGGGCAGCCTGGGGCCACTGCAGTTTGCACCATGGGGGAGCAGTGCCCGCACCTCATGGCTGGGCCAGGCAGGCTCCAAGCAGGGGACACTCGGGCTGGAGGCTGCCCCACAGGGCACATGGAACTGCCTGCAGGTGCCACAGAGTGGCTGCCCCCCAACACCTCAGAGAGGGCTGGGCAAAGTGGCCCAAGCCATCCAGGGACTGTGGCAGGATGGCCAGAAGCAGCAGTAGCAGCGGGGACATAGAGGGTGGGGCACTGCCACGCGGGGCCTGCATCCCACTCTCCAGTGTTCTGCTCCCTCTGGGGCTATCCTGCCCCAGCTCCTTAGCCCCCTGCCAGGGCAGTCCTCCAGCTCTGCCCTCCCAGGTTCCGGCCAGTCCTGGAGGCGGGAGCCCTGGCTGGAGGGACCCTGGGCTGAGGCGTGACTCAAGAGCCCCGCTGCTTACCCGGACCCACCAGCGCTGGACTGGCTGGAGGCAAGGAGGGAGCGGGCAGATTCAGCACTGGTTGGGGGGAGCCCAGGGCTGGGGCAGCAGGGGTGCAGGTGGGACGGGAGGGGGAGTCCAGCACTGGAGCAGCAGGGGGTATGGGCGGGGGAGGAAGAAAGCCCAGGGATGGAGCGGCAGGGGGTGCAGGTGGGGGAGGGCACCGGTGGGGGGGGGTGAGAGCCCAGAGCTGGGGTGGGGAAGCAGCCAAATTTTTTTTGCTTGAGGCAGCAAAAAATCTAGAGCAGCCCTGTTCCCTAGAGGGGAGTTCTGGCCTAACACATGCCACCTGAGCAGGTCTGTCACATTCGAACTACAGTTGTGAAGGGTAAAAACCTCCCAGAGAGGTAGTGGGAATATATGTGATGCACAATACAGCACTGTTGTGGGGAGCCCAGGCTGTATGTGCTGAGGCAGCAGTGTATACAGACTGGGCTCCTCTCTTGCTCTGCTGGTCTCCCCTCCAAACCCCCTTATTCCTCTGTACTCTCACAACTCCTCTCAAGACCCTCATTTTCTCCAGACAGCCCCATCTCTCCTTCATGCCTCTCCAAGCTCCCTGTTTCACACCTCCTGCTGGCCAACCTGCCTCCCTGGCTCACCAGCGGATCTAGTGAGTCAGGAAGGAAGGCTGAAGCAAAAGTAGCTGCTGGAGCCTGACAGTTCTGTCAGTTTATCTTGGCAAATCTCATTCCAGTTACGCTAGTAAGGGGAATAACACTTTAAGTGCACTGTGGCTGCTTTGAGCCATTCCAGTGATGCAAGAGCTGTAAACCCAGGTTATGTGGCCAGTACAGCCAGGATGATGGCTGCTTTGTGTTGCCAGAATGGCCCAAAGCAGTGGAAGGGTGGAGTTCGTGAGGACTATGAATGTTTAGCTAGAAGTATTCGAAGAAATATAAGGAAACATGGCAAAACTTCACAATGAACATTTTAAAACATTCCCTCTAGAAAAAGTTAGTTAATATTCACTTTAAAAATTATAATGCCACCTCGATTGTCCTCTGAAGAGTTTTTATGCCAAATTTAAAGATAAAATTCAATCATTCAAGTATGAAACAAAGGACTTTTATTTCTGCTTGAGGAGAAAATTTCAATGCACCCCTGACTATGGAGTCATTGCTGATGCCTCCATAATTAAAACTAAAAGGTTAAATATATAGTAATGCTAATTTTTGGAATGCACAGTTTTCTAGCATAATAAGTCAATTGTTTCAGGCTGACATCTATAACCAAATGGGACAATTTTAAATAAACTCTCATCTAAGTAAGAAGTCAGTCACATCTAAGCTGATGTTTTTATCTGTTATACTGGGGGGGAGACGGCAGGGGGAAGGATTGCGGGTGATGTGCCAGGCTTGGCAAAGTAAATTTAAAATGTTCCATACACAACAAACCTATTAGAAAATAATGGGTTTTGTGCACATGCTTTCTATTCACTCAATACAGACAGTAGCAACATTATTTTATAAACCTTTAAATCAAACAGGCAAATAATCTGATTATATTTATGAAAATAACAATGGCTTTAATGTAAGAGATTAAAAGATACTGGCTATTTATTTAAAACCATTAGGACTACTACTGAATAGACAACCCCAAACACTGACTAAAAATTGAATACCATAACATACTCCATTTCGGTTTTTTGCCACGAAAAAAGTGGCAGGTCTGTCGGGATCCCCCATCCTCACCCACTCATAAGGCCTGTGGCATAGTGCGAATGCTTCCAATGAGAATACCTCTCTCTGAGTAGCTTATCAGTTATAGCAAAGGGAGCTGGATTGGGCCCCTAATCAGCCAGAGAAGGTTTCTGGAAAATGACAGTAAGAGCTATGTTTCCTCCTAGAAACACTAAGCACCCTGACTCTACAGTCTTCCCCTTGGGAAGTTAGTTTTTGATTTCAGGATTTAGTCTTGATACTTGCATTCATATTTTACCAGTAAGAAGCCAGTCCATGATGCACTACAAAAAACCAAAAGACATAGGCAAGCAGTGCAGGTATTAAATTGAATCTGATTGCATTTTCCTGGGTTTCCCAGAAGCACTTCACCCCTATTAGTGCTGGGTTTGGGAGCTCACATTGGGGAGTTAGAAAACACAACATTTTAAAAGGATTTAATAAAATATTTATAGACTTGTTTCAGGATTGCAAAAAAATGTATTGCCCTTTAGATTGCACAATTGATCTTCATTGTCCAATCCTTTGGTTCTATCAGTAATTTTCTGTATTATCAAGGGATGGGCTGGATGATCTAATGGGTCTTTTAAATGTGCTGGGCAAAATTCAGAGATGAGTCTAAGTGTAGCAAGGAATGTTTGTTGCACTAACTTAGACTCGCACCCACCAACTAATATATAATTTACATTCCCATCTCTTTACATATTACCCCTGATTTGCCCCACTGAGCTCAAAGAAATCTAAGGGCCTCTCAACACTTACAGCATTGCAATGGTACAGCTGCAGTGCTTAATGAAGATGCTTCCTGTGCCAACAAGAGAGCTTCTCCTATCGGTGGAGATACTCCACCCCTCTGAGAGGCGGTAGCTATGTTGACAGGAGAAGCCCTCCCATAGATATAGTGCTGTCTACACTGTGGGTTAGGTCGGTATAACTATGTCGCTCGGGGGTGTGGATTTGATGTACATCAATTTAAAGGAGTCTAAGATGTAAGGGAGTCTCATATATCTATGGTTTCAGAGTAACAACCGTGTTAGTCTGTATCAGCAAAAAGAACAGGAGTACTTGTTAATTTTGTTAACTTGTTAGTTTTGTTAAATTTGTTAGTCTCTAAAGTGCCAAAAGTACTCCTGTTCTTTTTGCTCATATATCTATCTGTCCCTAAAATTCCATGTTTCTGCTATAAAACGTAGCTACAATATATACATGGGTGTACAGGGCAGGGATAGAGAGAATAGAACAGCAGGTAGTGGCTTGCATCAAAAGCAATCTTGCATTCTTGTATGACGATCCTTATTCCCCAGCTCAGAAAGCTCTTGGTGGGAACTGATGTTTATAGTAGGACACTATTGCCCTGTGGGTTGAAAGAGTGGCCAGTACTAAACTCCCATTATTGTATTCTGTTAGGAACTAGTTCATTCCATGGATTCAATGCATCCCCTGGACAGTCTCTTCAGATCAGTGCCCACACAGAGAATAAAGCAGCTTTCCCCAGCAGATCCCTGGAGATGCAGCAGATTCCCTGGAGGGAAAGCACTTCTGTGGGTGCAGCCCAGAGGTACAGGTGGTTACAAATTGCATTTCCTGCACCCACAGTGGCGAATCAAACCCATGGCCTTTCCAGGGCTTCAGACACCATGATTTCAGAAGTATTTATAATACTAAGGCCTTTTTAAAATATATCCAAACTGAATTAAATTTGCTTGCAAAAAAGCACAAATTGTTTACATTTATATTCACTAATATGATTACAAATCATTCGAATAAATTCTTTAGAATGGTACACTTAGAGCTGACCATGTAAGATAACTGCAATAGAAAGGAAATCTCCTCACGACTTCTGTGGAAGGGGGTGGTCAAAGAGGTTGAAGAGAATGATAAAGTAAATTGCACCATCTGCTGGACATTTCTTCAGCTGGGATATAGAAACTAACTCATCATACCCACAAATATACTCACCTCTCTTCTCTGAATCCAGAAGTCAGACACCAGCACTCCCCTGAAATACAGTATTTGTGATCTTCTGCGAGAAATCTGAGATCAATGTGAGAGGAAAACTGTCCCCTTTGTTTTGAGATTCATGTAGTTAGCACTGCCACAAATAGACTTAAAGCTAGAGTTCACCCAAGCAGTCATGCACAGGTGTTACTCCTCTCAGGTCTCAGTCTGGTATAGGTAGGGATAGGCAAATGGTACAACCCATGCTCACTGGTAACATCTTGGTAGAGCAGGAGCCTATGAGGCCCATCCGCAGCCAGCCAGTTAACCTTTCTGTTCAGCAGTTGTATTTTGTAGTGGTTCCTTCCCCCTCATCCACCGCCAGTGCTTCTCTAGCTCCTTCTTTAACAGGTTCCTGACTGCTACTCTTACTGCTGCCTTTGGGTGTCCTTTTGACAACAGTTATAAGCAAAACTTTGGTTATGAAACCTGAAACCATTCAACCCTTCTTCTGGTTTTATAACAGATTCAAAATTTTACTCAAGTTTACCAAAAGTTTTGCTAGAGTTTGCAGACACTGAATAGAGATGGGCTCCAAACACAGACCTGATAAAGCTTTAAATGGCTTGGCTCTCAGCTGCTCAAAAAACACTTCTTTTCCAGTTCAGCCATCAAGTTCATCTGAGGTGTCAATCACCCAGTTTTAAATAAGGCAGAATGGAAACAGATTGTTATTTTCAACTTGTTTGGCTGTTACATCAGTTGTAGGTCTGGCCCCAGTACACAAACTTTTAACAGAAATGTAAGTCACCGTAGCGCCTCTAACTCTGAAAAATGTATCTCTACGTGCCTGTGCATTTTGTCACCTCCCCATTACCACGGCTAAAATGCTTTCTCATTGGGTCTGAAAAGACTCAAAAATGAGATTCCAGCTTGGCATGAATAAGCTACTCATACTGTGTCCTCCTTTCTTATATTGCCACATGTTTTGGGAAGCAGATACTACAGGAAACTTTTAACCAAGGAGGCAGAGAGGATTGGTGCATGCCAATAGTGGTGGGGGGAGGGGAGCAGAGTGAGGGTAGCCAGCTTCAGCAGTTACTGAACATGGGCAGTCCATGTGAGCATGCTCAATATAAGCCAAGAAGCAAATGGGGGCACATGACCCCCGCATGCATCCCACCCCCTCCCTCATTGCCTCTGCAAGGAGAGAACAGCAGGGTTTCCTGTAACCAAGGATGGTAAGAGGAGCAGAAAACTCCATAAAAAGAACAGGAGTACTTGTGGCACCCTAGAGACTAATCCACCAAAGACATCACCATGTAGATTTAGTTTACCTGGAAAGTGCTTCAGCACTACAGTGACAAGTGCTATAGAAACCTAAGACAGATTATAGATTGTTGAGAGGTTAGGGGTTTTCTGTAATTTTTTTCCCCACTTACTTTTCTTGTTCCAAGCCAGAATCATTTTTCTTGTCCTATTACAGAGTATTAAAGTAGTTTGTATCTTGTTAAGGGAAAATAAACTCATCTTTCAAAAAATTCCAACTTTAATGCTGGCTGTGAAATCCCACAGCGGTGACTTAACTGCGAGTAACAATCCTGGACAAATGCGTTTGTCAATGAATGTTGGCAAACCTGCTTAATCTCTCAGGAACCAAAGTACTTTAAGATGCCTGACCTGTTATCTGTAGAGTAAAATTTTTATTTTAGTTTTCTAGTTCCTTTTCATAGAATCAAAGAATATCAGGGTTGGAAGGGACCTCCTCAGGAGGTCATCTAGTCCAACCCCCTGCTCAAAGCAGGACCACTTCCCAACTAAATCATCCCAGACAGGGCTTTGTCAAGCCTGACCTTAAAAACCTCTAAGGAAGGAGATTCCACCACCTCCCTAGGTAACCCATTCCAGTGCTTCACCACTCTCTGAGTGAAAAAGTTTTTCCTAATATCCAACTTAAGCCTCCTTCACTGCAACTTGAGACCATTACTCCTTGTTCTGTCATCTTCTATCACTGAGAACAGTCTAGATCCATCCTCTTTGAAACCCCCTTTCAGGTAGTTGAAAGTAGCTATCAAATGCCCCCTCATTCTTCTCTTCCGCAGACTAAATAACCCCAGTTCCCTCAGCCTCTCCTCATAAGTCATGTGCTCCAGCCCCCTAATCATTTTTGTTGCCCTCTGCTGGACTCTTTCCAATTTTTCCACATCCTTCTTGTAGTGTGGGGCCCAAAACTGGACACAGTACTCCAGATGAGACCTTACCAAAGTTGAATAGAAGGGAATGATCACATCCCTCGATCTGCTGGCAATGCCCCTACTTATACAGCCCAAAATGCTGTTAGCCTTCTTGGCAACAAGGGCACACTGTTGATTCATATCCAGCTTCTCATCCACTGTAACTCCTAGGTCCTTTTCTGCAGAACTGCTGCCTAGCCACTCGGTCCCTAATCTGTAACAGTGAATGGGATTCTTCCATCCTAAGTGCAGGACTCTGCACTTGACCTTGTTGAACCTCATCAGGTTTCTTTTGGCCCAGTCCTCTAATTTGTCTAGGTCTCTCTGTATCCTATCCCTACCCTCCAGCGTATCTACCACTCCTCCCAGTTTAGTGTCATCTGCAAACTTGCTGAGAATGCAGTTCACGCCATCCTCCAGATCATTAATGAAGATATTAAACAAAACCAGCCCCAGGACCAACTCTTGGGGCACTCCACTTGAAACCGGCTGCCAACTAGACATGGAGCCATTGATCACTACCCGCTGAGCCCAAAAATCTATCCAGCTTTCTATCCATTGTGACAGACCCAGGCCAGTGGGGTGCAAGAGACTGGGAGAGGGCAAATATACTGGTCACTGGGTGAGTAGTTTTCTGTTCCCTGAGTGACCAGAGCAGTGTCTGCACTAGAGCAGTCAGGAACTTGCTAGAACCAATTAAGGCAGACAGGCTGATTAGAACACCTGCAGCCAATCAAGGCAGGCTAATCAGGGCACCTGGGTTTAAAAAGGAGCTCACTCCAGTCAGGTGAGGAGGAGCCAGAGGAGAGGAAATGCATGTGAGGAGCTGGAAGCAAGAGACATAAGGAGCTGAGAGTGAGAGGCTGTGCTGCTGGAAGACTATGGAGTACAAGTGTTATCAGACACCAGGAGGAAGGTCCTGTGGTGAGGATAAAGAAGGTGTTTGGAGGAGGCCTTGGGGAAGTAGCCTAGGGAGGTGTAGCTGTCACACAGTTGTTACAAGAGGCACTATAGACAGCTGCAAATCCATAGGGCCCTTGGCTGGAACCCGGAGTAGAGGGCGGGCCCGGGTTCCCCCCAAACCTCCCAACTCCTGATCCGACACAAGAGGAGTTGATCCAGACTGTGGGGAAGATCACCGAGGTGAGCAAATCTGCCAATAAGTGCAGGACCCACCAAGGTTGAGGAGGAACTTTGTCACACCATCTTATAGTCCAACCATCCAGCCCATACTTCTTTAACTTGCTGGCAAGAATACTGTGGGAGACTGTATCAAAAACTTTGCTAAAGTCAAGGAATAACACATCCACTGTTTTCCCCTCATCCACAGACCCAGTTATCTCCTCATAGAAGGCAATTAGGTTAGTCAGGCATGACTTGCCCTTGGTGAATCCATGCTGACTGTTCCTGATCACTTTCCTCTCCTCTAAGTGCTTCAGAATTGATTCCTTGAGAATCTGCTCCATGATTTTTCCAGGGACTGAGGTCAGGCTGACTGGCCTGTAGTTCCCCGGATCCTCTTTCTTCCCTTTTTTAAAGATGGGCACTACAGTAGCCTTTTTCCAGTCTTCCGAGACCTCCCCCGTTCGCCATGAGTCTTCAAAGATAATGGCCAACAGCTCTGCAATCACATCTGCCAACTCCTTTAGCACCCTCGGATGCAGCGCATCCAGCCCCATGGACTTGTGCTCGTCCAGTTTTTCTAAATATTCCCGAACCACTTCTTTCTCCACAGAGGGCTGGTCACCTTCTCCCCATACTGTGCTGCCCAGTGCAGCAGTCTGGGTGGTAACCTTGTTCACGAAGACAGAGGCAAAAAAATCATTGAGTACAGTAGCTTTTTCTACATCCTCTGTCACTAGGTTGCCTCCCTCATTCAGGAAGGGGCCCACACTTTCCTTGACTTTCTTCTTGTTGCTGACATACCTGAAGAAACCTGAGAATGTCTCAGATCCTTTATTTTTCCTGTCCTACTGTCTCTGCTTGTGGTTACTCACTAATGTCCCTGACTAAAATGCCAAACCGTCAGGTGACCATACAGACTGCAGCAGGGGTGTCAGAGAGCACAGCCCATGGCCAAAACTCCATAAAGTATTCATCCAGCCTCTGCACTCTGCAAAATGCAAACTTTCTGTTTGGAGGCCATTCTAGCTCTAGTTCCAAAGAAACCCTTCCAAATATATACAGATGTATTTGTGACTTAGAGCCTGAAACACCAGCTCTAAGGGAGGTGTGAATGTTCCCATTTTATATTAATGAAGTGTTAACTCTGATGACCAATGGTGATGTTTCAAACCAACCTGATAGCTTTCTTTGACAGGGTAACAAGCCTTGTGGTAGATGTGGTATTTCTTCACTTCAGTAAAGCTTTTGATACTGTCTCTCTTGACCTCATAAACAAACTAGGGAAATTCAACCTAGATGGAACTACTGTACGGTGAGTGTATAACTGGTTGGAAAACCGTTCTCAGAGAAACAACAAGGAGTTGGGTGGCACCTTAAAGACTAGCAGATTTATTTGGGCATAAGCTTTTGTGAGTAAAAAATCTCACTTCTTCAGATGCATCACTTTGTTCTAGGATGACCAGACAGCAAGCATGAAAAATCAGGATGGGAGTGGGGAGTAATAGGAGCCCATATAAGAAAAAGACCCAAAAATCAGGGCTGTCCCTATAAAATCGGGACATCTGGTGACCCTACTTTGTTCCCAGAGAGTAATCAGTGGTTCACAGTCATGCTGGAAGGGCCTAACCAGGGGGGTCCTGCAGGGATCAGTTCTGGGTCCAATTCTGTTCAATATCTTCATCAATTATTTAGATAATGGCATAGAGAGTACACTTTTAAAGTTTGCAGACGATACTAAGATGGGAGGGGTTGCTAGTGCTTTGGAGGATAGGATTATAATTCAAAATGATCTGGACAAACTGGAGAAATGGTCTGAAGTAAATAGGATGAAATTCAATAAGGATAAATGCAAAGTACTCCACTTAGAAAGGGCTGGTGCAACCATTTAGGCGACCTAGGTGGTCGCCTAGGGCGCTGGCATTTGGGGGGCGGCATTTTCTTCAGCAGCGACCGCGGCAGCCGGATCTTCGGCCACCCTGGTTGCTGCCGGCATTTAGGCGGAGAAAGATGGGGCAGGGGAGCACGGGGAGGGCCACCTGCAGCAAGTAAAGGGAGGGCGGCATGCTGTGGAACTCCCCGCCCTAGCTCACCTCTGCCCTGCCTCCTCCCCAAGCACGCCATGGTTGCTTCACTTCTCCTGCCTCCCAGGCTTGCAGCGCCTAAGCTGATTGGCACCACAAGCCTGGGAGGTGGGAGAAGTGAAGCAGCCATGGTGTGCTCAGGGAGGAGGTGGGGCAGGGGTGAGCTGCTTCACTTCTCCCGCCTCCAAGGCTTGCGGTGCCAATCAGCTTAGTCACCGCAAACCTGGGAGGTGGGAGAAGTGAAGCAGCAATGGCATGCTTGGGGTGCTTGTGCTCGGAGCAGGGGTGAGCTGGGGCAGGGGGGGTGCCTCAGGGCAGAGAGTGGGGAGCTATCGCAAGGGGGCACCTCAGGGCGGAGAGGGGGAGCTGCCATGAGGCGGACACCTCAGGGCACGGGTGCGGGGGGGGAGGGCGCAAGGCGGAAGTTTCGCCTAGGGCGTGAAACATCCTTGCACCGGCCCAGTTAGGAAGGAACATTTAGTTGCACACATAGAAAATGGGAAATACTTCCTAGGAAGGAATATAGCTGGAAAGGATCTGGAGATCATAGTGGACCACAAGCTAAATATAAGTCAACAGTTTAACACTATTGCAAAAAAAGCAAACATTATTTTGGGATGTATTAGCAGGAGTGTTGTAAGCAAGACATAAAAAGTAATTCTTTCACTCTACTCCGTGCTGATTAGGCCTCAACTGGAGTATTGTGTCCAGTTCTGGGCACTACATTTCAGGAAAGATGTGGACAAATGGGAGAAAGTCCAGAGAAGAGCAACAAAAATTATTAAAGGTCTAGAAAACATGACCTGTGAGGGAAGATTGAAAAAATTGGGTTTGTTTAGTCTGGAAAAGAGAAGACTGAGAGAGGACATGATAACAGTTTTCAAGTACATAAAAAGTTGTTACAAGGAGGAGAGAGAAAAAGGACAAGAAGCAATGGTCTTAAATTGCAGCAAGGGAGGTTTAGGTTGGACATTAGGAAAAGCTTCCTGTCAGGATGGTTAAGCACTGGAATAAACTGCCTAAGGAGGTTGTGGAATCTCCATCAATGGAGATTATTAAGAGCAGGTTGGACAAACACCTCTCAGAAATTGTCTAGATAATACTTAGCCCTGCCATGAGTGCAGCGGACTGGACTAGATGACCTCACAAAGTCCCTTCCAGTCTTATGATTCTATGTCTCCATGCGCACTGCCTGGGCACCAGAGACATTGAGGGACAGAGAACTAAAAGGGGAAGATATTTTAGTTTAGGAACATTGGGGGAGTGTGAAACCTAGCATGCTTGCCAGTATAACCTTTAGTAATTAAAAGGCATTGTTAATATTGCTAATCATTTTAATTGTTTATATTTTTACAGATTGTCTATTTTTAATCAAATCCTTACAAAGAGTTCACTCAAGGGACTGGGAAAGGGTCTGAGAAGGGGCAGCCTGCCCAGCAACTGTGACACCAATCAATGCCAAGCAATGCCTGGTAACATAGGTTTACAAATATATTTCCATACTTAGAAATATTTTGGTTGGGTGCATTATTTTATTCTTATACCTGCCTTAGAGAACAAGAAATTGCTTTTGTTGGCTGAGTTCTCCTTCAAAGGAAAAAAAAATCATGTTTTCCAAGGGATTCAACACTCACTGAAATCACAGAAAACCTCAAACTGACTTAAACTGGTGCTGGATCAGGACCCAAGGTACTGCGGGGAATAACAGACTTGGACTGTATTGCATTACTATCTACACTCCTTGGAACATACCTCTATTTCTGAGTGTATGTTTACACTACCTGCCGGATCAGTGGGCAGCAATCAATCCAGTAGGAGTCGATTTATCGTGTCTAGTCTAGGCGCAATAAATAGACCCCCGAGCACTCTCCTGTCTACTCCTGTACTCCACCACTGTGAGAGGCGCGGGCAGAGGTGATGGGGGAGCGGCAGCAGTTGACTCACTGCAGTGAAGACATTGCAGTGAGTATGTCTAAGTACATCAACTTCAGCTGCATTATTCACATAGCTGAAGTTGCGTAACTTAGATCGATCCCCCTCCCTAATGTAGACCTGGCTCTTGTTACAGACAAATGTTCTACAATCAAAGGCCATATTTAGGACCCTTTCAGTCACACTTTGGTTGTCCCTAGGGTAAGATAACGAACTTATTGTGATAAATCTAGGGTTCCCACAAGAGAAAATTCTATATATCAATCCACTAATGAAAAAGTCATGAACTCAGGTTCTGCTCTTAGTTACGCCAGTATAACTCTGGAGTAACTCTAGCTTACCAGATGGTAGGTAATTCTTATAAACCAGAATAAAAATGGTATAAAAACTGTTATTCTGTCTCATAACATTGCACCAATTCTAACCAATTACTCATAAAAATGTGGTTAAACAGCTGATGTGACAAAATTCGTTATCCTGTTATCATGCAAAACATGATGAACATTGTAGAATTTTTGTTTTAGTTTAAAAGTACTGAAGACAAGCTAATCGAGAATCATCTCTGGGATGGTAAAGACTTCCTCTCAGTCAAGGGCCTGGTACGGGGCAAAAAGGTAATAAACCAAATTACTTTTTTTTTAAATGTATTCCCAAACTTCTATTATTTAATATTCAATGTGACCTAGTTTTGGCTGAGAGTGCCTACAGATTACCAGGAGGTAAGAATAAAAATAACTCGGATATGGGACATGCTGTTATCCTGAGACTCATGGACATTAAGGACAAGGGCAGACTATTGCTGGCAGATCAAGCAAAAGGAAACAAAACAAAAAGGTAAATGAATCCAATCTCACTACCCTGCCCAAAAGTGCTGTGCACAAAGTAATTTCCCTCTCTCCCCTTAGCAGAAAGAGTTTCTCACTGTATTAGAAACACCTACTGTTTCCAGCTAAACTACAGATTAAAGAATGTGATAATACCTATGATTTTTGCGGAGAGTGTGCTGAGGATGATAAATCAGTTCAGAAATTCCCAGAGCAGTTTAATTAACCATCATGTCCAAACATTTCTTATCCAGAAGTAGACCAGGGTAATAAAGAAAAAAACTCATAGTCTCACTTGCTGAGGTTATTTTTAAAATATATTGTAGTTATTTTTTTAGAGGAACCAACACAATCTCTTCACAACATACTGTACGTCTGTATTCTCTAGCTCCCTTCTTTAGTGTTTTAAATGACCCCGTGAAAACTATCCTAGCTGCTGAACATTTCTGAAGCTGTGTGAGTTGATTTGGGCTCATTTGCATCTGCCAAACAGTGTTTAAAATTCTCAGTTTTCAAATGGAGTTGTTGATGCAATGGACAGGCAATGATTTTGTAACTATAGTTAACATTTGGTTTGTTACAACTTTTGGAAGACTGCCCTTCCTGTGGGAACACAAGGGGAGAAAGGGAATACCAGAAGCCCTGTGCAGACCACAATTGGAAGTGCTGTGTTTGTGTTCCTTGTATAGCATCAGAGTCATAGAGTTTAAGGCCAGAAGGGACCACTAGATCATCTAGTCTGTCCTCCTATATATCATTGGTTACCAACATCTGCACGCTAAACCCAACAATCAAAATGAGACCGAAGTATCACAGCCCACAGGAGACTAGATTGTGTGCCACAGGCAGAGAATAGGAGGGACCAAGATGCACCAGTGCTCAAGGCCCCTGGAATGGCAGGGAAATGATTAAGTTTTAAGCCTGGCAAATGACTGCACCCACATACTGCAGAGGCACTATGCAGCCAGAGAGTCATGAAGTGGCCTCGAGAATATGGCTGAGGCCCAGCCATCTACTCCCTCACCCTTGCATCAGCTGAAGGTCAACAGCATAGGAGTGCACAATGAACCACAAACCTCAAAAAGGAGCCAATGGAGTTGCTGTATGTTTACAGTAGTGACATTGAAATTGGAGTCTGACCCTTGGCACTCTAGATTAGTTACCAACCAGAACTTCCTTTGGGGCCCAGTACTGTTCCCACTGACATCAATAGGAACTTCTCATTGACTTCAGTGGAATCAGCATCAGCCCCACTGTGAATCCATGCAATTGCTTGGCAGTTCCATTAATGTCAATGAGAATTATCTGGAAATATTTTAGGGAGGTGAGCTTAGATATCTAAGGCCTTAATGTAAGCAAGTGCAGCTCCACTGATTCTGTGTTGCACTCACTCATACAGGAGTTGCATTTGGCCCTTCAT
Organism: Gopherus flavomarginatus; assembly: GCF_025201925.1. Taxonomy (NCBI): domain Eukaryota; kingdom Metazoa; phylum Chordata; order Testudines; family Testudinidae; genus Gopherus; species Gopherus flavomarginatus. Next base: position 34,776,284 of record NC_066626.1, read on the forward strand.
CTTTAAACAGCACGATGGAACTCTTTCATATGTAGAAGAAACTCTGGAAGCTGGCTTCCCTCCAGGACACTTCCTTGTTGATCACACTTCATACACTATTCTGAGTTAACAAAAACAGAGATTCAATATTGTCTTACAACAGAGGGTTTGTTTGATTGGTGGTGACAATGGTTCCAATATAAAGAAGGCATTGACAGATGGGAGCTTATTGTGCACATACATTGCTCTGCCTACAGCTTGAACTTGATTATATCGTTCCCTCACTGTGGAAGACAAAAGAATATGCACGCTAACTTTAGTTATTGCTGCAAAGTACGGCAGACTCATACAAAATGTAGAAGGAACATCTTTCTGTATATATCCAGAGTTATCTTGAAGTGAAATTACCCTTTACACATTAAAGGTTATTAGCATTTTATATACAGTTAGTGTGTATAGCAGCACTTGCTAGCCAATAAAGCAGCACTTGCTACCGCTTTAATCATGGGAATGTCTTTCTTCCTTTCCACAGTACTTTAACATAAATAAATACATAAAAAATCAATCATATAGTCTGTGATGGGGCAGGTGACACCTGCAACAGCTGGGCAAAGGTTAAGGAATTCCTATGGTCACAATCAGCACCAATAAGCCACACCTGTGAGGCTTGTCAGGCATGGAGGCAGGCCCTTAAAAAAAAAAAAAGGAGGAACTATGTGCCAATGGATATAGCCCTCAGAAACAGTCAAAGCTCTCAGACTGAGGGCTCTGTGGCACTAATTGACCTATGGCTTGTAAACACCACCTGCCCTTAAGCCTCATGAGGAAGAAGACAGGCTGGGCTGATTCTCTTTTGTGAAAGTTCACCTAGGATTAAGCCCCAACCTTTACTTGCATTAAGGAGAGGAAATTGAGACTGGCCGTGGGGCTTGAGAGACTGCTTCCCTCTCCCTAGTCCAAGGAATAGGAGGTGAAGTATTTTTGTTTTGTTTAGGTTACTTTATATTCCCCCAAAGGAGGTGGACTCATTAAAAAGTACAGCCAGAGGGTTCTATTCTGTATCACAGAACCAGACCACAGAGTTGTGCCTAGAAGATAACATAAGATGTAAGTGAGGTACCTACTCTCACCCCAAGGACATTATCTTGAATTGTTAACCTTTGACAGTCTTTTGAGAAAGTACTGTATCTAGAAACTGAGCACAGATATGGACACCGTAAGGATCTAGTCTGTCTTCATATATGTACACCCTGCTCCTACTGTCTTGATGTTTATGCATTGATCTATGGGCAGAAATTGGCCCATAGTTGCAGTGTGAGATCACAGAAAAGCCAGTTTTGAGGTATGCTTTATTCTTCAGATAGCAGGACTGATTCTGTTCTAATTTACAACGTTGTAAACAGAGAGCAACTCTACTAAAATCAATCAGGTGCACTGAGCTGTGAAACAACCCAGAGACTTCTCATTTAGCTGGGTGTAAATCCAGTGGAACTCTAGTGATTTGTAGTGGAATAATGAAGGGCAGAATTTGGCCCTTAATTACAAGAATGATAGCAAAGTCAAAGTGGCTGAGAGTTTTGTACTATGAAGAAACAGACATTTACATTAACCTGTTGATTTGTGCATGGAACTTTGCAGGTGAATAAAACCCAGACTGTTGTACTGCAGCCAAGCATGCACAAGGAGTAGAAAGGACACAGCCTGAAGGATTAAATTCAGAGCAGGGCCCCCTAGAGCAAAGCCTTTTTCCACTCAACTGGCTTAAATGGTCAAGGTTAGAAAAAATAACACAAAATAGGATTGTCTTATTTGAACTACCACTTGCTCCTCCTTCTCTGACCCAGTCCTGAGGCTTAGAACAAAATGGAACCCTGATCTAACTGCCATCCAAAACCTGACCAACAAGCCTTTGAAATACCACATAACAGCTTCTTTAATCACTTTCTTTCTGGTTCCTATCATGTCTGCCTCATATTATCATCAGAACCATGCTGGGTGAAACATGCCATCATCACATGCACAACAGCCTCCATTTGGGGGCCCTTAGAGAGGAAATGTGGTCTAGTGAATAAGGCACTGGCCTGGGACTTAGGAGACATGGGTACTAGTCCTGGCTTTAACACTGATCTATTGTATAACCTTGGGCAAGTCACTTCATCTCAATGTCTTTGTTTCCCGTTCCTACCCTGTCACTGTCATCCCTTTTGCCTGTAAGCTCTCTGAGGAGAGACATCTCTCGTTACTTGTTTGTACAGTGCTTACCACAATGGGCACCCACTCCTAGTTGAAGCCTTTAGGCACTACTGTAATACATAAACTATCAGTAATAAAAATGACTATGCAAACACCAAAATGAATTACTAGCCCAGGAAGGAAAGGAGGACGTATGTATATAAAATGTTGTTACCACATAACCCAGAAAGTATATCATCCTAAATCATATTGTTTGATCAAACTGCCAGCTGGATTACCAACAGAGATCCCATGGCTACAAACTGTCTGTGCACGGAGCTCCCATTGAAAAGTCAGCTCCTGAAGCTTATAGGTGTGGGCCAGAAACAAGCTTCCTGAGAGAACAGCTTATTAGCAGGAATGAGATTCTCAGTCAGGCTTTCATTAGGCATTTCTAAGAATTCGCATCAGTCCATAGTTTTGGATGTGATTAACTTTCAGGGGTGGTTAAAGTGTTCATTCATTCACATTTCTATTAGTCAGAGGCACCGGTAATTGCTTCATTTTCTTTCTGAATGCATTATAATCACTTTCTGTCCAAAAACCTGTTTGAGCCTCAGATGAGTGACCACAATGGCCACTGGGTATTATGGCTACATATCTGAGAGCAGAATTCCACCAGAGCATTTGTCCCCATATTAAACCCTCTTTTTTAAGGGCTCTAGTACTGAGTCCTTAGTAGTGACAAAATGTTTTTTGTTTTGTTTTTTTACTGAGAGGATTCCCCTTCACTAAACAGTATTACATTCACAGCACAACACAGAGCGGTTTCCCCAAAGATATCCCTGTGCATGTTCCTGATTTCAAAATCAGAGGGGGGGGAACCTCATTCTGACCCAGACAATGGCTAGTGTGTCTTTTTCCTTACATATACATAGAAGCAAAAAGAAATGGGTTACTGACTGGTAATTGTCTTCCTCTAGAACTCACAGCTACTAATATGTTCCTGTCAAATGAAAGAGACTGAAGCTTCAGGCTCTTTAAATACACAGTAAATGACCCAGTTTCTTCTCAGATTTTGCTAAGATGCCAGTGTGACACTCTCTGTTTCTCTCTCCTTGTTTTTAAACACTCATAAATAAATATGATTATTATTATCCTGTCCTGAAGGATCAAGAGACTTAATATAAACCATCCCAAGATCTCCTTTAAACACAAAACAGGGGGGAAATATTCCAGTTTGCCAATGATTGCTCTCTCCTGCAGTCTCTCAGTAGCCAATGCCTCTTTTTTCCCTTAAATAGGTGCAGAAACACATGGTCCCACTGCCAACTAAGGCCTTGTCTACACTACAAAGCTTTGTCGGCAAAAGCTGCCTTTTGTGGACAAAACAGGGGAGGGGTACACACTACAAGGCTACTTTTGGTGGAAACAAAACCACCTCAACGAGAGGCATAGAGCTTATTGCGGCAAAGTTAAAGCAACAAAGTGCAGACACTGCTGTTTGTTCTGTTGACATAACTGGTCCCGCCAGTATCCCACAATGCCTGCTGTGACCGCTCTGCTCATTGTTTTGATCTCTGCTGCTCTGCAGGCATGCACCCCTCCCTTTCAAAGCTCCCTGAACTATCTGGCAGCTGAGCTTGCTGCTCCATTTGGGGAACGAAGAGCCAATCATTACGGTGGAATGCTCCTGTTCTGCCCTGCACTAGAAACACAGCACAGGCAGACCGGTGCTGCGGGCAGTGTAGGGGGGTCTGCCCTGCTGCTTTGCCATTGCTCAGCACGGCGAGCTCACAGAGCTGCTCAGGATGATGCTCCTGGCACCTGAGGAGGCTATGGGAGAACTCGAAGGGAATCACAGAACCATACTCAGGCAGGCAGAGTGGGCTGCTTTAGGAGAGACTGCTGTGCTGAGCAGAGCTGGGGGGCTGACCTCCCTGCCTCAGGATAAGTCAGCCAGCCTGCTGTCTGCCCTGCCCCAGGCACACCACTCTCCTCTCCCTCCCCCAACCCCTCCCACACGCACAGACTTCAGTTGAAAAAGCCGCTGACAATATACTAAGATGCCCCTGGAACTCATGTGATGCTGAATCTGTCCAATGAGGCATTGCAAACCCTGCCCAAATCACCCTGTAGCCAGTTGCACAGTGCACTGCTCTCAGTGCTGATACAAGAGCTGTTCGTGTGAATGCACTCTGCTGACACAAGGAGCTAGTGTGGACATGCAACAGCAGTTTTAATTAAAGCGCTCTAATTAAACACTATAACTTTTGCCGACAAAACTTTGTAGTGTACACAAGGCCCTAGTGCAGTGGTGGGCAACCTGCAGCTCGCGGGCAGCATGTGGCCCATCAGGGTAAGCTGATTGCGGGCCTCAGGACATTCTGCAGACGTTGACCGTCCGCAGGCACAATCCCCCTCAGCTCACAGTGGCTGCAGTTCGCCATTCCCACCCAATTGGAACTGCAGGAAGCAGCAGGCCTGGGGTGGACAGCAGCATTCAAGCAGCACTGAGGAGAGGGATAATCCCTTGCCAAGGACATTGGGACAGATCCTTCATTTTACCAAAGTGCCATAGGGGATGTTCAGTCTCTACAAAGACCAGACAGAACCTGGGTTCTTCTTTTACCTGTGTTTGCATGGAAGAGGAGCTGAACCCACACTGCTAGGATTTCAACATGTAGTTCTAGGAAGTCTAAGGACAAAAAATAGTCCACCCGGGGGGGAAAGCAGGCATCACTCTACTGGCTTCAGTGAAGTGACACCAGGGGCGGCTCTAGGTATTTTGCCACCCCAAGCACGGCAGGCAGGCTGCCTTTGGCGGTTTGCCTGCGGGAGATCCTTGGTCCCACGGATTCGGCGGCACGCCTGCAGGAGTTCCACTGAAGCCGCAGTACCAGTGGACCCTCCGCAGGCATGCCAGCAAAGGCAACCTGCCTGCCACCCTCATGGCGACCGGCAGAGCACCCCCCGCAGCTTGCCACCCCAGGCACGCGCTAGGTGTGCTGGGGCCTGGAGCCGCCCCTGAGTGACACCCCCTACTCCAGGGAGTTAATTTATCCTTAGGTATTTAAAACCATACGTTTAGACTACTAACCCACCCCGTAGATTATTACAGTGTAATATTTTGTGGAGGAGGGGTGCAAAGCTCTTTTCTCCTCTCTACCTACCTCTCACATTTCTCAAACGGCTGCCTCTGCTGCTGCGTTTATTAACAAGGGCCTGTACAGTCCATAGTAAACGGGAGACAATTCTGCAGCATGGAGAATCCAGACTATATGGGGCCCTGCTCAGTAAGCAAAGTAGTGTCCCAAACTGCTTGACTAGTTGTTAAGCACATGGGAATGGTGCAACTGGAGTTATGAACTGAAGAAGATGATGGAGGCTAGTTATCTGTTTGGTGACAGGGCACAGCACTTTCAATTGCAGCATAGCAATAGTTCTTCCAGGCATAGATTAACGGAAACATTAGCAGCCTGTATATTTCCCACACAATACAGGGTGAATCAACTAGTCTTCATCAAACATCAAATGATCCAAGAAGCAAGAGAGCACAGGGCCCCAGTTTTCAAATGGATTGTTCCCCTGGCCCCAATACTTATACAGGTGAGTCTCATCTTATGAGGGGGTTCCGTTTCGCGGTTAGCGCGTAAAGCAAAAACTGCATATAATCAAAATTACATTGAGTTGATTGGCGGGCGGAATCATCCGCGCTACATGCACATTATTAAAACTGTTGTTTTTCTCTTTTTTTTTGTTTTTGCCAACCGCTTAAAGCTGAAATTGCGCATGTTAAATGTGCGTAAGATGCAACAGACCTGTAAACTAATCACTTTAGTCTAGAAAATCACCTCTGTTGTTTTGCCTCAGACAAGTACAGTACAGTACACCTTTGTCAGAAAATGACAATTTGTCAAAACAGAATTTTTTACAGACATTTATTTGTCCAATAAGAGAGACCCTCCTCCAGCCCTGAATAGGCAACAGCCTGATAGTTAAGGTACTTGCTTCAGATGTGGGAGATCCAGCTTCAAGTCCACTAAGCTGCTGGCTATTCTGGGGTGGGACTCTTGTTTTTTTCCTCAAAAGGTCTCATTTTCATTCCAGTGCAGAACAGAAACAAATATCAAAACTGCAACATATTTCACCTCATTTTTTTGCAATATTTTCCACTTTTTTGAAATGGAAACTTTATTTTCCGGCAGCCCTAATGTGAAGTGAGCATTATAGTCTCAGTTCAGTTTACAACTAAGAAGTATGTACACTACAAGAACCTTCCACAGAATTGGTATTCTCAGCAGAGACACCACAGATGGAAATGGTCATAAAGACTGGACTATTCTCTCTCCCCTAGTCCTTGCAAAACAGTGCTGACGTACCTCATCAGGGATGCACTAAGAGGCTTGCACTGCTGCTGCTCATACTATATCTGTTCTGAGAACAGAGGATTTCATCATCCATGAATGGCAATGCAGCACAAAATTCACTAAAATAATTAGGTCACTCATATGTGAATCTTTTATCTCATACAGAGCCATCTTTCAGTCACCATCAGGGCTCTATCCTCCTCTCAGATACATGGCAGCTCATGGCCATATCAAGGTTTTTGTTTCTCATGAGCATTTTCAGAGAAACACGGTGATCAGTCCTGTTTGTTTTCTGTTTCTAGTTTGTGTTTCCATAACATTCTAAGAAGTTTGTTCTTTTATTTAAAACAAAAAGAAGGTTTCCCCCCTCTCATCTCTCATTTACAACAGGAATCTTTGGGCCAGATTCTCAGCTGGTGTATATCAGCATAATTCCAGTCAATTCAATGAGGTTACCTTGATTTCCACCAGCTGAGGATCTGGCCACTAATCTCCAATATCTAACAACATACCTGACGTTCCTTCATTATGATCTACCTTAACTTCTCTTCATTTTGCCAAGAGTATATGTACCAATGGGTTGTATGAAGTGAGAGGTCTTTCACATGTATGTGAGGAGGAAAGTGACCTTAATTCTTGTAAGTTTTACAATAGGTATTCAACTTTCTTTTTCTTTCTTTCACAGCCCAAAGAAAAGGAATGATGTTCCTAGGATTTCTGTGTTTCCAATTCAGCCTATCATTGAATCCATTCAAAATACTAACACATCCTCCAGTTTGACAGTGGTACTTCCATTTATTTTGAGTTCTTCCATAAAGTAAGCACTGCCAACCAAAGACCATATGAGCATGGAGATAATAATCTATTTATCCTATTGGCTTGAAGGAGACGCCATTTCTAAATCAAAGTGCATTAGATCATGGGGCAGGAATAGTTATTGAAATGATTTAAGAGTGAAATGTTGGAAGTTTATAATCACTCAGTCATGAATATTTTTCTCTATTGATATAATCTGTGTGCGCTTTTGAGGCATAAATCTGCAAATATATTTGATTTCTAATATATAATCAAATTATTTGTAGTCAGCTGCCAACAGAAATTAAATGTGGAGTTTTCATGGTAGTTTTTTTGAGCCCCTATGAAATGTTCCTCAGCTGACAGCCAACAGAGCGTGCTCTTAAATTATGCATGGGCACAAAGAAGGAAAGAAGCAAAACAGAACCTTATGAGTTTCTGCTTCATTAGAAATAAAAAACATTAATGATTGTTAGCCCAAAAGCTGAGTACACTGATTAACTTTTAATCATCTTCAAAAATTCCAATGACATCCAGGGTCCAATTTTTAAAATGTGGGTCCTAAGCCCTACCCACAGGTTTCTTTGTTAACTGTTGCAACAGATCCGCAAAAGCAGAAAATTGTACATTGTTTTCTTGCATTGTATTTTTATTATAATTAAACTAGCAGCTTTTCTTTCTCAGGGTCCTTTTAAAACATAACAAATGGGAACACTCCAGGCTGCTGAGTGTGACATTTTAAATCAAACCTGCTTGCAAGTAAAATGGCACAAGGAAACACTTCTCAGCATTTAGAAGATATTTATCATAATTTAGGCCCTGATGCAGAAAAGGCACTAAAGCATGTGAATAATCCAAGGATTTTAAGATACATATGTGTTTAAGGGTTTTGCTGGATCCAGGTATTGATTGTGAAGTGTGGCTTCACATTGTTTGCTTACATTAATGCCAATTTTGGGTTGTTTGAAAGACCATGAAAATTATAAATTTGTATTTGTTAAAAAACAACAAAAGTGCTTATAATGACACACTGCACCAGGCCTGGTGTGCTAGTATAGCCTCAAGCAGCAATAGAAGGCATCACTCCGATACAATTAAAAAATAAACATACTGACAATTCATCTCCAGCTTTGTTTTCAGGTTAATCAATGCAGTCCATTCGTTATTCATGAAGTAAGCCACACATTTTTTCCATGGAACAGAGCTTAATAGACAGTTAATTTATGACTGCCACAAAGGCTTATTTATCAATAATGTGTCCGGTTATGAAGGTCACAGGACAGCAATATTCTTGCAGAAGCTGTAATAAAGCTATTTTATTCCATAGATGTCTTTTTTATCCCCCCTCACTCTTATTTAACACTGGATGTCTGGCTGGTGAGTCTTGCCCACATGCTCAGGGTTTAGCTGATCACCATATTTGGGGTTGGGAAGGAATTTTCCTCCAGGGCAGATTGGGAGAGGCCCTGGGGGTTTTTCACCTTTCTCTGCAGCGTGTGGCTTGCTGGAGGATTCTCTGCACCTTGAAGTCTTTAAATCACGATTTGAGGACTTCAATAGCTCAGACATAGGTTAGGGGTTTGATACAGGAGTGGGTGGGTGAGATTCTGTGGCCTGCATTGTGCAGGAGGTCAGACTAGACAATCATAATGGTCCCTTCTGACCTTAAAGTCTCTGATTCTCTTATTAATTATTTGTTTGTGATAGAGGTGGGTTAGGAAGACATGGTCAATGATTTTTCCTTGTAATATAGTGTTTAAATATCTAATCATTAGATACTACATGGGACTCATAACTTTTGTTCATAGTTGAAATGCACTCTGAAATGCTCTTCCTTGACACAGTCCATTGTGCTTCCATTTTCTCTTTCCAGGTCCTCCTCAAAACTCAGTTCTTCCCATAAAAGATGTGTCCATAAATTAACAACAATTAAAATAGTAATAAATGTGGAACTCACAAAAGGCGATACATTTTGCAACCAGTTCTTGTGTTCTTTAGTGCATCCCATCCTTCTCTTCTTCTTATATATGTGATCTGTTTAGATAACTAGATCTTCAAAGCAGGCATTTTTTTTCTTTTATTTGTTTGTAGAACAAAATCTAGTATCATTTGGCACTACATAAATAATAATAATACTAAAAAAGAATACAAATGTTAAGAATGCTAAACCTGAATCCAAAAGATGGAGATCCACTAAGTGTGGGAAGCACCACTCTACTTGCATGTACAGCAAGTGTTTGTTACCAGACCCAAACAAAATGGCTGCAGAAATTTTGAGTTAGGTGACTTGTAACAGAGAGGGGAAGAGGGGGTAAGAGAAATGTAATAGGACTGATCCTGATTTCATTTACACCAGAATAACTCTTGATTTTTACAGGGGTGTGGGTGTGATGTTATTGACATGAACTGTGACCATATAGATCATTGTTGCAACTAAAGTCATATAGTTGCACCAAATTGTGTACAAAGGAGGTCAAGTAAGGTGTCTATAGAAAGGTTGTAATTTGCTAGTTATGATTATGCTGTCTGTATGCGTGTATCATTTTTGTATTTGAAATTATGAATATTGGCTATGTACTTGTAGCTCAATGTGTTTGATTCTAAGTAGTCTCAGTGCAGCATTTGGTCAGCTTCTTGAGAAAGGACTATTCTCAGTAAGTGCCCAATCAAGAAATACTTAACTGACAGTGGACTTTGGGAGATGCCAATCCACATCTGAGCTTTCCTGGGACTGTTCAAACTAACACATAAACAATGCCATTGGCCTGCAAAAAGCTGAATCATTTATGGACATGTGACTTGCCCAGGTGGCTACAAACTCCATCTTGTTGCTGTGATTTTGCACAGAAGAACAAAGGGGCTTCCATCCACAAGAGAGAGAATATAAAAGGCGCTGAAAGCCACTCCATTTTGTGTTCAGCTGGCTCAAGAGGTGGTCTTTCACCCCAAAGAGAAGCCTGAAAGAAACTGGAATAAAGGATTGTAACTATGGGGGTGTAATGATTGCTGGATGCAGGCCATACATCACAACGTTGGTCTGAAAAGGCCTGGGCCCAGACTAGGAAGGAGTCTAGTCTGTGAAAGTTTATTGGAACATCTCTGAGAGTGAGATTTCATCTGTAATCAGTTTCTTAATGTATTAGGCTTAGACTTGTGTGTTTTGTTTTATTCTTCTTGGTAACTTACTTTGTTCTGTCTGTTATTACTTGGAACCACTTAAATCCTACTTTTTATATTTAATAAAATCACTTTTGCTTATTAATTAACCCAGAGTAAGTAATTAATACCTGAGGGAGCAAACATATCTCTCTAGTGTTATAGAGGGTGGACAATTTATGAGTTTACCCTGAATAAACTTTATACAGAGTAAAACTAATTTAAAGACGAATACTGGGTGCTGGAAAAGTCACTGTTAACTACGAGGTCCCTGAGCTGAGTGAATCTCAGTTTCAGTGAACTGCAGAGAAGTGCAGAGAGGGGTCTGTGCTGAAGCTGACTGAAGTGTCTAACTCAGCAAAACAGGAGTGGAGGGAAGGCTCTTCTGGTAGGGGGGTTTGTTCTCAGTGGTATCCCAGCACATCTAATGACAGTCTTGAAGGAGTTTCTGTCACCCAACCCATCGCAATGGGTGAATGCAAAATCTGGCCTAATATCTTTAATTTTCCCTGTTTTGAATTATGGGGCAAATTCTGTCTTCATTCCATTTCCACCTTTGGAATTACACAGATTTAACTGTGAGCAAAATATACTGTGAGGTAGTTCACTATGGTCACTCTTACAGAGTGAGACACCCTCTGCTGTCAATGGAGACTTTGTTTGTTCTTTCTCTGTTTGGTGTTTTCTTTAATCAATAATAAAAGTTATCCAGGATGAAATTAATTATTTGGTATTTGTATGTGGAAATACAAAATAATCACCACCCATGGAGCATTTTGGGCTCAGTTTAGATATCCCTACTCAGAGAATAGGTGGAAGACTTGCCTGTGTAAAGCCCTGCAGGATCATGAAACAGCACCTTGATAATTGACTTTGTGCTCTTTGTTACCACGTTTAGGGCCAGAGTTATCTGTCTCCCATGCCTACAAATATTAGAATGTCATGACTGAATATACAATTGTCTTTAGATGTATTTCCCAAATAATAACTTCTTCCCATTCCTATACCCATTAAACATTTTGGAATTATATCATGCATCCGATGAAGTGGGTATTCATGCAAGAAAGCTCATGCTCCAATACGTCTGTTAGTCTATAAGATGCCATAGGACTCTTTGCTGCTTTTACAGATCCAGACTAACATGACTACTCCTCTGATACTTGACATCATTTTACTTGTCTGTCTCTGTCTGTTTTACTGAATAACTTGCCATCTTGAATCCGTTCTATATTTAGGGGTTTCCATGGACTTTTAGAGACATTGAAGGTGAAACTCTGCACCTAGTTTAGGGGTCTAAGGACAGGTCACACTTAAAACACTGCATCAGCGCAGCCGCACTGATACAGCTGCATAGTTGTAGCGCTTAAGTGAAGACGCTCCTACGCTGATGGGTCAGCTTCTCCATTGGGCGTAGTAAAACCCCCTCTGCAAGAGGCATTAGTTATGCTGATGGGAGAAGCCTTCCTGCTGACATAGTGCTGTCTACACCAGGAGTTATGTCGTTATAAGGGGTGGATTTGGGGCACCCCTAAGCAACATAGTTACACCACTATAAGTCTGTAGTGTAGACCTGGCCTGAGTCTCCACTCTGTTTGTAATAGTGTAACAGAGTGAAGGCTCAATCCAAAGGAATGGAACCATGGCCACGTTTAAAGTCAATATCAAACTTCCCATTGATTTCAATGGGGCCAGGATTTTAAGAAAGGCTGAGAAGTAGTTTGAGAACTGCCACTGAGAGATAAATATGTTGGAACACTTTGAATATATTCAGAAGTCTCTCTCTCTTTCTCCCTCTCCCTTCTATGGATTGTATCTGCCCCCCCCCCCCCCCACCATGACATCAGTACACTTGCAAGGAAACCATCGCTAAAACCAGTAGAATTCATCTGAGGCCACATTATCCATAACTTAGCTGGTGAAAACCAAAAACTTAGTCTGAAGAGATACACTGAGAAAATCTTAACTTTGTGTTCCATATTGACCTGTTATACAGCACAAATTATTCTTTGAATGATTGTCAGCTTCCTACATAATATACAGTAGAGCCATTGCTTTGTATTTTGAAAAACACAAGAGACTTTTCTTTGGAGATCAGTTTTCATTATAGCATCATAAATGAAGCCTGCCACTTTTCTAAATGGGTAATTGTTGACAAGAGCCATTTAAGCTGTCACACAGTCTAATAAATAGCCATGCACTCTGCAGGCTCTTGGAAAAGGAAAAAACCCAACAACAAAGACAAGAAAGCTTTTAAGCTATGGAGGAAACCGAGCTGTCTAACTGGGAATAGCTTGTTTCAAGGAACAGGCCAGTGCTCTAAATAAGAGTAATGCCAGCCCACAAACACAGTGGGACAATTATGCGCTGCAGTGAAAAAGTTCAAAGTGTGCATCAAGCTCACAAGGACAACTGGAACTTTGCTGATACAACTCTCTTAGCTATAAAGCACATTCTATAAAACTGACCTATAAGAGTTCTTTGAACAGCTAGTAGGACTGAAAATTTTCTAGCCACTTTTATTGTCTGCTGCTGCCAAGGAGTGCATCAGCTCAAAATAAAAATGTCACACAATATGTTCTTCAGCATTAGATCACCAAAAACTGTTCTGTGATACTAGCAACAAGCACCCTTATTATTCACAAAGATCTTTGTTTCAGTGCTGTCAAACTGAAGAGGGTTTACTCACTCAACAGTGGCCTCAGCTTATTGTTTAACTTTAAAGCTCAGGACATTTCCAAGTGAAGAATACAATAATAGCTTTCATTTTCAGAATCAACATTAGTTTACTACACCATTGAGTGAAATCCAAGCATTTAGTCAGGTTTGTTTCCCTTGCTGCCTGGCTTAGCACATGTAATGAGAATTATGTCTTTCACGTCCATGCCAACTTGAATACATTAGATACAAGAATAACAGAGTCAGCACTATATCACAAGAGACAGCACTGCAGAAAATAATCTAATGCATTCTTACCCAGGTGGCATTCAACTTCCAAATGTTACGACTAATGAACCATAAAGAGCTAATGATAGACTTGATTTTTACAGTCATAAAGCTTGTTTGGTTTAAACTGTCACCCAACACATTTTTAAAATTTTCCTTGAGAACGCACCCTATTCTGTATACATTGGGTCTTGTCATCACATCACTTTGATAACACAATTATATCATAGCTTCTTTCTGTTACAGTATGTTCAGTTTGCAAAAGGAGACAAGTGAAGTGCTGCATGAAATAAATTTATGTTCAGATTGATTTTCAGTGGTCTTTCAACTCCATCTCTGCATATGTAATTGTGCGCACACACATCATCCCACACTTACAAAGCACTAACACCTCTATGCATAGGAGATAACATTTTCACAAGCAGGTTTGGCACATAAAAATTCTATTACCTGCACATACACAGGTGTTGGAATCTATCCTCTGCATCTGGATGTGTTATTGCAGGAAAAGCACACATGTAGGTTCATGCACATGTAAGGATGCATGCACACAAGAAGCTAACATCTGAAGATCAAGCCCTTTTTTTTATGGCTAGCAACAGGAAACAAAAATGGAAATACGAAAAAAAAGGTTTTATTTAATTTATAGTCTATGTTGCAAAAAAATCTTTGTTTCAGTTTTTAGAAAATCCCAAGCTCTAGCCTTGATTTTAAAAACTCCACTCATTTCATATTTTCACTATTCTTACATGCTCTGATCCAGTCTCCCATTGATTTCAACGGTAGCTCAGTCAGGCGCAAAGTCATCAGTTCAGAAAAAGGCAAGGTCTAGTGGTCTTAGCATAGGACTGGTGTCAGGAATTTATGCATTCCAATAATGGCTGTGAAATGGACTTGTTTTGTGACCTTGGACAAGTCACTTAACGTCTGTGCCTTCTACTTTAATGGCCAATCTTCAACCAGTGAAGAATTCCCTATGGACTCTGTGCTGTTTTAGGTTACACAGTGGCCATTTTGGCCCCGACCAGGATCAAGAGAATGGAAAGATATCTCAGAGCCATCTTTTCCCAGCCCTACCTCAGCTATCCTAAATATAAACAACACAGATGAAGATCTAGTCCTATGTGTAAAACCAGTTCAGCCAACAAGATCTAAGCCCTGATTCAGCAAAGCATTGCCATGCAGCAAAGACAATGGGACTTAAGCACATAGCTGAAGTCTGAAAATTCTGCTTTTTCTGGCACCCAGCACAGAGGAAAGCAAATTGTTCTTCTAATGCTTACAGGAATTTTCCTTGAAGAAGAAACAGCTTTTACTGTTCAATATTTTGCACAACTCAATGAGCCATAGGGTCACGCCTTGCAAGCAATGATGCACAGAGCCCTATTAAAGTAAATGGGATTATACACCCAGAGAAAGCATAAGCATAGGAGTAAATAATTGCAGGATGTGGCTCATAATGGTGAAGGATATATATCTAGGAACCATAATCAGCACAACAATTGATGATAAATTCACCATGGATGGCTAGACTCTGATTTGGACCAATATACTTTATAAACAATAATGGATTTTCTGTTTCCAAAGAGACACCATCTATTTTGTACTTCAGTTTCCAGTAATACTGTAACTGTTTCATTAAGACAATATGCCTGGACTTTTCTAAGAATGCAGCAAAAATAGTGAATGTCATTGTGAGTTGCTGAAGACTAAAGCAAATTGAATATTGGTTTTTTTACAAGCCTCAAATGTTAGAGTTTAGTGAAGACAGTTTTGTGACTTGATTTCATAGATATTTGTTCCCTATGAGATACTGATTGGGAGATTTATATTTTCTATTGCACCCTTACTGGGGGCCTGATCCTGTGAAATGCTCAGTGTCTTGAAGAATTCTGTCCTGAGTCCCCCTCAGGGCCCTGGATAAGCAAAGGAAGAATACACACTGCTAAAGTCTAACGAGAGGAAATATAAAGCTGAGTTTCATTATTATACTGATTACATTATAGAGTGTTATGTGTATACATAGTGAATGAATAATGCATTCTGTGAGTAAATAAGAACCATTAAAGGCTCTATTGGAACAATAGCAGGTATACTAATTATGTTCACCTATATCCTTCCTATACTATCCAAACTTTTTACCACCAAATTCTGACCTGTTTATTTCAATCTTTTTTACTTTTGCCTAAACAGTGGATGATCAGACAATTGAATATCAATTTAATACCACTGCTGTAATTACTAAAGTCAGTGGAGGAAGCCTGGAGTTAGTGAGGTCAGGGTCAGTCAGAAAGTGACGAGTCTTCCACATTCTTAACAGATAGAGGTTAGATGGGGTCATATAGTGACAGAAAAGGCTAGGGCAAACACCCAAATTTAGGTAACCACTTTATAAAGAACCTATTCCAGTCACTGCTGGAATTCCATGCTTTCAGCTTGCATTTACCTTTGTCAATGCCCATTTTGCCCCTGAGAATCTCATTTTCATTTTCTTAGGTCTGTGATCAAAACCAAATTGCCACCAAGCATAATTCGAAACCTGGCAAATTTCTCATCTGCAGCAGACACTTGAGATATAAAATACTACAGATTTTTGATCAATATCCAAGATAGTCTCCTGCAAAGCATCAAAACCTTGGGTCATGAGCTCATTACTCTTTGCAATCATCTTTGCCAACTTTTCAAAATGCAAGTCCCTTCCAGCGATCAAGTCCTGCAAAGTCTTTGATGCGATAAACTTTCCTCAGGTACAGATGGTACAAAAGAGAAAATTTGCTCTTGTCAGCTGCTGCTGCTTTACTTTAAGCATCATCCCAGGGAGACGGATGGTAAATATATAAAATGATCCCTAGAGATTGATGTAAAAAGGTGAGAGGAATGCAAAAATGTTCATGGAATTTCATTTCTGCTTTTCATTGAAATTTCAGTTCATCAGATTATTCTGACCATGTTAATAATCCCCAATGTCCAGTTAGTTTACAAACACAAATATGGAGGGGGGACCTTAGACATTTAAACCTAAGACTGGGAATACCTGGATTCTCTGGAACAATTGACTCCCCTCAGACATTTTCTGACAAACTGTTGATAACAGTATCATGCAGTTTACTGGGGGTTAACCACTGAGATTCTTTCTCTATTTTGTGAACTTTAAAAAGCCCTGTGGCACTTTTCATAAGAGTAAGCATTTGCCCCTGTGTCCTGGATCAATAATGACATTATTGTGCAGTGTGCTGAGCATCACTTGGCTACTATTCTCCTGCATTTTCAGTGGTGCTGTATGTATATAGCTCATGATTTCTCTAAGCTAAAAGGTGCTATATCAATGTAAGACTATTGGACTAGACTTATGTACAGAACTCCCTCACCACACACAGAAGGGACTTAAGTCCCACTCCCCACACTCCGCAGACCCTGTGGAGGGCACTCCATGACTCCTGTTAGCTGCAAACAGGGAGTGAGTAGAAGTGCAATGGGGGTATATGCATCCCACCTCCCTCTCTACATTCAGCAGCTAAAGGATAAATAGGACACTTACCATAGCCATATGCCACATTAACTTTCCAGGCTTGTCTGCACTGAGGAATTCCCTAAGAGAGGGAAATGCCAATTGGAGAGATGCACTAGCAGGGAGCTGGGGCAGAACCAAGGAAGAGGAAGGATAATTGTGTAAATACTGGACTGTGATTCTGAGAAGTGGGATGTAATTCTGAGCTCTACCGCAGAGTCCCTGTGTGCCCTTGCACAAGTCACTTAAGCGGTCTGTGTCTTAGTTCCCCATCTGTAAAATGAAGTTATATTATTATCCCTTCTCTCATCCTCTGTCGTGTGTATTTAGATTGCAAGCTTTTCAAGACAGTATCTGCCTCTTGTTATGTGTTTGTACAGTGCCTTGCACAATGGAGCCCTGATCTTGGTGAGGTCTTCTAGGTACTCCCATAATATTAATAATAATAGGGATCTAGAGGCAATCTGGAAACATTGAGCCTTTACACAAGTACCCATGCGCCCCAGTAGGGCACTGAGCTCTATGCAGTTCAGAGATTCCAAGGCCAGAAGGGACCACTGTGATCCTCTAGTCTGACCTTCTGCATAAACACAGGCCAGACAACCCTGGCAGGCTGGGCAGGTTTGTTTACTTGCCACATCTGCATGTTTGGCTGATTGCAGCTCCCACTGGCCGCAGTTCACTGAACCAGGCCAATGGGGGCTGCGGGAAGTGGGGCGGCCGAGGGATGTGCCACATGCCAAAAGTTGCTGATCCCTGCCATAGAACTTTCCTAGAATAATTCCTAGAATTTTCCTAGAGAAAAAATATCCAATCCTGATTTTAAAATTGCCAGTGATGGAGACTCCACCATGGCCACTGGTAAATTGTTCCAATGCCAATCAACTGTTCAACTCTGCCAGACGCACAGTAGTCTGTCAGGGCGGGACTGGAATGTATGAAAAGTCATTGGTTTATGTGCTGCTTAGCACCAATGCAACTAGCAATAAAAGTATTTAAATGGTTTCAGCTGGAATGAGAGATACAGCTAGACTGTGCAGGAGAATCTTTCAAAAATATTTTAGTCGAAACAGTTTTCTTTCAGAAAATGCCATTCTGATTAAACTGAAATCTTATCAATTTTAATGACCGTTCATCTCGAAACAAAATGGAGACAAATTTCAGAAAAATCAGTATGGGATGTTTGAACATTTTCAGAGTGGAAAGTTTTGATTTTTTATTTCTGTGGTGTATTGAGGACTGTTCTAGAGAGATCTGCATGGATTGTAGAATGCAGCCCTGGTTTCTTTTGTTGGGAAGGAGAACCCCTAGATCACAGAAGATTTCACAGGAAACTCCACAAGAACAGTTTTCTGGTCCCTACATCGATATTTCCATATAGAGATAAGATCTGACCTATTATTATTAAAATTTATAGGTCCTCAGGATATAATGAAAAAGAAATGTATCTGCACTCCTTATTGGCCAGATAGATTCCCAAATCATCATGTTTATATATGATGTGCTGCTTACGTACACTCTTTTCTTTGCACCTGTTGTAAAGGTCATGTAGCATCTTCTTACCTTTACTGGCCCCTTATTGGCTTGATCATAGATCTACCATAATTCAGTGATATAGGATGAAAATAGCCTGACATTCTATTTATAGGTACTGATCCCTTTAAATAGCGAGGTAGGCTTTGCTGACTACTCCAAGGTCAGCCTGAGACATAATGGAAGTGGATGTGATCAGTGAAAGTCCGTGAATATTCTGATACAACACAAAGGGGAAAGCTTTACATGCAAGTTGAAACACCCTTGTGAAAGGCAATGAAAAGGACAGTAACAGTCAGTGCCTTGGTGGTCGGCTTCTTCTATTTTGATGACTATAAATAAACACTTGTTCCAGTAAGTAAAACTGTTTCTTTCCAGCGTTAATCGAGATCAGGTTGTGAAAGAAATCACTAGGTACAGTGGAAAATTCATAAGGCATCCAAAGTTACAAGCCAGGGGTGATGGACACAGCTGCTCATTAGTCTGGATTGTACCCTGGTATGTCACAAAAAGATTTAAAAAATTAAAAGAAAAAGGTATCTGCTGCCAACCCATGTACCATTACTATGAGGGTGTTTTGAGGGGGCTTTTGATTATGAATCCAAAGCACAGTCTCCGCTGTAGCTAGTGAGACAGACCTGTTTGCCAACCTCAGTTTAGAATGTGTTAATAACACCATGCAGTGGAATCTTACAACTTCACATACAGTGTTGCCACACATATTTTATCAGTATACCAATCAGCAAGTTATGAATTTTCAGATGATACATTTAAAGGCATACTATGTACAAAGATTATTACAACAGAGTATAAGATGTGAATACAGGGGTACACTCTGTCACACTTTTGCCTTACTGCAGCTCTTTTCAGTTCTAAGATTTCATAGATATATATGTGTCAAAGACTGAGACCTAACTAATTGAAGCAAATTCTGATTGGACTTAATGTGTAAGAATGTGTTGCTGCAGAATTTTCAACACTTAAGCTGATTCACTCCTGTCGGATTTTGCTTTTAAATAGCTACCAATTGGTACTCTTCTTTCTTTGTTTCCAGTAATATAAGGGAAGTTTGCTATATTAGGTTCAGTGGTGCCAGACTCTTTTTGCAGCTGCTGAAATTATGTGTCAGTGTTAAAGCTAAAATTAAGTTCCCAAATTTACAACTAAAAATGCTGGGCCTTTTTTTTCCATTAGATTGTGAACTGCAATAAAAGCCTATGCTTTACTTATTGAATTTTTCCTTTGAAAGCGTTTAAACTTTTGTTTATTAGCTGGTTATTGAACTAACAACTTTCCTCAGTTATAAACATTCCAAATTCATTTTAAATTTCCTACAAAGTTCACAAACACTAGCTATTTTGGGCCCTGATCCAAAGCCATTGAAGTCAAAGAGAGTCTTTCCATTGACTTCTCCAATGGGATTTAGATCAGGCCTATGGTGAGTGGACAAAAACAATTCAGCCTTTCTAGAGATCGGCCTTTAAAGGAAAGCCAGTCTCCTAATTAAATGCATGATAGGTGAGTAATCAATCCATAACAATATACATTATTAAACATCTGAAAATTATTTCATTACTTTAAAGGAGGAATTAATTTAGTTTATGTATTGAAATCAAATGCTTTTTTATCACAAAGAAATTTTCTGGTTCTTAAAAGTTCAAAGTATAGTCACAAATATTAGTAGTAGTTATAGATTCTATTGTAATTAAAATGTAATGACTCCAATCAGGGATCAGGGCCCCATTTTATAGGCACTGCACAAACAAATGATACAAAGATATAGTATATCTATAAACAAAATGGTCTGCATGCTCTGCATTTTCAAAAATTAAAGCTGAGTCACCATGGTTGCCCTCTCCCAAGAGTGGAACAGTTTCCTGGCACATGTACTAAACATCCTATCTCTGTTCCTTCAAATCCTTCCTTAAGGCCTTTATCTTCAAGAACACCTTCCTCTCATCAGCAAGATAACTGCCACTCCTGATGTCTTGTCCTCTGTCTTGTCTAGCTTAGAGTGTAAGTTCCTCAAGATAGAGAACATCTTTTAATCCATGTCTGTAAATTGCTGTATACACTTCTGGCACTATATAAGTGTTTCCTAATAACAATATTTTATTCAAGAAAAAATTGTGCTTCATTACATGATTATTAGCTCCTAGGAACTGATCTTCAGCAGTGGCATCTGAAGACAAGACATAGCTAGCAAACAGATATTATGCAGAACTATATCCCAACCTTTGGTGGTTAAAATACTGCTCACGGGAAGCACTGCTACCAAGAGACTTTGTAAAGTCTTTGTCTAAGGGCTGCTCTCCTTGGGAAAAAGTGGTGCTTCTTTCCCTAAAAAACTAAAACCCAGATGTATTTTCATTTTGTTTTTTAATAAAATTTACCTTTTTTAAGAACAGGATTGGGTTTTTGTGTCCTAAGAGGTTTGTGCATATGTTGTTTAATTATCTGGTGGCAACAGCTGATTTCCTTTGTTTTCTTCCCAGGAGTGGGGGTGAAAGGGCTTGAGGGTACCCCACAGGGAGGAATTCCCAAGTGCACCTTCCTGGGTTCAAAGGGGTTTTTTGCATTTGGGTGGTGGTAGGATCTACCCATCCAAGGTCAGAGAAAAGATGTAACCTTAGGAGTTTAAAACCAGCCTGGAGTGGCCAGTATTAATTTTTAGAATCCATGAGGGACCCACCTTCTGCACTCAAAGCCTTAACAGCTATCTTCAAAAGGAAAAGGACTAGATGCTGTATGTTTTTGTTATATGAAAGCTGAAACTCTCTTTTCTGGCTGACAAAGACTGGCTGTGCTGCCATGCCCCTCCAGTTCATCACTAGGCAGAACGGGGATTTTTCTTCTATCAGAGAGAAAATTGGGAAGGAGGAAAGCAGTGGTACCATTCCAGGCAATATAATTTGTAACACTCTGATTGCCAACAGTTCCCATTTGGCACAACACAGACAGTGCTTCAGTGATTGAATCATGTTGCGGTTCTGATTGCACATGAAGCAGAATAATGAGGATAGAGAAAAAGTTGGGGGGGATACAGTTATGTCACGTTTGTCCGCTTAGAACATTACTCTCTTTCAACTGATGGCAGGTCTGAAAGCAAATAAAATGTTGTCCAACCCCATTCATTATATGTATTATGGTACAATGGTAGCTGTCATTATATGTATTAATGGTAGCTGTATCATAGTTAAAGTTTAATTACAAAGTTAAATTTTAAAAGAAGCATTAAACCTTTATTTTTTAAAAATCATACTGAAATGCCAAAAAATCAAAATGGAATATAAACTCAGAGCGCTATTTGAATTTTTCAAAGCGGTTTGATGATAAATGAATTGATACAGAGAGAATAAGAGAACCTGTCCTTTGGCCATATCGTTGCAGCTCATGTGCTGATTCCTAGAATATCACACCAATATAGAAGGGTAGCCTTTGTCTATAGAGAATTTTATAACTTTTCATCATAATGGAAAATATGCCCACCAAGCTTACCCTGCCATAGTACAAACACTCTCACTAGCTTCCAGTTGCCCCAAAAAAACAAGAGAGGCATTTTTGTCAAATACTCTTGTAATTTTGGGGAAAGTTCCTTGATCTAGAATAGAGGAAACTAAGAGCTCAAATATCACCTCTTCTTAATGGGGTTTAAATTCTCATGCAATACTCCTTCCCCCATATTATTATGATAAACCCAAGCTTATTCACTACTACACCACACTGCCTTTCAGAACAACAAGCCGGTTAGATTATCATATCTTTAAACCCGATACAGCTCACTCTTCTCCCAAAGCCAGGGATAGAATCCAGATTCCTGATCACTTATAGTCTACTGCTAACTAGTAAATAGTTGTGTGATGTACAGAAAAAGCGTCTGTCAAGACTTCCTGCAGGGGCTGGTATACGGCAGGGCTAGCAATTACTCCAGGAGCTCAACTAGTACAGAACAGAGCTAAAGCGGAAGAGGGTCAAACCCTGCTGATGATGTTTGTGCAGGGAATGATATGGTGAATGTGAGTTCCATAGTGAGACCTCTTCAAAAGAGGTTCTGTTACTGAAAAGCAATGATAATCTGTAAATTGTGCTATAAATCACCAAAATGACAATATGAAGGTGGAAAGCCATGCCTAAGTCTTTCCCCTTCACTCTTATTTCATTTCCAGCAAGATTAGGGGTGTGTGGAGTGTGTCTGCCACTAGCCCTTGGTTTTGTTTTTTTAATTTTTCCCTGTCTTGATGATCTTTGGACAGGGACTATCCTCTTCTGTGGTTGAAAAGAGTGTGGCACATTTTGAGTTCATTGCCATATGGTCACATTTTGGCACATCAGTCTAAATAAATAAATTGTACTATTACTAATAATAAATGCATAGCTATTAAGACAAACTAGTTGCTTCATAGTTAAACTTCCTGCGTAATTTTACCTGTACATTATCATGATAGTGTATATGGATTTAATCAACATACTAAATCTAGATTTCTA
Source organism: Gopherus flavomarginatus (assembly GCF_025201925.1). Taxonomy (NCBI): domain Eukaryota; kingdom Metazoa; phylum Chordata; order Testudines; family Testudinidae; genus Gopherus; species Gopherus flavomarginatus. Next base: position 34,799,225 of record NC_066626.1, read on the forward strand.
GCTTTGTGCCTGCCTTCTGCTAGATTCACTTTTAGAAAGATGCTGTAGGCCTAGATGTGTTGGGTTGTTTGTTTTTGTTGTTGTGTCGTGCGCCCTGCCCCCGCACACAGTACACCTTGAGTGAGAAAGTAACAGTTTCAAACCTCAGGGTTTGATATTTCTTCCTAGCCTAAATGAGATTTGCACTTGCTGGAAGTAGTCATAAGGCTTGACAGAAATGTGAATTTGCTGTATATGAATAACATTAAAATAAATGTGTGGATTTGAATGAGTGTAAGAAGGTGTCTAATTTGGCATTAGTAAGCATGAAGTAATGTTCCATTCAATATGCATGGAAATTCCATTTTTAATAATGTAGTCGTTTGAAAAAAATAGGGCAATTAATGTTTATTTGACTGTTCTCTAGCCTGTGCATAATGAAGCTGACCCTATGTGCAATTTTCACTTCACTATCTTCATGAACATGTTCTTATGTTCATGAGCACAATTCAATTACGAAGAAATAGAAAATGGTCCCTAAAATCAATAGCCTATTACAGTACCACCATGATGGGTAATTTCAGCTCCCTTTAATGTACTGAAATATGAGACTACGTGCTGTTGTACTATGTGCTTGGAAATTCATATGGGCTTCAGCCTGCTCCTACTGAAATCTATGACAATACTCTTGTTCACTGCAAAGGGAGCAAGATAAAACCCCAGGGGACAAATCCAGTGAGACACTGATCATCCTGAATTCTCCTTGCCCTTACATTTAGTTTAGGATGTTTAGTTTGGATCCTAAGTATGGAGGACATGTATTTAGCACTCAGGGGCTTAGAATATAGAGGCAGATGGTTGGAATGCAGAGGATGGAGATAAAATCATGTAAAACTCAAAAGAAGTGAGAGACACAATATAAAAATAATAGAGTTAAAAATATTGAAGATATTTTAAATATGATTGTAGGATGAGCTATAATAATAATGAAAACATATTGGAAGAAAACGTCCAGTTAGATTTCAAACATTATTTCTATTTTATTCAAAATGACAAAGAGAAGAATATGTACATTCATGTAATCTCATCATTTAACTCAAAACAGATGTACATTTCCAATCACATATTTTTTCATAACTCAATTTGCTGATCAATTTTGATGTTTTGCATACCTATTTAGTAGATTTAATGCCAAAAAGGTTTTTTGAATCTGGGTTTCTTGAAGACTTTTAGAGTTCTAGTGGGAAATTATAGGATGGTCTTACAAAAATCAATTTTGATCAGACACAGTAAGTAATATTTAAGACTTCTGGCAAAAAGATGCCTCATTTAATTCTTCTTTAAGGCAAGACAGAAAGCCGCAGAGCTTTTTTAAAAATAGGTATATCGGTCGTGGGGAAAACTGAATATCTTACTGAAACTGAAAGAGAAGTGCAACAAGGGAGCACTGAAAAGAGGAGGTTGCCTAGTGATCAGAGCAAGCCTGCTGTCACTGAAATCAGTGGCAAAACTTCCACTGATTTTAGTGGGAGCAGGAGGAGGCTTCAGGTTTATTCTACCTAGGCCTGGTCTACACTACGCATTTAAACCTATTTTAGCAATGTTAAACCGATTTAATGCTGCACCCGTCCACATAACAAGGCCCTTTATATCGATATAAAGGGCTCTTTAAACCGCTTTCTGTACTCTTCCCCGACGAGAGGAGTAGCGCTGAAATCGGTATTACCATATCGGATTAGGGTTAGTGTGGCCGCAAATCGACGGTATTGGCCTCCGGGCGGTATCCCACAGTGCACCATTGTGACCACTCTGGACAGCAATCTGAACTCGGAGGCACTGGCCAGGTAGACAGGAAAAGCCCCACGAACTTTTGAATTTCATTTCCTGTTTGCCCAGCGTGGAGCTCTGATCAGCACGGGTAGCGATGCAGACCCAAATCCAAAAAGAGCTCTAGCATGGGCCGTACGGGAGATACTGGATCTGATCGCTGTATGGGGAGGCAAATCTGTTCTATCAGAGCTCCTTTACAGAAGACGAAATGCCAAAGCATTTGAAAAAAATCTCCAGGCTATGATACAGAGTCCACAGCACAGTGCTGCGTGACAAGCATAACGGAAAGCCAAAGAATCAAATGGATGCTCATGGAGGGAGGGAGGGGCTACTGAGGACTCCAGCTATCCCATAGTCCCCAGCAGTCTCTGAAAAGTATTTGCATTCTTGGCTGAGCTCCAAATGCCTCTAAGGTAAAACACATTGTCCGGGGTGGTTCAGGTATAGCTCATTAATTTACCCCCCTCCCCCTCTGTGAAAGAAAAGGGAAAAAAATTGTTTCTTGACTTTTTTCAATGTCACCCTATGTCTACTGCATGCTGCTGGTAGACGCGATGCTGCGGCAGTGAACAGCAGTATCCTCTTCCCTCCCCAGTGGCAGACGGTACAATATGACTGCTATCTGTCGTCATCATCAGCCCGTGAGTGCTCCTGGCTGGCCTCAGGTGAGGTCGGCTGGGGGTGCCTGGGTAAAAATAAGAATGACTCCTGGTCATTCCTAGTAGATGGTACAGAACAGCTGGTAACCGTCTTCATCATAGCAACTGGGGGCTGAGCTCCATCAGCCCCCTCCCTTTCATGTGTAAAGAAAAGATTCTGTACTGCCTGGACTATCATAGCAGCGGGATGCTGGGCTCCTCTCCCCCGCCCCGTTTAATGTCCTGCCTGGACTATCATAGCAGCTGGAGGCTGCGTCCCCCTCATTTTATCTCATTAACAATTCAGTGTTTCTTATTCCTGCATTCTTTATTACTTCATCACACAAATGGGGGGATACTGCAATGGTAGACCAGGAGGGTTGGGGGAGCAGGGAAGCAATGGGTAGGGTTGTTGCAGGGGCATCCCCCGTGAATGGCATGTAGCTCACCATTTCTGTGGGATCTGACACGGAGCAGCTGTGCTCTCTGGTACACTGGTTCTCTAGTACACTTGCACCATTATCTAGGCAGGACTGACTATTTTTAGATACCATAAAGGAGGGATTGACTCGAAGAGTCATTCCCGTTTTTGTCTTTGCGCCCCCGGCCGACCTCAGCCAGGGGCACCCATGACAGCAGCAGATGGTACAGAACAACTGATAACCGTCTCTGCTATCTTGCAAAGGCAAATGAATGCTGCTGTGTAGCGCTGCAGTACCGCGTCTGTTAGCAACATCCAGTAGACATACGGTGACAGTGAAAAAAAGCTGAGTTGGCTCTATAGTTGCTGTGCTATGGCATCTGCCAGGGCAATCCAGGGAAAAAGGGCACGAAATGATTGTCTGCTGTTACTTTCACGGAGGAAGGAATGAGTGGCGACATTTACCCAAAATCACCCGTGACAGTTTTTGCACCATCATGCATTGGGGTCTCAACCCAGAATTCCAATGGGCGGGGGAGACTGCGGGAACTATGGGATAGCTACGGGATAGCTACCCACAGTGCAACGCTCCAGAAATCAACGTTAGCCTCGGACCATGGACGCACACCACCGAATGAATGTGCTTAGTGTGGCCGCGTGCACTTGACTTCATACAATCTGTTTTACAAAACCAGTTTATGTAAAATTGGAATAATCCCGTAGTGTAGACATAACCCTAGATTCTTTGAAGCCAGGATTTTCAATTCTACCAAGTTTAACTTAGCCCTTCATCTTTCTGTGGAAAATATAGTTTACGACAGTTTGCTGTGTGGGGGTCTTCAAGATGTAACTAAAATCCAAGTTCCTTTCTTCCCTGCAATGACATTAAAGATCACATGACACTTTTCATAAAAGTAAGAAAGGAAGAAACCAGTAGGCCAACATGTTTCCTCTCCAACTAGCATATTGTGCACCAAAAAAACAAAAGACTACATTTTATTACTAATAGTTTGTCAAAAGTTTCTGAAAAATTGGAAAAAAATGAAAATATCTAATTGCTTTTGTGAAAATGAATTTTCCAAACCGGCCATTTTGAACCATAATGTCAACCAGCTGTAATCATAGTGAGGTGCCATGCATTCCACAGTAAAGTGGACCTAAACTCTGCAACAGTCTTTGGAATGCATGGAGCAGACTAGAAATTGTGGTATTATTTAATTTAAAAAATGCAGCTTTATAATAAACTAAAAATGAAAATGAGAGGTAGGACTCTGAAGAGTAGCTGTGTTTTTTGCATATTAAATTCAATTTATTTTACCTTGTCCAACATTATTGGCATTCAGTGTGCTTCAGTTTTTGTAGAGATAGTGATAGTTGCACTCTAGAAGTTGTAAGGAAAACTGGTGGCACTGGCAGTTGTGCAGGAGGCTGTCACCTGCTGAGGAAGGTTGGGTTTGTGAGAAGTGCATTAGTGGAATGTTTCTACTATAATGATCAGCAGTGAAATAGTTAATATTGACCGATATAGTGCCATCATTAGGTTTCAGGGTGAATAACCAGTTTTGATTAATGAGGTGGTTCACACATCTGAGCTATTATTTTAGGCCTTCTACAGGCTTAGACAAATATCACTGCATCAGTTTTTCCTTGGTTCGTGTTTGCAAGGTTATCTTTGCAACCATATGGGCTGCAAAGACTTTTTTTTTTTTTTTTTTTAAGGAAGCTGAGATTCTGGAGCACAATTCTGCAGCAAGGAATGGATTTTGACAGAATATAGAAGGCTGGGGTGGTCGCTAGCAAGATGTTAATTAAATGGCGGACATACAGGAAAAAGATAATGTCCTTGCAAAGGAGGACTTTTCCTACTAAGGATAAAATTCACCCCTACTATGAACAAAGCCTGAGTAAATGGGTTTCTGTGGAGAACTACACTGGAGTTGTTGGGAAGTGAAAACAACCCTAAGCCTGAATGTAAGAAAAGACAGCAGGATGAAACTAAAAACTGCTCAAAGTGGCAGTCCCCATGGAGTAGAGTCAAAACTATTCCTAGACTGCTGTGGAGACAGCATAATTGCAATAGGTTTTTGTTTTTTTTTTTCTAAAACATATATAAAATCTGAAGATTTAAAGAAAAGGGTCTTTCCTTGCTATAAAAAAATATATACTTCATCTACAAAAAGCCAAATTTGCAATTCCACTTAATTCATTGTCTTTGTACCATTATGCCAGGAGTGAATTTGTATTAAGGTACAAATCCATTTATATATTTATGAAACAATGACAAAACCCCTCTCTGGTGGCTTTCAAATATCATCAGGATATAGTCTGCTGAGGGCATTTTATAAGGTCGGATTCTGATGTCCTTTCTCAGGCAAAACTGCTGCTGGCTTCAGTATGAGTTTTGCCTCTAGCATGGTGGCAGATTTAGCTTTATCTGAGGAAGCACAGTACATAAGCATCAGGCGATGATATACTTTAGTTGCGTTTAGCAGGAGACTGAAAATGTTTTACCAACTGATTATGTTCATATTATTTATGCATTCATTTTTAAAGGTCACTTCACTAAACTAAAGACTTTCTATCAAAACTGTTGTTGCCAGTACTTGGCTCATTATTGTTGAACTTGTAACAACTTGTTTTCCTCGTGGGAGGCAAAAACCTCATTCATAAACATTAATACATACAAGCCTGACAGCCAGTGCTGTTAGTACTTCAATGCTTATTAATAGTTATGTACTACAATTGAAGGCAGGCCTTTTTCTCTTGTCCGATCATCTAAAAATACAGCTTTACCAAAGATGCACAAATTTGCCTGAGGGCTAACATTTCTACTTTATGGATAAAGAATGCTTACTCCATTGACTGTTCCCATTCAGTTCAAGGTTTATAACCTGGTTCATTAATCTTGGAGTAAAGTTTGTAAGTAGTTCAATTCATTTTACTTAAATCTGAGCAGCACGGTGAGGAATCCTGGGATTTTTCCCTGTTAACTGTAAATAAGTCTCACAGATATATGTTAACAATTGCTTTGCACACATTCAGGTTGGTCTTGAGGGAGATGTTTTTGAGTTGCCAGATGTTTCGGAGTCTTCCAAATGCACTGTTTACCTTCCCCATTCTTCTTCTTATTTCCTCAGAACTAGTATCATCGTGGCTGATGGTACTTCCAAGATATGTACTTCCAAGAGTCTCCAATTTTAATTTCTGTCCCTGTAGTCCCCATTAACATGACTTTACACTTCTTTGCATTATATCTCAAACTTATACATGGCAATTTACCAAGAAAGATTCACGAAAGCTGGATGCATTTCATCACAAATGTCTGATAAGAATACTGGGAATAACATATTGAGATAGGAAGACGAATGAAGAAGTCAAAAAAATTATTGGACAAGGCACCCTCTAACAAACAAACAATCTACAAAAGAATACACCAGTGGCTGAGACGTGCTGAGAATGGAAAAAGAACACTTAGTCAATACCACCCTTGAATGGAAGCCTGAAAACCCAAGAAGAAAGAGAGGAAGACCACGAATAACATGGAAACTAACAGTTCAGAACAACATCAAGCACCTCAACATGAGATGGGAAGATTTGGAGAGAAGGGCAGTTGACAGGCAAGGATGGCAAATGTGGGTAGCCCAATGTGCAGCAAAGCATAGGCTGGACTAAAGTCTAAAGTAAAGTCTAACTGTAAATATATTTGGATGCTAAGTAACTCAGCATGTCTGCAAACTTGTCTTTCTCCTCTGGATATCTGGTATCAAATCAGACTTTATGATGCAGTTGGTCTGAAGTCCAATCCTTTGTGGCTACTTTACATGCATAATATGACTTAAGTTTATAGAGCATTATTCATCCAGAAGGATCACAATGCATTTTACAAATTGATTCACAAAGCACTGCATAGGCCAAATCTAACCTTGGTCTTTATGCTAAACTTACACTGTTTGCAATGGAAGTTCTACATGAAAAACAATGGAAGAATATGGTGACGTGTGCATGTGTGTATATATTACTTCATCTACCGCTGAAACACAGCTACCACCTGTAGGAATGATTGCAAACTAAGAGCGCACAGAAACACTTCACGACTATTTAGGAGAGGATATGAAGAATATCTTATATAACAGAAACTACAAAGAGAACATTTGGAGGATACGGACTACCCACACTGGAAGTTTCCAGGATATTGAGGTTAACACATCCCTAAGGCTTTGAAAAATTAAAAACAAAAACAAAACAGGGCCGGCTTCAGGCCACAGCGCGCCAAGGGCGTGCTTGGGGCGGCACGCCGCAGGGGGCACTCTGCCGGTTGCTGGGAGGGCGGCAGGCGGCTCCAGTGGAGCTGCCGCAGGCGTGGCTGCAGACTGTTCGCTGGTCCCGAGGCTCCGGTGGACCTCCCACAGACACACCTGCAGCAGCTCCACTGGAGCCGTGGGACCATCGGATCCTCCGCAGAAACGCCTGCGGGAGATCCACCGGAGCCGCGGGACCGGCAAGGGACAGAGCGTCCCCAGAGGCGTGCCGCCGTGCTTGGGGTGGCGAAATTGCTAGAGCTGGCCCTGAAAACAACTCTGGGATCTTCAACTACCACAGGTGCTCAGCAGGTTGGTTTCAGCGCTCACCCAAAAAACAGCACCAGTTGCACAGGGCTCCCTAGGACATTAATTTGATACTGCCTAGGAGAGAAAACTGCCACCTGCTTAATCACCAACACTACTTCCTGCAAAAACTAGGTGATTTTCGGAGGTCTTCCATCCACTTATCAACCAAGTTTCCCCTGCTTAGCATATGAGATCTGGAGAGATCACATTCCAAGATAGAATAACTGCTGCCTATTAAAAAAGAAACCCAAAACACAACAGTGGAATAGCAAGGGCATTACAGGTCATGTCTAAGGTGCTTTCATAGCACTAATCGGAGAGGCCTACCTTGCCCAGCTAACGCTGTTTACTTTATCTAGCCCTTGCATCACAGGCACATTTTTTGGAGAGCACATAATCTATGGCCTAATGGCAGCCTGTATGAAAAAATAAACATCCTGATGGCATTTCTTGTTTCTTCTTCCATTACTAATCTCGTAGTATAGCACAGGTGCCACCTCTGCTTTAATGCAGTTTTTCTAGACACAAAGTTGTACTGCTTGAATTGTTACAGGAGGTCCAACACGCCCCTCCCCACACACACCAGTATGCATGCAATTGTATTGGTATAAATGTGCTTATACTGGTACAGCTATTCCTATACTGGCATTCCTGGTATAACAGCATCACTGTGTCCACATTAGGGGTTGTACTGGCATAACTATATCAGTAAAAATATAAATCACACCGCTAACTAGAATAGTTACAGATTACAAAAACTGTGTAGATCAGACCTTACTTTGAAACTTGGAATATAAATTCGCAGACTAGAAGTAGTAGTTTAATTTTTTTCTTCAAATAAGACTGGCCTATTTTTACCTACTCCTAGGTAGATAGCATATAAAATCCCCTCCTAGTAAAAAGTTTTACTCCATTTTAATGGCGAACATTTGCATGCTACTAATCAATAATGTGTGCACAAAGGTATACATTTGAACAGCACTTATCCACATTAGGGCAGCACTAACTGCTAATGCACAGCAGTACTTTTCAATACACTCTATATTGCGAGGCAGTCATAAAATTATAATGGATCCACGACACTCATTGCAGGTTATTATGTATGTTGTCAATGCTTAACAGCTGTGCAAAACTGCTACATTGAATGGAGGACAAAAGAATCACCAGTCACTTATCAAGTCAAAACATTCTACAGATATTTCAAAAGGTATTGGGGGGGCAGGAGGGTTGGTTGTTGTTACACTTGTTTAGTGCTATTAACAATATTTTAAAAAATAAATTACATGTAAGAAACATATTAAGATTTTATTTAAACCCCAAAAATTGCAAACTTAAACCTTATCTTGGAATTTCCTCATTCTTCATTGTCAGTTCTTTAACAGTGGTTTTTAAATTGTATTTTCGTACGTAACAAACAAAACGGTTCAGGCTAAGCTATCCTGACCTATAACCATATCAATAATGATATTCAATAGCCTCCCCACCAAACTAGCAATTTTGGTGTCATATTCAGGCAGTCTCTCTTCTTCCCACATTTCCAGGCTCTTACCTGATCTGGTCACTTCATCTTATGTGTCATCTCTAAAAGTTGTTCTTTACTTTCCAACTTTATCATTAAAATACATGCCCTTGCCTTTGCCACCTCTAATCTACTGGAACTTTGTCTTCACATCTCATCTTGCCCTAATCCACAACATACAAAATGCTGCTGTTAAATTATCTTCCTCTCCTGCTGTTCTGACTTTGTCACTGTTGTTAGAGGGCTTCCCCTCCCACTTCCCTGGTTCTTGTCATGCAGACAGCAAGCAGCAAGAGACCAGAAGTCCAAAGTGCAGACAATGCGATGTTTATTGGGGTTAATTACCAGCAAGTATGATTCCAATTTTTTTTCACCCACTTCCTGTTTGCCCTCAATTTATATAGTAATCTCAGCTATACTTTATCCAATCATTTTACTGAAATTTAACTAACCAAACCTAACGTGTTGTAACATAATTATCTAATCATTTATACACCACTACCCTAATTAACTTACACCTCACAAAATTAATTATACAGCAGACAAACAATTAGAGAACCAGACAGATTAACAATAGAAAAGTGGGGGCCATAAAGATAAAACAATATAGAAATGAGGGTTTCACAACCATAGCCATTGATAAGTGATTTCTTGCCAGACAGGATGCTATCAAACTTGAGTTTTCTTTAACCATCTGAAGATCTCTTTCTTTATCTAGTGGTGGTAACAGGCACGTCTTCCTAACAGCCCAATATCACCTTATTTCAATGCGACTGGTTTGGGATGTGATCCTACGCTTCCCAGCTTATGGCTTCCCCTGCTGTTTAGCCAAAGGCCTTAGCCTAAGAACAAGGCCTCAGACTATCCTAGTGAGACAAGGCCCATACACAGGTGGACTGTTGATTTTGATTATTTGTTTTCATAACCCTGTAACTAGCTAAGTCAGGGGTGGGCAAACTACAGCCCATGGCCCAGATCTGGCCCCTCAGAGCTTTGAATCTGGCCTGCGGGATTGCCACCCCCGTGGCTCCATGGGCCCTGCACTGCTCCCGGAAGCGGACGGCACCACGTCCCTGCGGCCCCAGGGGGGAGGGGCGGGCAGAGGGCTCCGCGTATTGCCCTCACCCGTGGGTACTTCCCTCAAACCTCTCATTGGCCAGGAACAGGGAACTGTGGCCAATGGGAGCTTCGGGGAGGTACCTACAGGCGAGGGCAGCGCATGGAGCCCTCTGCCCCCTCTCCCACAGGGACGTGGTATAGGCTTCTTGCGGGAGCGGCACAGGGCCAGGGCAGGCAGGCAGAGAGCTTGCCCTGGTCCCAGTGCACGCTGCTGCCACCCCAGAGCCACTACAGGTAAGCGGTACCAGGCCGGAGCCAGCACCCCAGCCCCCTGCTGCACCCCGCACTCCTCCTGCTGCACCCAACCCTCTGCCCTGAGCCCCCTCCTACACCCTTCCCCCCCCCAACGCCCTGCCAGACCCTTCCTGAACCCCGCCTGCTGCACCTCGCACCCCCCTGCACCCAACCACCCTGGTGTACCCAGTACTCCTTCTGCACTCCAACCCCCTTCCCTGAGCCCCCTCATATACCCTACACCTCTCCTCTGCCCCAACCTTGCCAGGAGCCCCTTCCTGCACACTGTACCCCCTCCCACACACTGCACTCCTTCCTGCACCCCAACCCCCTGCCCCAGCCCTACATTCATGGCCCTGCATGCAATTTCCCCACCCAGATGTGGCCCTCGGGCCAAAAAGTTTGCCCGCTCCTGAGCTAAGTGATAAAAATATATCTAAATTCTTAAAGCATAGGCCTTCACAGGCAGGCCTGAATATCTATGTTCTAACAATTGCCCCTCTGAATCCTTTCACTGAGGTCCACTCACTATAGGTATTTATGTTTCCCATCCTCACCTTCAAGGCTCTACTAGATCTGCCGTGACTATATTTCTGCTTAGGTGGAATTCCTCCTCCTCCTGTTGTTGCCTATGCTTGTCTCATTCCCTCTTCTGAGTACCCTTTTGTATTCGTTCCCCTCATTTTTGTGCCTCCTCCCATGCATCTCCCTCCCTTGTGAACCAAACAGCTTCCCTCTCATCATTCAAATCACCGCACGCACACTTCTTGTGCGAGGCCATCAGTTCTAATTTGTGGGACACTGTTAGTGTCTTTCTTAACTGGTTGCAGCTACTATGAGGGCAGGTAAAAGCACTCAAGGTGCATTTGTACTCCTGATGAACGTTATTTCTCTCTTGGCACCTGCTGGCAAAATCTGTATTAATGGCCTTTCTAGTACTTAAAACACAAATTTATAGAACTAAAAGGTTTTTTTTTTTTTTACCAAGAACAGTGCTTATACTATTTTACATTATCTAAAAACTCTTCGCCCAAGGCACTTTACAAGCTACCCATACCACAAAGGCAGTTTATTTTATTGAGCTAGAGCGGTACTGAGGAGAGAAACGAAAGAACCATAAGTGGACAACCCCTTATACCCTTACAAAAAGGAATCATGGGAATGCTGATGTGTGTTTGAACAGTGCCTAGCACAATGGGGCCCTGGGTGGTAGCTGTAGGCACTCCTACAATACAAATAAATAATGTTCACTAGACAAAAACAGTATCTAAGCATAAGAATCTCTCTTGAAAATTAATAAATGAGTAAATACTGATGGAACTTAAGTGAGGTTCCAGACACAATATAGTTCAAGTCTAACATTTAGACACATAAGCCATCCCTTGTAATTTGTTTGCTACACAGAGTAAGAACATTTCTGCTATATATACACTGGCTCTGTACTTTCCTTCTCTTTTGCCCACGCTGCTGCTGGTCTAGAGGAAAACTTATTACATTTCTTTTTTAAAAGACGTGCTTTTTTCTTCTGGTATTGTTTATGCACATAGGTTTAATAGGGCATATGCACTGATACATCAAGATTAACTGCTGTTGTGTGAAGTTTAACCTCCAATTCAGTTATAAAGCTTGCAAACCAGACAGTTCTGAAAAGCTGCCACAAGGTGGAGATAGTCTACAACAAGTAGAAATTGTATTTTCAGTTAGAGAAATAAACACATACATACTACAGTTAAAATAACTTTTGATCATTCACATTTGTGTTCTATAGTTGTCCATCTGGGCAAAAAGTTACAAAATTGAAAGTTACCTAAAAGCAGGTTGTAAATTTTGGGATGAGAAGTGGTTACGATCTCATGTATTACCGAGGAATGAACTTGCCTGCAAAAAGGACACTGCCAACTAAATTGTTCATGAAATGGGCATGAAATAGCAGAGGCTACAGGACCCTACTAATGAAGAGTTTAAAATTGTATAGAATTAGGACATAATAGTAGATATGACAATCAAGCCTTTGACTAAGCTGACTCAGTTGTAGCAGGAAAAATTAAACAATATGTTGAATATTTATGAAAAAAAATGTTTAAAATTATGGCCTTGGTCCCACATGGGTAGATCTCCCAGTCAGCACAAAGCCCCACTGAAGTCAATTGAGCCGAATACATTTCAGTTTGCAGGATTGGGGCCTACAGGAACCTGACGTTGAATAAGAACAGATTTAAAACATTTATTAAAGCTAAATGTTAACATTTTATAATACACAGGTCAAGGAGAGAGTGTCTGTACATCTGGGTATAATGCTTAAGTTATCCAAAAGTACAAAGTGTGGTTTAAAAATCATACAATATGTATAGTACATAATCCACAATATCCAAGATTAAGGTTAATGAATTCAGTGGTTCAGTTAAAGTATTAGCCTCCAAATATTCAAGTACATTACTCATAAAAGGTAATGCTAAGAGTAGCTTATAGTAGTTTTACAAAATGGCCCCTTAATTCCAGGGTACAATGCAAGTCAGCTATCTGTACCTATACTTTTCCACTATAAAGCAGTAGTACTAAGTGCACAGGACAGGAACAACTCCTAAATTTCTAATGCCAATTCTCCTGTAACTCACCCTCTGGCCTTGACAAAAGAAGGCTGGAGATTTTCAAAAGCACCTATGGGATTTAGGAGCACAAGTCCCCGGAAGTCTCTAAATACTTGAGAGAAGGTGGGTGAGGTAATCTCTCTTATTGGACCAACTTCTGTTGGTGAAAGACACAAGCTTCTTCAGGTCATTCTTCAGAATGTCACCTAAATACAAGGTGGAACAAAATGTTTAGTATAAGTAGTTAACACATATACCATTCAAGGTAAAGTGGACCATTAACATCCCTGAAAGACAAAAATAGAACCCAAAAAAGAGCTAGTTAAAGATTTTTTTAATAAGCCAAAATTCTGTGTTTTATTAAGACCATTATTTTTAGAATCTAGCAAAATACCAATTTACACTCTCAGGCTCATCTTTTGAAGTTGTTGTTCAGGTTTCCTTTGAGGATTAGGACTGAGGTCAGATATGGAGTGATTGTTTTGTGAAAAAAGTGTTCACCCACAGGTAATATGGTGGGTTTTATTTTTTATTTTTCTGTGAGAGTTCATTCAAGAATGTGATGATTGTCCGCTTTCACCCACATAAATGTGGGCACTAAATGCCCCAACATGTAGTGATAAGCATGTACAGGACCCATCAATATCAAAAGCTTGTATCTTTCAGCAACAGAAGCTGGTTCAGAAAAAGATTATCTCACCACCATCTTTCTAACATCCTGGAACCAACAGGACTACAACACTCTAAATGCTCTAAGCATTTTTGAAAATCCTCCCCTTAGCATTCAGTTTCTTCATTTGTAAAATAGAGATGCTTTCTTTTGCCAGCAACATATTCTAAAAAATGAGCATTTCGTGCAATGTTTCAAGTGTGTAAGACATTAGATATTTCTTACTACATTCATGGTGAGCATTCCATTTTAAGTGAGCTAGTCTACAAATAAAATGAATACAGCTACTCAGCACACCATTAGACACTATTTGGAGAAACATATTGTAATAAGTGTGGGATACAAATTCAAGTCAGTCCAGGAAGAACCTAGATCAGCAACAGAACAGCAGACGTTAGACAGTAGAAGCAAAGTGTATTGATTCTTTGATCCTGAGCATGTTTTCTCCCTGCCTACAGAGAGAAGTGAACCAATATCCAACATTCCTAGGCAGTTTTAACATACAGACAGCATCAATGGGGGGGAGGGAGGAAGAGAAGAGAGTGTGAGAAGGTGCCAGTCTGGGCAGAAAAGTCATCCTAAACTCCACAAGAAACAAGACAAAAGAATAGCAGCAGTCAAGAAACTAAAATCTGATGCTTGGAACAGTGTGAGCCATCAAATTGTTCAGCAGTTTAGTTAGTGAACAAATGATCTCGAGCTCTAAGATCAGTGAAGGGAGGGAGTGAGCAAGAAAGGAGATAGATCTGAGTGGAACTCAGGAGATCAAAAGTGAGCAGCTAAATACAGTACACCAAGAATTCTGTGGAAGTCATGAGAGTTTATAGGAGGAAAGATTGTACTTGGCCAGTTGTCAGAAAAAAGTTTCATTACCTGTTTTCTGTATGGGCTCATCTGTTTAACAGGCTGTTTGGAAGCTGGAGCCAGAGAGAAGGTATTGCATTTTGAGCAGGTGTATTGGGGACTGCAATTAAGGAGCAACTGGAACCGAACATACTGATTAATAGACAATAGACGATTGCTTGTCCCTGTTTAGATTCCAACAAAAGGATAGCTCTTTATAACAGCTCTCAAAAGGAGCACAGGGCTGGTCTAGTTAAGCAGATGAAACTGCTTGTATAAAGGTTATTCAAAACCAATATAGTTAAACTAGTGAACAAAGCTATGTGGGCCCTTCAATCAATAAATCTTTCATATCAAATTAGCTTGAGTCAATTAAGAACAAGTTTAAACTAAACCACCATAAGCTACTCCTAAACTAATAGAGTCTCTGCTGTGTTTTGCACTGGTTTAAGTCAGTTTAAAAGCCAATTTATCTTAAACTGGTGCAATACATATTTAGACAAGGCTTAAGACTGCATATGTTCCACATGGTTTTATGTTCCCAACTTTGTGTAAGCTCTAGGATATACCATTTATAGCTGGTTTCTATTTGGGAGTAAAGACACATGCACCTTCTTTGATATACTCTGGAACCAAGTACAAACTGCTGGGATACAATATCAGTGGTGCACTGAGCCACATGCTGCCCCAAGCTAAAGGAGTTGCCATCAGCTGTAGAACTGAATTCTGAGGAGTTATTACTAGAGCCCAAAACGAACTGAAAAATGTTAAGGTTATTGAGGGGAGAGAAAAGTTTCCTCTCAAGCACCTTGAGAAAGGGAAATTTACAGTGAGGATGAAATTTGTAACTGTGTGTAGGGGTAGTAGTGTACGGAGGCAAGATTTTTCCCTTTGAGTAAGTGTAGAAAAAATAAGCTATATTTAACCACATCTCAATCTATGATCAGGGATCTCACATAACGCAGGGTGAAGCCTCCCCAGTCCCGGATAGGCCACCTCTCAGGAAAGTCCTGGGTACTGAAGGAAAGTATGTTGGTAATTCAAAAGACAGCATTTCTACCCTTTGATTCACTATTCTGCCAACATACCAGAAATAGCTTCTTCATTAGAAAGTCTTATGATGAAAAAGGCTCTGGCCCCCTGCAGTACTTAGTTTAGTCCTTGTTCTGGCCAAGTTACAGTTTAGGAATTTTTTCCACTTGCCATTGCCATTGGATATTTTTAACTGCTTGTTTCAAACGGTAGTGTGCTGAACATGGTGAAAAGTGGGCATGTCTTGTGCATTCACGGGGAGGATGTATTTTAGTCCTGGTAAAACATACAAGTTTGTGCAGCATATTTTTGATCTTTTCTAAATAAAGCATAAGGTATTAATAAATGGTCCAGTGCACTACTATATTAGTTTCTTAGTAGCTCCAAATTTAAATCTTAATAGTGTTACCAATTCCAATTTACGCAAATTAAATTCATCCATTTGGTTTACTGGCTACCTCAACCCTGACACAGTGCCATCTAAGTTCAGGTGGTACATGCAATATGCCTAGCTCAAACCTGTGAGACAAATGGGAAGTTCATGAACACATAGGTCACTCAAGCTTTTAAAAGAACTCAACTTTGCAAACTCTTAATTAAATTTTATTAGGAAAATGTAAATTAAAAAGTTTAAAAGGCTGTTATGAACATTTAGAATGGGACTCCAAGATGAACTTTATATAAATGGAGATGTATTAAACAGCATCCAAATTAAAATTTAACATTCATTTTAAAATTGGTAGCCCAAGAAAAATCCCTTATTTTACTAGAATACATAGTGTTCATCCTGCAAAAACTTACCATCTTTCCAGAAAAGATTAAGAAACATTGTTACATTATTGGGAAACAGTGAACTGTGTTATCATTTATACATTCTCACTTTACTGGAAAGTATAATTAACACAATTCCATAACTTATAGCAAATCAGTACTGACTTTTTTCCTGAAGTCATGCAATCACTAGAGCACAAACAGCAAGAGACCACTTGTATTTACACTGATTAGTTTAAGGTTAACATCTTAAAATGCTGTGTACATTGCCATCATTTAAAGTGCAAACAATGAATGCTGAATTCTCCTCTCAGAAGGCATAACTGGTATGAAGGGAAGCTGAAATACTGCCATGAGTGGTTATACAACTAACCAGGAAGCTGGCAGTTTATTTGTAGCTCTGTGTTTTAGTGTAATACTTTCCATTGCTTATTACCAGCCAAACATGTATTCCATAGCTTTAGATACAATACTTTCATCTTTCCTTGGGGTTTGTCTGTCAGAAATCACCTGGAAGAAACAAAAAACACTTGGTCATCCAGCATGCATTCATTCTATTTACACACCCCAGCCCTTAGAATTACTATGACTGTAAAACTAGGCATCTATGGGGCTCAACACAAATTCAACTTCTTGGAATGGACAGATGAGGTAAGAAGCTAGCCTTCTTAAAAAAAAGTCATTCTGAAAGCTTTTTGACAGATGGATAAGCTACGTAGGCAAGTTTGAAAAAAACTGCCTTGACAAGTGGGAAAGGAGCAAAGTACAGGTGGAGATGAAAAATGAGTTACGTCTAGAATGATGTGCTGATGTCCCCACTACTCAGTATAGAAACTACAAACATGCATTCAGTGTGTCTTTTTGCTTAGTTGTTTCTGTTGCAGTCTACCTTGAGAAAGTCAAGAAAAATACAAATTCCTTTTCTGGAAACTTGCTTATGTATTTTGTAACCTTTGTCGCTCTCTACCCTCTCAAAATACCTGATAGTCACTAGTGGAAGCTTTATATGCTGTTGCAAGAGGTCTCATTGTAGAAATCCTTGGAGTACTTGCAGGCTGCATCGGTGTGCCTAAGGTTTTTGTCGGTGGCGTGAAGACTGAAGACATGGAGGATGCAGAGCCTCTGTCAAAACTTTCCATCACACTCTTGAAAGAGAGGGGGAATACGCTATTTAAATGTCAATAAACTGGAAGCAAATACTAGGTGCATATCAGTTTAATTCCAGTTAATGCAGTAACTGGATTTGATCTGACAAAAAGTAATAACCCAGTAGCGCAAGTTGGACCGGGACTCTAATAAAGTTGGCATTATGTATTCAATGAAGGAGTATGTAAGATATTTACAGACAGTGTACCAGACACTGAACTATCAGTACATGTTCTATGATGAACATTAATGCACAGAGCAGCAGTAAGAAAAATGCTTATTTAAAAGAACTGAATGATGCTAGTATAAGCTAGTGAACTAATGATTTACTAGCCTTCAAGATAACATCACGACCAAATTTGAAAACAGTACAGATAACATGATTTTAGTGATTTATAAATAAACTAAAAGCAAGTCTCAACAAGCTTGTATCGGGTCCAACCTTGGGTGTTAAATACCTAAACGTTATGGATTCAAACCTGGGTAGTGTCAACTCAACCCTTCATCCTTCCATGAGTCTACTGCCAAACAATCCTGGGTTATCTGCAGAGTTAGTGATCCGATGGCTTTCTCCAGAACAGAGGTTTATATTTTGTCTTTCCAAAGATTTTTTTTTCCTCCTTTTATTTTTTGATTCTGCAACACAAGACAAGCTTCTTGACAGCCAGCCCATTAGAGCTGGGGCAAGAATAGGTCTCAGTGCTGTTTAGAGGATTTTCTGAGCAGAATCGTTCATTCGCCTACTCCCATTCAGTTGTATTTCCCCAGTCCTACATTATTCCTGCTCATCCCTCACCCCCTTTAGTCTGGTATGTAGGTTAACTCTTCCCTTTAGATGGTTTACAGCCACATTTGAACCCTATTACATCTGACAGCACAGTCAGCTCAAGCAAGTATATAGATAAGACTGCCAAGATAGCCAGAGTGCTGCAGGAATTGATGTTTAAACAGGTAGGCATGCTTTCCTCTTAGTGTAGAGGAGACAATTACAAAGTGTCTCTGTACTGTTTTGGATGGGGATATATAGTTGCCAACGTATACATGCTAGCCAAAAACTCAAAAAAAATGTTAAGTACACCAGAAGCAGGAAGCCTGCTAAACAACCAGTGGGGCCACTGGATGATCCAGATACTAAAGCAGCACTCAAGGACAACAAGGCCATTGTGGAGAAACTAAATGAATTCTTTGCATTGGTCTTCATGGCTGAGGATATGAGGGAGATTCCCAAACCTGAGCCGTTCTTTTTAGGTGACAAATCAGAAGAACTGTCCCAGATTGAGGTGTCATTTAGAGAAGGTTTTGGAACAAACTGAAACTAAAAAGTTGTAAGTCACCAGGTATTCACTCAAAAGTTCTGAAGGAACTCAAATGTGAAATTGCAGAACTACTAACTGCAGTAGTTAGTAATCAGCGAAGTGTTAATCCTAGTGAATCAAATTCCAACTCGGGTAAATGCATTCTACCCAGCTACATTTCCCCTGCAGTTTTAGATGAATTAATATACCCACTTCACAGCCTTAAGTGTGGTGGAACACTGCTGTACACCGTTCTAGTTTCCATATTAAGTCCTCAGATAACAAAGGACTCTACTACTGCAAATTACTGATGTATGCCACCCGATTTAACATATGAACCCTTCTCCCCTTCCCTCCCACCCATCTACATGCTTCTGGAAAACAAAAAGCAAGGAAGAGACCAAAACAAAGATGACTTATAATTTAATTTGTCATTCCACACAGAATGGATGGCTAACTTACTTTATCTATACAAGGCTTGACTCCAATCATGATAGATTCACCAAAAATCCTTCCATCTTTGCTTAAGGCTTTCCGGGCTTGCAGTTTGGACTGATAGCGAATATGCATCCAGTTTCCTGTATTGGACATCTGTCTCGGTTTTGGTTGGAAGTAGTGAAATTTAGTATTTGAAGAATGAACAAATTAACATAAGTTTTTAGGAGATAGTCAACATAAGACTTACCACATGCTTTAATATGTTTCCATACTGTGCAAACTGTAGTAGAATATAGGAAGCAGATGCTTGAGGAAACCTGAAAGCAGTAGACAAGATACTCAAAATGCTGTTCAGTGAGAAACTATTATAGAACACACTAAATATTCTATAATGTTTTGCTGAAATATATCTCCTTGGCAGAATTCACAAAAGTACATCATCAGCTGAACTGTTCATTAAGCACTGATTCTGAAACAGTATTTAAGATAACAGAATGTTCTAGGTCTTATTGGCTCATCATCATCTACACTTTTGCATGAAGAGAATGATGTGCAGATTTCCTAAGAAAGCCACTTTACTATTTAGCAGATGTAGTCACTTGCTGTCTCCTGGCTTTGAGGATCGAGTCCTGTGATTGCTAGTACTCCAACACAATGTCCTACTGCTGCTTCTTTCTGGCCTTGCACTTCCCACTCTCACCCACTTCCTAAGAAGCAAGTTAAATTTCAGTGTACTGTAGTGTAGAAAATTGAAGTAATTAAAACTCATACATCACTGAAAAATGTATAGTTTGTACATCTATATGTACTGGTACTCAAACAGAATAGCCAAATATAAGGACTTTGCCATTAGATTTCTTCGAAAAATGCTGCAGATCACTCACCCAAATACAGTTACCCAGGTGTCATCGAGATGATCTTCTGAAGTTAAAGAATCTCCTTGAGTGTAGAAAGGATCCAGCTGAGCAGGAGACAGCGTAGTCTTTCTGGGCTGTCCAATACTTGCAGGACTAAATACACTGGTGGCTGCTAAATTGAAATAGGATTGGTTTCAATAAATTGCTACTGTAACTAAGCTAGTCAGAGTAGTGTAGAAAGCTAGGCACCTAAGAGTATAAATTTGATATCAAGATTATTTTAGTAGGAAAAATTAGGTGATTTATTTTCATAAAACACAGTAGAACAACATTAACTCACGCTTCAGATTAGTGAAATTTTAAAACACATTGCTAAGCTCTGTGATTGAGCTACTTACCACACCTTCGTTGGCTGCTGCTAGAAATGGGGCCAAATCCTGATCCTGCATCTACTGTGCAGTGGCTACTGTGGGAACAAAGAACCCAGCAGAAAGCTTTACAAGACATCGCTGGGTTCATACAAGGAAATGAGGAGGCTTTAGAATGGTGGCACCATGTCTCATCCTCCGTAGTATTCCTTAAGAGCAGCCACTTCTGCCTCTGTGTTCAATACAGCAGAAGGAGTTCTACAGCATAGTTCTTGTTCTGGCTGCAGTACTGTAACAACAAATAAGGCAGTACTTTCCTGCTCACATTTATGGCCTGCAAGCGGAAAGAATGCTACTTATTTGCAATGCAGATTTACAAAAAAGTGAAAGAGTTCAGACAGAGTTGGCCCTCTACCATGCTAACAGAAGTATAGCAAGCAGTTTGACAGGATGTCTACCTGTTCCAGGGGTTGCTGGCATAGTTCCAACCAATGGACTCTGCATTACAGAATAGCTGGGCTGCATTAAAATACAGAAGAGTAACAAATCATAGCTGCAGGTACATACTGACTATGAAAAGAAAAGACCAGTTTTCAGTCCAATTGTTAAAAATCAGGAGAAAAGGTTAAATTTTTGCCCCAATATCAATTTAAACCAAATATTCTTCTGCGTACAGCTAGTGAAACAATTGTGCAAACCTAGTAAGCGGATCCTAACATGCAATAATTCATATAACCTAGTAAATTCCTTGTATATCCAAATAACTCTCAATTGGTAGATAATGAATGAATGAACGTTTATCCTTGTGGAATAAAGTGCAATTGACTACAGGTCTTCTGACTAAATATCTAACTCCTATTCTTTTACTCCCCTAGTAACTATTTCATATTGGGGAAACACTGTGAACAGCACATTGCTTATAAATTTGTTCATAAGGCAGTTGCCATCTAGATAGCAACCAATCATCATAAAATAGGGACATTTATGCACACCACAGATTGAGGGGCCTCTGAACTACTCAAGTAAAGTCAGCTTTCCTATAAACAGCAATGTTTTGCCAAGAATGAATAAGTATTTTGCATCTATATCCAAAGAACTTCCATAATTTTGAAGAGTTAAGTTAACATAATTCACTGCAACAGCTTAATAAATATTCACAAAACATATCAAATGAGAGGCCTCACTTGTGTCTATCAGTTCTTTAAGTTAGTATGTCCCCTTCCCTTCACTCAGTTGTAAGCTTCGGCAACATCTGCGATATGACGAGAACACTCAGTTGGATTACAGACCCTTGAATGACTTTTACCCTATGCTACCTATTCTCTTCTTTACCCCCTTCCAAATTGAAACAGAGGATTCAGAAGTTTGACATTTCCTTTTGAGACAGCTAGTTTTTTAAGTAAGGGCTTCAACAATGCCCTTTCAACATTAAAGGCAGCATGTTTTTTCTTAAATACAAAATATAATTAAGAAAACAGGAGTACTTTTAAATGTAACAGGCGCTATTAACTAGAGTGAAAGAACTGGTATGCATTCTGGGAAGTCTCTAGCCCTTCAGTCTACATTAGTGGCTTCTCCCCTTCATAAAAAACTTATTTTCAATTTAAGATCCTTATGCTAGAAAACATGCCTATGTTCTATGCAGAATCAAGCACAAATCAATAGAGTTAAGTCGGTTCTCTTTAGCAGTAGAAGAGTTTTCTAGTGAAAGTATTTGCTCTCTTATTACGAATCAAAAGACTGAATGACAGGTTACTGAACTGACCTTCCAGAAATCGTACTTCTGGCCTGTTGATGATTGCCTGCTTCAGAAACTGAAAGTTTAACCAGGCATTTCATTCAATAGAATTTAACTGAAAAGCATGAAGATGACTTGCTATTGCTGGCAGTGCCCCATTGCTGCGACAGAATGCTGCCACCTCATTTACGCTAATTTTTTGTTGCATTATTGATACCCCCCAAAATTAAAAATAATTTTGTCTTCCTGTATTTTAAGTCTTAATTAAGCTGTGACAAACACGTAAAGATATGTAACCTCTGGTCTGATATAAGACACTTGACTGTTTTGTTTCAAAAGAAACTCCTTGATTTCCTATTTCGCCCTCCAAAGTCATATGGAGAAAGAAGAAAAAAAACTAAAGGCGATACATGCTAATACTGCAGTGCTTGTCTGTCAGATTAAGCAGCTGGTAACCAGACTAAAGTGAAAATTGAGTTAAGTTAAGATTCAGGAGCTGATGCCCCTCACTAACCAGAGCATGAGAGGCATTAAACACTGAAATAAAAATTGTATGAATTAAATGCCTGCACTCAACCTGGGAAGTAAAGACATTCACTATCTAAGTTAACTCAAGTTTCAGTTTAGCTTTGCAACTAACCTTTAAGATTACCACTTACTGGTTTTCTTGAGGTTAGAGGTGTAGATCCAAGTCCTGGACTAGATAATTCATCATATATACTTCTAACAGGGGGAGCACCACTTTTATCCTTATGAGTAGGAACTACTGGTTGTGGAGGAGAGCCACCTGCAACGGAAAGGAGCAAGTAGAAAGCCTATCATTTCCATTTACTCCACCAGATTAATTTTGAACCTCTAGCCTTTTGACATTCAAACACTTAGCAATCATCTGATCAGACTGTCCAGTTAGTTTTTTTAATTGTCCGCCCCACCCCTCCCTCAACACCTAATATCTATAAACTAAGAACAGACTGTTCAACCACTTGTTTGGACAGTTTTCAGTTCATTTGTTTCAGAATCGGATAGATCAAAGGGCCAGATTTTGACACTATCACTCACTCTGAGTAGTACTTTAACTCCTTCAGTTGTCCCACTGAAGTAAACGGGACATTTTACAGAGTACTACTCAACATGAGGAAGGATATCAAAACCCAGTCCCTAATAATTATCCAATGGTCTTCCAGTGGCAATGCATTTGCTGATTATAACATTTAAAGTTATACAGAACACAGCATGAAAAAAATACTGTATGGCACAACACTACAGCAATAGGGGAATATATCCGGTAACTTCAAAGATTACATGACACAAGTTTTGATTACTACTATCCACTCACTGAAAGTGAAGTGACTTTAAATTGTGAGTTCTGTTTTGCATTTCTGTGGACACTGTTAGAGCGTGGTCTATGTACTTTGTTAGAAAAATAGTATTAATGTACAAGTGTTAATATTAAGCTCGTAATACAAACATCCCAACCCTAATTTGTCACTTGGTTTCATTGTTGATGCTTGGACAACATATGAAATGCTACATGCCTAATGTATCTGGATACAGTACAATAGCAGGATTTGAGGACTGTTTGCACTAAGATTACCATTGTATGAATGTACAAGAGGATAATCACAGATTTTTTTTTTTAAATAGTCATGAACTACACTACCTAAAGACGTCAGACTACTCTCCAGGATCAGTTTACAACAACTGCACTGATTTTTGCAATGTCAAAGTTAGAGGAACTTCTAAACCAGGGGTAGGCAACCTATGGCACGCGTGTCGAAGGCGGCACTCGAGCTGATTTTCAGTGGCACTCACACTGCCCGGGTCCTGGCCACCAGTCCGGGGAACTTTGCATTTTAATTTAATTTTAAATAAAGCTTCTTAAACATTTTAAAAACCTTATTTACTTTACATACAACAATAGTTTAGTTATATATTACAGACTTATAGAAAGAGACCTTCTAAAAATGTTAAAATGTATTACCGGCACGCAAAACCTTAAATTAGAGTGAATAAATGAAGGCTCGGCACACCACCTCTGAAAGGCTGCCGATCCCTGTTCTAAACCCATCTAACCCAAATCCATTTAGATGTTCCTTTTCATTTTCTTCTAATTTCTAATGTTATTTAACAACTATATTTCCAGTTACCTCTAGCTGTTTTATGGCAGAGTAACAATGTAGTATTCACAACGGTCATTTTATGTTAACCAACTGCACTACAGCATGAAACAGAACACATCATGAGACTTTAATCAACAACAAAGGGCCACAGGAGATTAAGACATCTATATGAGTAATCATCAAGGATTTTGAAACATTTAACTGCATGCACACCTTAACAATCTCATTATCATTGCTCAAATTATCTTTTCCCTCCAATTGGTAACATTTGCGTTAGGTCATAAACTAGATTGTAAGCTCTTTGGGGCAAAGACTAACTGCCTATGAATTTATACAGCATTAACCAAAACAGGGCCACAAATATGACTGGAGCCACTGGGTGCCACCACAACACAAGGATATAGTAAGAGTAGCTCAAGAAATTAAACTGATTTAAAGAAACTTGATGCCACCCAAGAGAACATTTACATGGGCATGCTCAAGAGAATAGTTGTGCACGTGGAACTTGGTAAGTCAACAATATCTAAACTAAACTTCTATTGCTATCCAATTCAAATGTATTTCTCAATCCTGCACTACAAGACTCCCTATGAATGAATTATTTGTGAGCCGCAGAAAGCAGCGGGTATATCTATACATAAATTGAGGGGTTTGATGGGTATACACTTGATAGCTCTACTAAAGCTATTGCCTAAAAGCAGGTGTGTTCCTTCAACAGATAGCCAGCCACGCATGCTCTGAGGACATCAGGCAGGATGGTACTTGGGCAGCTAGTTCAAGACTCTGCTTGTAATGTTGTAGCCACCATTTATTTATTTTTTTTTTTTTAGGTGCTTGTTCAAGCCGAGCTAGCACATGTACATCTACCTGAGCTGGGAATCACACTTCCCAGCTTCTGGTTAGACATACTCCAAAAGTCCTCCAATCATTTATACTTTAATAGCTCAAAATGTCCAGAAGTTGCTATAAAGAACTATATAGAGCATCCACAAATTAATGCCTCTAGGTTACTCATCTCTTAAATTAACCCAAATTTATTATGACATGTTTAATCTTGCCCCATTTTGGGTCTTGTAGTTAAGACTATCTGATGGCTTGCCTCCAACCATCCCTCAAGACTTAGATGGAAGCCCTACTTTCACTGTCTTGCGGGGTGCCAAATTTGTGGCAATTTATTCTCTATTGCAGTAACTCCTAATTTTGGAGGATTAAGTTAAATCTACATTGTTATTCTACCTTTGTGTTGGTAATTTTCTGAAGAGTTTGTATTTTAAGAAAATCAGGAGCCCCAAGTCCTTAGCGGACAATGCAACATAAACTGCTGAAATTCCTATTTATGAACACTTTAAAAAAGCTAATCAATTAGTTAATTAGCTGAAAGTAACAGCACATTTCAGTCCAAAGTGATATTTAGACCAGTTATACTGAAATATTGACACAATAGCTCAAAGGGGACAGAACATGTCAGTACTGCATTCTGCACCTTTAACCCCCTCCTCCATAATGGAACCTTTGCCCAGTGGCACTAGCGTGCTAAACCCAATAAGTACTCACACTATACCCATGCAGTTGATTCAGTGAAACAAATACTTCCTACTTCATCTGGAACATTGAATACATTGATTTAGAGATGTAGAAGCTGGTAAGTGTGTCTCAGGAAGACAGAAAAGTTGACATAGAATTGCATTCCTTTGGGTAAGAGCAGAGAGAGGGGTAAAGCCTCTTCCACACACCCAAATGTCAGGAGGGAGAACAGAATCACACAATTCTCCCAGAAGCCAGGAAGGAAAACAGTAGATATACATTACTTACTACGTGCCTATGTAATCAGTAATGCCTATGTAATCAATAATTTTCCCATATATGCCCAATTTAACTTGACAGCTTTCATCTAATGGAGCTAAGGCACCTCACAAAAACGAAGAGTCAGAGACCGTGACATATTCTGAAAAGGATTTTTAATTCTTCCCCAATGACAGTTTTATCTATGTACAATTTCTCAAGCAGATTTACTAGTAATGTCTTCCTTAAAAATACAGTATTTTAAAATCAAGAGTTTCCAAAAGCTTCATTTTATTTGTGCTAGCACAACAGATCACTGCTTTGATCAAACAACTTCCCAACTAGCAGAGGAGCTACTTTTACCAGCAATCTACCTGTGGGAAACCAAACTCCCTTTAGTACAGATTGAATTAGGGACATAAACAATATAATTTTAATTGTTTAACTGGTTAACCAGTTAACCGAGGCCACTCCAGCTGGCCCAGCTCTGGCCAACCTGATGCAGGCAGTAGAACTACCTTTTTGACTGCATGATGGTGCCATCTGTAACAAGCCTGCCTAAGGTCTTGATCACTCATAGCTGGTCTGCAATTAAAATTTAGGTTAACATAGCTATGGTGCTTAGTGCTGTGATAAATCCACCTCCAATGCTGACCAGCATAGTTACCTAACCTCTAGTGATGGAGATGCTTCCATCAACCTAGCTACTGTCACTTGGAGAGATAGTGTTCCTAAAACTACAGAAAATCCCTGTCACTGTAAGCGGTGTCTACACTACCACAGCATGCCAGCATAGCCATAGCTATATCACTGTAGTCCCCACACTGTAGATATACTTAAAGGAGTATGGGAAAAAGCAAACTGACAGCTGAGCATCTTGATTTACTGGAATCTTCTAGAACACTATGTATATCTTTACTTGTGTACCACACCATCAATCCACATGGGTGTTTACAATGTACATTAAAACAAGATAAACATATGGTTACTTTCCTGAAGATTTTACACTCTAAACAAATTTACAGAAATTAAAAAGGGAATGTGGGAGGGAGCATCCACTCAT
This sequence comes from Gopherus flavomarginatus, assembly GCF_025201925.1. Lineage (NCBI taxonomy): Eukaryota > Metazoa > Chordata > Testudines > Testudinidae > Gopherus > Gopherus flavomarginatus. Next base: position 34,826,283 of record NC_066626.1, read on the forward strand.
TAAACCTCCTTCCTCAGAGGAAAGATGCTCAGCCATGTAAGCCTCTCCCTTAAACAAAAGTATCATATCTATTAACACTTTCCACAACACTTCTCCCACCTTCAACAAAGCAAACAACCAACCCTCATTAAATATTTGTGTAAATAAACCCCTACTTTTTCCTTTTCTGAAAGTCAAGCTAATTCCATTTCTTCATCCTCTAATAAGATTTTTGCTACTCTAGCTGGCTGAGCATTGAAAACGCCTAATCCTAGAAAGGCTTCAGATGTTCGGAAAATCAGTTATTGGGGTTTTTTGGATAGTGTACCCTCTGACCAGGAAAGTGAATTTGATCATACTTTGCTAGAGCTATTTATGCCAGCACTATACTATTTCATATCAATAAAAATCCCTACATGCTAAAATTTTTATTTCTCAAGTTGCTTTCACTTTACCAGTTATATTAATTAGCGCTTTAAAATATTTGACCATTTATGACCACTTAACTGACCAATTATTTTTGACAAGTCAAATGTCTGACCTCAGATTGAACCTATGCCAGCAGAAACTCACATTATACTTCTTGAGGAAATTTTGTTAGATGGACACAATCACAGTTAAATCACCATGAAACTTGTTCAAAAAGTATATGCAATAATTGGCTATTCAAACTAATTTGAGTATGTCTGGGGCCATCTTTAGCAACTACAGTTTGGAAAATGATGGAGACTCAAATCTGAACAAAAAAAATCACTGGATTGGTAAATCAAAGCTAGCCTTTTTTAAATAAAAAAAATACACAGCTACTTCTACAAAAGTCTTCAGAGTAAAATGTATTCACCTGTAAGTAAAGGAGACCTCATTTCCATCACACCAACAGAAGGGCCACTTAAAGAGCGAGGTTGTGGAGTCATTGGGGCTGGTAAATCACCCATTAAAAATCCAGGTAAGAACTGAGCTCCAGCTCCTGGCTTTGGAGAGGTGGGGGAACCAAGAGTCATTGGTTCAGCTCCTGTATTAGTACAACAAAATTTAAGAATCTAGACATGTTTGTGATTCAACATACCGCAGTTCTTAAGGATAAAGAATTTGTCTGATGGAAAATTACTAGAAAGTTAAAATTAGTGCTGTGAAATTGACATGAAAGAACTTTCCTCATTACGGATTTACTTTTATAATCAGAAACAATACCAGCTAAAACTGCATGTTCAGTGGCCACAGCAGCTGTTATTTCTTATCACTTTAAAGAAATAATAACCAACTTTACATATTACTTCCCTCCTGCTCCTCGTTTCGTTTTGCAGCACAGAGCGCTCACACTGTAGGGATGGACTCAGCAACTTCTAGGGCCTAATCCAGCCCCCCTCCCTGCCTCGGTGCGTCGCCCGGCCCAGTCACGTCACTGCACAAGTGACAGCCGCTGGGGGCCGGATGTTTCAAAGTAACGAAGCACCCAGCGCCCACGGACCGTTAACGATCTGGCGCTGCGCTGCTGTAGCCTGTGTGTGCAGCTTTCAGCCACGACGTGCTGAGCGTGGTGACTGGCACCGTCCGGACAGGAGAGGAGCGCTCCCCGGCGCTGCGATCCCGCAGCCGCTCTCGCACCAGGGAGCTACAGGCGCTGCCAGGCCTGTACGCAGCTGCACGGCTCGGATCGCCGCCCATCACGGCAGCGCTAAACGCCGGGACACGGGAGAGCCAGCGCGGCCTTGCGATACCGTCACTGGTCAGGTGGAGAGCGCGGCCAGGGCCGTGCAGCGCCGCACACGGCGGGGAGCCAGGCCGCTGACACGCCGGTCCCTCCCTCTCTTCCCGGCCGCGACTTGCCCCGCACCACCCGCCGCGGTAACACCCGGAGCCGCCCCCAGCCCCGCGACACCCTGTTTACCGGCCGGCGGCAGCTCCATGGCGAAAGCGGCCATCACGCTGCGGGCCGGGAACCGCGAGAAACAAGAGCAGCAGCCGCCGCGGCGAACACTTTCAAATAGAGCGGAAATTCGGTCCGCCGCGGGGCGCGCTAGGGTGCGTCACTTCTTGCCTTGCCCAGCAGCCATCTTGGGGAACGTGACGTAGAGCAGGAAGAGGCGTGGTTACGGTGACAGTGGCGCGCTCAGACATTCGCTTCGCCCCTAGCCACGCCCCTATCCCCGCTTCAGCTTCCTGTTCTGCACTGACCCTGGCCCGTCGGCCGCGTTACGCCGGTAAGATGGCTCCTGCTCCGAGGTGGTGAGACTGTAACAGACGCACCAACCACCACATGGCCACCGTGAGACTGTAACACACCCACCAACCACCACATGGCCACCGTGAGACTGTAAGGGAGTGGGGATTGGTGCGTGTGTGAGTTTCATAGATGTATGAGGTCATGCAGGTGTCTGTGTGTCTGTTACAGTCTCACAGGATTCAGGAGATTGCTCTGTGTGTGTGTGTGTTACAATCTCATGGAACCTGGGATTATGTGGGTTGCTGTGTGTGTGTTCGTCTTCTGGGGTTGCTGGAGGTTACCATCTCAGATGAGGGGGCAGCAGTTGCTGGCTGCAGTACAGTGTCACAGAGGTTAGTGAGGTTTGCTGGGTGTGCAGTCGGGATGATTAGGGTAGTCAGGCATGTTACAGTCTCACAGGAGTGAAGGGGGGTTGTTGGTTGTGTTACAGTGTCACAGAGGGTAATGGGGTAGCTGAATGTGTTAGTCTCATGGGGGTGATGGGTGGTGATGGAGTGTTGCTGGATGTGTTTGTCTTACAGGGTGCTGGATGTGTTACAATCTCACTAGGATGATGGGGGGCTGCTGCGTGTGTTACAGTGTCACAGGAGGTGAGGGTAGGTTGCCTGGTGTGTTTCAGACTCATATAGGCAATGGGGAGGTTACTGGGTGTGTTACAGTATCACAGGTGAGGGTAGGTTGCTGGATTTGTTACAGTCTCACGGTGGCCATGTGGTGGTTGTTGGGTATGTTACAGTCTCTTAAGGGTGAAAAGGGTTGTTGAGTGTGTTACAGTCTCATGGTGGCCAAGTGGTGGTTGTTGGGTGTATTGTGAGGCTGTACCACACACAGCAAACTCTACCCAGTGAGACTGTAACACACATACAGCAACCTCTCTCATGTATACCCTGTGAGACTAACACACACACAAATACCTCCATCCTATGAGACTGTAACACACACACAGCAACATACACCACATTCAGTGATGTTATCAATCTTATATATGTGACTAGATACTGTAAGTGACTGTTGAAGGGGGAGTTGCGAAGTTGCCTTGTGGTTGGGATTACATCTGACTTACCTTGTGTGGGGGCGGAAGGGTAACCCTACCTACACCCCCTCCCCTAGGAGATGAACATCCACAACAGCCTCCCTCATACCCAAGACTAACATGCACAGCAAACTGTCACCTCTGCCCTGGAAACTGTAACACACACACGATAAACACTGTGAGTAGGATGGCCAACCCTCCAGGATTGTCCTGGAATCTCCAGGAATTAACAGATATAGACTCAGATCTTGCAAGTGAGTCCACTCTTGAACCCATGTGAAGCATCACTGCCTTCAGTAAAACTTCACATGGGCCCAGGGTTCTACTCATGTAGATCTGCTTGCAGGATCAGGACCATGGACATTTAGGACAAAATAAACCCTACTGAGCTGTGAGAACATTATTGACATTACTGATAATATGCTTGAGATACACTTTCTGGTTTAGCTTTTGATAAAAGCTCCTACTTAGATTAGTTTGTCAAAATATACATACTAATACAATGGCCACCTTTTAAAAATACCAATACCTACTGCTTAATATAGTTAAATTTACCGTGGCATCCTAAACCCATTGTAGGAAATACTGCAAGTCAAGTTGCTGGTGCCCAAAGGCAGGCATGTTATATATTTATAACAAATCTCTCAGCTGTCCCTCATTTTACATACACATTTATACTTGACCCACCCAAATCCTGTGTTATTTCATTTCTACTGCAAATTAAGAGATCAGAAATGTTGAATCACGAAACCAACAATACTGCCTATGGTAAATAAATTAATCTTTTAAAGCCTTTCACACCTATTTATTCTTGAATTTCTCACTTTGAGTTGTTTGTCAATTATGAGAGCTGGCAGGATAATGACAAGTTGAAGAAATTTCAAGAAAAAATTACTCATTGTTCCACCATCCTTTCTCTTTTAGGTATCTCAGCTTGAAACGTCTGTTTTTGGCACTGCTTCTTTATGTCATCTCCATCTTCAGTTTTAAACCAGTTTATATTACTGGTTAGAAGGGGTGTAAATGAGGGCAGTATTTTGTCCTTGTTCTGTAAGGAAGTGTACACAACATTGTAGGTTTTAAGTCTTTAGCCATATTCTGGGGTTTACAGAGTGGACAGCTTCTGGGGAGTGGACATTAGAACAGCATCCTTTGAAAAAGTAAACTTTTTTGAACAAGCCTACCTATACCATGTGTTGCAAGAGATAAAGAGGAAGAGGTAAGTTTCCCCCTCCTGCTTTGGTGACTAGTATCATTGAAAGCTCTGGCAGGAAGCACTTCCTTTATTCTTAAGGAGGCTTGTGGCTGACCCCTGAACAGGATGCGAGGGAAGAGAAGGCTCCTTACTGTCTGGCCACCCCATAGAATTCAATAAAAACCTGTTTATCTTGCAAAGTCAACTTAAAAAAAAAACAGAGGCAGTTTGTTATAAGAACACTTTATTATCTAGATTTTATAACCCACTAGACTGGATAAAGATTGGACTTGGTATTAAAGTAGATGGGGTCACTTTATTATCTGAGCCTGCATTTTATTTTCTTTTTCTATTGCTACCTCCACAGACAGTTCAATGAAAACCTACCATTCTTTTCCACCTGATGTTTCAAACAAACCAGCACTTCTTTGAACTTTTTCTCACCACTCTGGGAAAAATGTGTCCTTGGGCCAAATTATCTCTGAAGTCAATGGAAGACTATCACGGAAAAAGCCGGTCTCTTAGCAACTGAATGTCTGGACCAACTAGTGTAACAGTCTATTTAGACTAAAAAGCTGAAGAATGAACTGTAGGGGAAAGGAATTTAATCTCCCCTCATACACAGATATTTAAATTCAGAAATGACCGTTTAAGGTATGCTATGCCAGCACATTTGTTACAGAATAACCACACAGATAGTTGCATGCATCTCTCTTATTTTATCATTTGTGATCATCTATGCTTCCATTTGCCTTTTTACTGCACTCTTGATACTTGTGAAGCTGCTCCATAAAGCCAGGATTTGGACAGATAGCAGGTCTTGCATTTTTCACCCAAGAAAATGCCCTAGCAAAATTGAGTCCTTCTGAATTAATTAAAAAACCAATGATGATTGCGGCAGCACGAGAAACTCCTGCATTACAGTGAACCAGCACCACTCCATCCTTCAAGAAAAAAATGAAACACATTAGTCATTTAAGATACTGTTTTACTACTGGCTATTATACAGGCAGTGGCATTTCATATATCATTTCCTACTGTTTATTTAGGTTTATTAAAAGCACCTTATCTAGCTCTAAGCAATTGTATAAATATCAATACCTACAAACAAGGATAAAGTGCCCTAAACATCTTGCAGTATAGAAATATTAGTATTACCATGAAAGGCTTTATAAGAATACTTCTGATTATAGAGAAGTAACTGGAAAATTAACTTCTGAAGTGGAGCAGTGACACTAAGCTGGCAAGTATCATTTAGGAATGAAGTGGAAATCGTAACTGGAAACCTGAAGGAGGTCATTGACACCCCGTTTCAGGTAACTTGTAAATGATATGTTAAAAAGAAAGAATACTACGTGCCCCAAAGCGGATGGGGCAATGTTACCTTCCTTTATCCTAAGCTATGTAAATAATGAACATGATAGATCTGGTGGAATAAACCAGAACCAGGTTTGACTCTCAAGGCATTTTCTCTTCTTGCGCTGTTAAAGTCAATTACTATATTTTATACAGGCCCTTCAAAATATAACAATTAGAAAGGACTTTGATTATCTGTAGAGCCTGCCAAGCTTTTTAGTAATTCTGGCATGAGATGTGACATCTTTTTTTTCCCCTCTCTACCCTGACGTTGCCTTAATTCTTGTAGAAAAAGGAATCAACCTAAAACAGAGCAAAATTCTGTTCCTAGACTTGCTATGTAGATCTCAATTCTGATTTCCTAGTCTCACACTTCTATAGAAATGAGACCAGTCCAGTGCATGTACACAGAACAGAATATCAGAAATGAAAGCTGCCATGCAAGTTTTCTTCTATTTCCTACTTTTGTTCTTTTACAGGAATTTTGGCATGCAGTTAGGCACTGATTCAGCAAAGCAGTTAAACACAAACTTATGGCTATCCCTGTTCAGTAAATATTTGCTGAACGGGGATGGTTTGCTGAATCAGGACCTTTGGTTACAGTTACAGTTACTAACGTGTGCTCTATTTTTATGCTGAATTCATAGTTTACTGTGTTTCACTTTTAAGGGAGGTTCAAGGGACAGTAGCAGGCTGAGGTATCCCTGACAGCTGGAGGAAGCCAGCAAAAATCCCACTGATTTCCAGGGGCACTGCCAAACTCCCTGTTTCTTTGGTATGTCAAAACACTGCCACATACCCAGGATAACTAATAGTATGAAATATTGATTTACCAGCATCTTAGCTTGCTCAATAAATTCAAAACATTCCGGGAAATACGATGTGATGTCAGTCTCAGGGAGATCCAATATAGAAATATTCTTGTATATAAAGTCATTGGGGAAGGCATTTTCAACTCCATATGCCACATTTAGGACATGAGTAATCTAAGCCAAAAAAAAAAAGTAGTTTGACGACAACAAGCAAAATGGACAAGAACAAAAATAGCAGTATCCATTAAGCAGACATCAGTTGGAACATCAAATAGTAGTACTCAATTTTATTCAGACATTCTGTCTGTGTTTCTGATTTAACTCTCTTTTTGAATCCACTTAAGATTTTATTTATAGTGTTAAAATGTATAAAGCAGCATTTCAGTTTTCTTCAGTCCATCTTAACAAAAGAAGAATTAAGCATTAGGATAATGATGATTTTTCAAGTTAACTTCTGAAAATGAATCTTTGAGAAGTTGTTGCTACAGGTTAAAGTTTGCATCTTAGGTTATCTAATTCCTTTCATAAAGAAGGCACCCAAAATCCTTTGCAAACCACTTATAGGAATCCCCTCACTTATCACTGAAACATAGCCACCTCGGGGGTGGAATGAACCTACTATTTAATAGTGCATAGCCACAGTATGTAACAGATAATGAAAGAATATGAAGAATTCCATATCCAATAAACTACTAAGGGAATTTTTAGGCTGGTCGAATCTGATTAACCAAATTGAATTTGACAAGACTGACACCTTGTAGAAAGGAGCCATGGGATCTTGAATGACTGTGCGTAAGCAAAAACATCCCAGCTGAATGTGGAGGGGGCCCAAATTAAATTAAGACTGTGAGGGTCTTCTGCTCTCTGGGTGCGCTGACTGGTCCTCTACTTGACCTTTGCCTGCTAGCAGTATTAGGCACTCTGGGGAAAGATCTGGTCAATGGGCCTTCGCTCTCATGCTGAATCATATGATGGAAGAGCTACTGCTTCCCCTCACAGGGATGAAGAGAGAATATCTGTTGGGCAGGGGATGAAGAGAGAATATCTGTTGCCCACACCCTAACTACACCAGCTAGCATAAGGATTTTAAACAGAAGAGGGGGACAGCAGAGCACAAGAGAAGAATAGAAGAGAAAATTAGCTGCAATATATTAGCCAGCCCTACAGCTGAGGAGGCAACACCTCCATCAGCAAAATGTCCCCTAGCATTATGCTGGGGCATTGGAGAACTGGTTAACAGTGCACTTATTGAGTCACCAGCATTGCTTACTGGAGCATGGGGCCTCATGGTGCAGCAGGTACAGACTAGGCAGGACAGGGAAAAGATGGCCTTATGCCATTTTTGCGCTGTCTGAATTCTGGCCTGGCTGGAGACTACTGTAAGTTATGGCAAGGTGGCATAAGGCTATCCATAAAGTCCCTATACTGCCAGAGTATTGGCCTGCAGCAGGGGAATCCCCCTGGAGTACATTCCACTCTCATTAGATCACCAGTGATCTAGAAAGGGACCAAAGTTGGGGAAAGACTCAGGACCATGTCGTCCCCCCCATGAATATCTCCCATTCAAACACTGAGCAGGCTCATTGACCCTGCTTAGTATCTGAGGACTGATGAATACACTGTTTGAAATGCATATAATCTATTCTTTAATAAAGTAAACTTTAAACCACAGCTAATCTTGAAATTTCATATTTCTTATGAAACCCACAAACACTTATCACATTGTGTGCATGGATCAGATGCAAGCTTTTGAGTAGCAACCTTATTAAATTAGATATAAAATATAGCTCATTTTTAAAGGGAAAAGTCAGAAAACTAATATTCTCTAATGGTTAAAAAATCATTCTCACTAGCAAATGCTAAATATAAAACTGTCTATAGTCATTGTTAGGCAGTTTCTTACCCCGTATTTTTTCATTGTCTCCAGATCCTGAGCAGCATCTTGTGATCCTGTAAAGAGAAGGGGCTCATTATTGCATTATTTGCACAGAGCTGTCAAAATATAAACAAAGCAAATACTCTACTTAATTGTAAAAGAAGTTAGCTATTTGTTTTTCCCTGAGGACAATGAGTTATTTTTAATAATGCAATCTAAATATGTTTACATTGTGTATAGTAACTTCTCATCTGAGTTTAATAAATCCAACTTTCCATCTGCTTAACTGGATAAAACAACGTGAGCAGGAATGCAAGAGGGCAAGCATGAAGAAAGTCATATTATGAATGCCAAGACAGCAATCTCTTGGAAGGAACTTGACCCTGAATGGTGCGGTGCTGAGCACTTTATGAACGATGTGTATCGGCGCCACCTCCAGTTGACTTTCGTGGGAGCTAAGCACCCCCTTGGTTGGTGCTCAGACCCTTCCAGGAGCAGGCATTTAACAGGGATGCAAATTTAAATTCAAATACGTACTCACCTAGCAGCAACCAGGGCTTAATAACGCCAACCTGCAGGTCCAAGCTAAGGTCTTGTACATAACCACAACCGAACCCATCACTTGGCTCTGCTTCTTCCATCACCTGCATTCGGGCATCTTTCCATGTCTCTATAATTCTCTTCCCCGTTAAAGTTGTTACCCTTGTGCATTGCTTCTTAAGATTTTTCCTAGAGAAGCTTCTGATTTCCTGAGTGAGTGAGTGCATTACATGAGCAGGGAACTTAGTTCCAGCTAGCAAGTAACGCAGGCAAACTTAACAGCCTGTAATTCTTCTCAGTGAAGCCAGTCTCCTTCTCTTTAGCCTGTGGCACAGTCTGCACCGAGCGAGCAAGCTCCTTGCTGCTTGGAGTGGGCAGGCAGCAGCACCAGACAAGGCTACCACTCTAAGCCTCATTCTTCTAAAACGGCTGTGCAAGACAGCTTTTGATTGGTCATAGAAAAGCGTTCCCCGATTGGTTTACAATCTCTTCTCCCTGTTAGCTGGCTTTCAATCTGTAATACTTCAGGCACCAATGAAAAATAGCTCTGTGCAGTCATGTTTTGATCTCATCACGCGTGTTATTTGTCTGTATTCTAGTTGTGTTTGTTTAGTTGATTGTGTCGACTGCTACACAATTGTTTACAGATTGTGTAAAATAATTGGGGAAGCTGTAAAACTAGATTGTGATTTATAATGTTTTAATTTAAAATATTTTCAGATGAAGTCAGCGCTTGTCAACATTGCAAGTCAACATGCCCGGAGACTGAACTCCGTTATTTACCTGTGTTACAGAAAGGTGGGCAACAGCTAGCTGGAAAGTGATTTTTTTCCGTGAAAAGTGTTGACAAGCATAGGGGAGGAGATCATTGTGTTGACATTTTCCTACAAATTTGTTCAGATTTTCGCTGGAAAACTCCCCTCCCCCCCGGGTTTTGGCAACAGAAATCTATTGTTAAATCAGTTTTCAGCAACATAAAGCCAAAAACTTTTGGGCAGTCAAGCAACATTTTTTATTTGAGTGGAAACTTTAGTCTAACTGAAATGTTTCAGGTTTTGGTTGCTGGAGTTTGCAGTGCTTTGTTTTCCAAGAGAAACTCAACCAATTTCTTCAAAAATAGCCATTTCTTGTGGAAATTTCCTTTTTGACAAAAGCTCAATTTTTTGTCCAATGAAAAAATTTGACCTTATATGTATGTGAGCTTCCCCATACTGCCCCACCAGTCTGTAATCTGCCTTTAGAATACCATTTTGTTTAATTTGTTGTTGTTGTAAATGGTTGGCTGGAGATATATTTTTTGCTTGTATGCCCTGACTGCTAAGATGTGTGTTCAGGTAATTTGGATAATTTAGGAGAGAAGTTCTTTATGACAGTGTGTGGCCAAGGATGGTGCGGAAAAAAAAAAAACTTGCAGAAACTACTAGTGTTAATTTGCCGTGTAACTTGGTGTCAACCATAATAATTTAAACAGAGTCTTCACTGCAGCTCCAACTATAGTAATTGGAAAAATCCCATGCCTGCAGGAAAGATACCCTTAAGCACTAAAATGGAATAGTTATGAAGACTGATTTTATATCTCAGTAGTTTTCTCCAGAATCTTACGGAGCAAACACCAAAAACTTGAGCAGGATGGGACTCTCTTGCTTACAGCACTGGTGTAATCATAGTGAGAGACAGAAATGGGAGCAGTAAGGATGTTCTCATCTCTGATCTCACCCTCACTCACTCTCATACACATACACTTTCAGGCATTCTGATTGGAGGGTATGTTAAGGGGCTATTCTTCTCCCAGACAAGGTTCCACACTATTGTTTTACCCATGTATTTTAGTTGGGCGAGGGTAACATTTCAAATTCCAAACTGATTCAGGAAATAGGGACCTAATTCAGCAATGCATACTCAAGCAGGCCCTTTGAAATTAATGGAAATCCAGGAGTAGGGCTGGAGCTGGACATTGTCTGTCCTAGGAACCCCTATCTTCAAAAGCTCTGCTGGAGGGGTGGCTGGGCTGGAGCTGCATTGGTGTTTTGGCCCCTGGTCCCAGTTTATGATGTGAGGTGCCTTTAAACGGGCAGAAAAAAAACCTTTGGTGAAAGGGGTTGGGCCAGAAGTGCCCCTAAAAAAAATCAGCCCGTGTGACCTATGATATCTGCCTTGTGTGTGTGTAAGACCTATTTATATGAGTAAGAGTCTGCAACATTGGGCCCTAAATCTTTTAAACCTCCATCTTTCTGACAGAACTAAACAAAAACCCTGCAAGTGTTTACCATCCAGGCTTAACATCTGATTCAGAGTCTCTATTTTGAGTAAAGGTGTTTGGGGCAGGGTTAACATAAAATCAGCTAATCCTTAGCTGACTAATTGAATGTATATCTATGTACTGTGAAGAATGTGTATAATTGCTGCAGCTGCTTTAGCCACCAGATGTCAGCACTACACATGAAATTGTTTGTTGGTTTTAGTTTACTGAAAGGGATGACTGTGCTGCAAAGTGGAACAATATATTTGTCATGCTCTGGGATCTGCATCATGAGTACTGGAGTCATACAAGATGTGGTTGTCCCTATGGTAACTATTTCAGCATTGAATGCGTCTGTGAACAGAAGTCCATAAATAATCCAGTAATCCATACCCAGTTTTTGCAGACAGATGATCTAATCCTTTAAGGTGCAGAGCACTTTCTGCAAGCTGATAAATGCCTTCAACTCCCATTGAAGTCAGTGGGTGTTGCAAGCATCTTGCAAGATTAATCAGTTATTGTGGCAGAGAGAAAAACAGATTTCAAAAAAGCCATCTTGATGTCTTGGCAGATCCGCAAAATTGATAATGGACTTGTGTAAACCTGCAAAGAGAAAAACATATCAACAATGAATATTGTTGGCAATTGTGTCATTTATATTTGTTTCATTTTCATATGAGTGGGTCAGTTTCACTGTTACATTTTCTAATGGTGGATTTTCTGTCTGTGTGTTTACAATGACATTAACTTGATTCTATCTACCTGGTTCAGTAGCTCAGTGAAGCAGAAAAGACAGTTTACAGAATTGTATAGAGTAATTGCACATCTAATGCTAGGGCAATATTGAGGGAAATTCAGATCATAAAGAATTAGGAATTCATCCCCTTCTAATTTTTTGAACTGTGGCTTGCCCAATGTGCTGTTTGACCGAAGACGAACTGTTAAGACAGAAATGTTAAAACAGATTAAAAACAATCAAAATATATTAAAACATCTTAATTTACCTCAAATTCAATGTATATTTTTGCAATATTAGGTGGCCTTGTACTTTGTCTAAAAATAAGCAGATCATGTAACTACTCCTTTCACTGCAGAAATGTTATTTGAGTTTTCAACTCCATGAATGTTTCTGACTCATGCAGGCTAAAGATTAATGACTGTGTTTGAATATTTTCACCTAATGGTAGGTTTTTATGTTCATCATAGGTACAGGCTCTACTTCCCTTTGCATGATGGGACATAGTATTTTATAAAGCTGATGAATGTGTAAGATTTTGTAACAGCTGAAAAGTTTGTGAAGTTTTATAAATTGTACTAAATGTATATAATAAAGCCCTTTAACATTGTCATCATTTGCTATTTAAATAGCAATGTTTCTAGCCCATCATTTACTGGCTAGAGTATGAAGGGTATTGGAGCAGGTTGTTTTTTAAAGCCCATGGTGGTCCAAAACTTTAAAATAAATTGTCTACTTTAAGAGATCTCTCTGGAAAGAAAACAATTTTTAAGGCCCAGTAGCCAGCCCCTGCTCCTAGTGGCAGATTAAGGTATACACTGTAGAAAACCTAGTTTCAGAGGTCAAATTTAAAAGGAGTTCTCAAATTTAGTAAAATGGAGCTCTGAAATCCAAGGGTCTACTCTCTGGTGACCCATCATGTCTCAGTCCTGAATGCACCAGTTGGCATTCAGCTCTCTTTTCCTGAGAGCAGAAACAGTTCGTTAACATCAGTAATGTGGATTTTTGGAATATTTGGGCCTTGCTATCTAAGTGGAAAATCACAAAGACAGAACAGTCTCCTTCATTGTTAGTAAGTTCACAGAGTGAAAAAGGACCTGTTCAAGCAGAGGGGCATATGTTAGATATTAGTCTCTATTTAAAAAAAAAAAGGCAAATAAAACTTCTCTAGATGGCCATATGATCTTATTATTATCACGCTGATACTTCCCTCCCTCAGATCTTCCCTGTGGTTTTCATCTCCTCCTGTGATCCATGTCTTCATTTAGGGCTAAATTCTCCTGCCTTTACTCATTATGAATAATATCTCATCAGTGTGAAGAAAGGGGGCAGAATCTGAGTCTTGGATTGTAAATTCTTGTAGACAGAAACTCTGCACATGATTCTTATCTCACACTGGTGTGAATCAGAAGTAACTCCTCTGAAGTTAATAGAGCTATACTGATGTAAAACTAGAATAAAGGAGATCATCATGGGACTTTCCAAGTAGGTGACTTGAAAAAACTAGCTATGCAGTCTGAAGAATCAATATGGTAGATGATTAAAGTTTTCTTTACACACAGAATTAAAGAGCTGATTCTCCTCTCACCTATGACAGTGTAACTCCATTGAAGACAAGAGGAGAATCAAAGCCTAACTGATGGTTTGCCTATTTGAAATCTTATCTCTTGTTATAGGTCCTGAGGGTGAACCATTCCCCATGGAAAATCCTTTTATGTGTCTTTAGGAAAGTGGAAGGAGTGGATTAAGACTAAATAGGTCCTACAACCACATGTATGGTATGGTATGTTTAGTCTTGAGAAAAGAAGACTCTGATGGGGGACCTGATAATCATCTTCAAATACGTTAAGTGCTGTTAGAAGGGATGGTGATCAGGTGTTCTCCATGTCCACAGAAGGTAGGACAAGAAGTAATCAGCTTACTCTGCAGCAAGGGAGATTTAGGTTAGATATTGGAAACTTGCTAACTATAAGGATAGATAAGCACCAGAATACACTTCAAAGGGAGCTTGTTGAATCCCTGTTGTTGGAGGTTTTTAAGAACAGGTTAAACCAACACCTTTCAGGGATGATCTATGGTTGCTTGATCCTGCCTCAGCACAAAGGACTGGATTTGATGACCTGTTGAGGTCCCTTCCAGCCCTACATTTTGCCCATCAAAATCAATTAAAAGGCTCCCATCAACTTCAATGTGTTTTGGATCAGGCCCTTACTGAGTGATGACAACATGTTCCGTGCTGTACAGTCCTCTCATTAGACAGAGCCCTTCCCAGAAAAAAATACAATCTAATTATTTTGGTCTTCTTTCACCACCTCCCACAGTACACTAGTTTACTTCTAAATGCTCCAGTGATGCGGTCTCTGTGTTCTGCTAGATACTTTCATCTCACCACAGGTAAGTGAGCACCAGTACATCCTCTTGGGGCTGGGGAGCAGTTCCTGTATCTGTCTTTCCACTGTCACTTTAACTTAGCATGATGTCATTCAGGTTTGGCCCTTTGATGTGATGGAGGGACCACTGGGTCAAATTTCATTGAGTGGCACTGTAACCTAGAGCACAGGGTCGCAAATCCACTTGGTTTGAAGGGCCCAAGGCAAACTGCTTCCCACTCCCCACCCCTTGAGTGACTCTCCCCCCTGCCAATGTGCATACATTAGACATGCACCATGTGTAATATGTGCATTGTTGTGGGCACCATTGTATGCAGAAACATTTCAAGTGCGATTGAGGGTGTTTGGAAAGGTTTCAAACCATTAGAGGAGTGAAGTTCTGGAACAGCCTTCCAAGGGGAGTACTGGGGGGCGAAAGACATATCTGGCTTCAAGACTAAGCTTGACAAGTTTATGCAGGCGACAGTATAATGGGAAAGCCTTATTTTAGCAATTAATTGATCTTTGATTATTAGCAGGTAAATATGCCCAATGGTCTATGATGGGATGTTAGATGAGGTGGGATCTGAGTTACCACAGAGAATTCTTTTCTGGGTGCTGGTTGGTGAATCTTGCCCACATGCTCAGGGTTTAATTGATTGCCATATTTGGGGTCGGGAAGAAATTTTCCTCCAGGGAAGGTTGGCAGAGGCCCTGGAGGTTTTTTGCCTTCCTCTGCAGCCTGGGGCACCGGACACTTGCTGGAGGATTCTCTGCACCTTGAGGTCTTTAAACCACAATTTGAGGACTTCAATAACTCAGACATAGATTAGGGGTTTGTTACAGGAGTGGGTGGGTGAGATTCTGTGGCCTGCATTGTGCAGGAGGTCAGACTAGATGACCATAATGGTCCCTTCTGACCTTAAGTCTATGAATCTATGAATGAATCTATGAAAGCAAGATTTCCATAAAGTTGTCAAAGCACATGAGACATTTGAAGAAAATCAGGTGATGTGGCAGATGGTGATCAGAATACTTACATCCACCGTAAGAACAGTGATCTGTGTACAATGATGACATATATGATGAGTCAAATTGTGAAGTCCTGGCTCTCACAAAAGTCAGTGATTTCAATGAGAGTTTTGCCTAGGGCCTAAGAAAGGATTTTAGAATTTGGTCTTTTATTTTTGCTAATACTGTAAAAGTTTATGCATCATAATAAATACTTATAAAGTTCTGTGAAGTGAGAAGGCACAGCCTTTCAACAGCTACAGTCCTGGGTTCAGTTCATGACATGGGTCAAAGATGAAGTAGAATATTTTAGCTTTACACTAGTATTTTTCTGGACACTATACACAGAATCAGCTGATGACTGGGTACTAGACTTCCATATCAGACAATCTGTGTCTCATGAATGGAAAAGCTAAGATCTTGCAGGTTGGGTCTGTTAGGTCACGTATGATCCCATCCTCCCTGTACAGGAATGACCCATATCAGAGAGTGGAGACACCATGTGATTCAACTCACAGAATTTCTTTACCATGTTTCCACTGGGGGAAGGAGCAGGTGTACAGATGCTGATCCTGAGGTCTCAGGTTCCATTAGTCTAACAGGATAGAACCCCCAGAAACTCCTTCACACCCAATATATCATAAATAACACACAATTTTTCACAGTGTTACACCTGCAGGCCATCAATTTTGTAAATTATACAAGACTATTCAATTGTGTTTCCAAATAAAAACTGAACTTTACAAATTGTAAGGCCAAAGCTGAAAGGTTTCTGAAAACTCTAGATCCAGCAGAAAGAATCAGTTTCAGAATATCATCCACTGGTAACAGTTAAAAACAAAATGGTATAAATCTCATAATTAATTATTTTAGTTTCTTTAAAAAAATAATAAATATGTATTACCATTTCACACGTTGCTTTTTATCTAATTGTGAATTTTGATGTACAAAAATCAGCTGTTCAATTAAATTTATGAAAGCAGCATTAAATTTAGTTCTTCAGTATCTAGTGCTCTACTTAATATACCTATGTATGCAATCATATAACATTCCTCCAGGGAATAAACCACTAGAATATCAGCACTTTTTAAAATTAGAAACTCAGTCTCTCTGCAGTATAATTATAGTAGTTAGATTACCAATAGCAATCGTTTCTGCAGCTTATTGGAGAGAAAGGTTATCTAAGATGCTTGAGTAACAAAGTCAATGTATCAGAAAAAAAAACAACTGTGCGTGGTGAACTAGCTTTTTTCTTTTTACACAAAATACTGTGTTTAAAAGCAAATAATAAAGTGTGTAAAATAAGCAAAAATTATGTTAGAATTATTAAGAAGTAAATCTTAGTAAAATAGAAACTTAGAGTAGGATATAATTGTTTAAAGCAGGGGTCGGCAACCTTTCAGAAGTGGTGTGCCGAGTTTTCGTTTATTCACTCTGATTTAAGGTTTTGTGTGGCAGTAATACGTTAACATTTTTAGAAGGTCTCTTTCTGTAAGTCTATACTATGTAACTAAACTATTGTTGTATGTAAAGTAAATAAAGTTTTTAGAATGTTTAAGAAGCTTCATTTAAAATTAAATTAAAGTGCAGAGCCCTCCAGATCAGGGGCCAGGACATGGGCAGTGCGAGTGCCATTGAAAATCAGCTCACATGCCACCTTCAGCACACGTGGCATAGGTTGCCTACCCCTGGTTTAAAGTTTCCTCGTATACTGTTTGTCTTCGTTCACAGTACTGATCAGCTCCAGGTTGAGTTATTACTCATAATGAGGATGAGCTAGTAATAGAACTATACGTATTAAGGATGCGAGCCTGTTTTCAGCTCTAGTACCACAGTCCTCTCTGCTGTGTGGAGCACATCAACTTCAGGGCTGGTGCAACCATTTAGGTGACCTAGACGGTCGCCTAGGGCACTAGGATTTGGGGGCAGCATTTTCTTCAGCAGCGACCGCAGTGGCCGGATCTTCGGCCGCCCCGGTCGCCACCGGCATTTAGGCGGAGGGAGCTGGAGCAGGGGAGTGCAGGGAGGGCCGCCTGCAACAAGTAAGGGTGGGGGGGCAGCATGCAAGGGAACTCCCCGCCCCAGCCCACCCTGCCCTTCCTTCTCCCTGAGCACGCTGTGGCTGCTTCACTTCTCCCACCTCCCAGGCTTGTGGCACCTAAGCTGATTGGCGCAGCAAGCCTGGGAGGCGAGAGAAGTGAAGCGGCGACGGCATGCTCGGGGTGGAGGCGGAGCAGGGGTGAGCTGGGGCGGGGGGTGTGCCTCAGGGCGGAGAGTAGGGGATGAGTAGCTGCCACGGGGGGGGCGCCTCAGGGTAGAGGGGGGACGGGGGAGGGTGCAAGGTGGAAGTTTCGCCTAGGACACGAAACATCCTTGCATCGGCCGTGACCAACATCATTGATGCTGTAGTAGGTTTGAATCTGGCAACACTTGAATGGGATGCTGCAGGAAGCAGCATTGGAGACTTAGTAGATGTCCTCTCCAACACGTTGCTGAGGAATAAGGTGGGAAACTGTAGGTTCTAACTGCTGCTGTAGGTTCTATCTTACCAATGAGATATGAAGTGACCTAAACCAGAGGTCCTGAACACTTATAGTCATTACTTGTGGGTAGGGTTGCCAACCCTCCAGGTTTTGCCAGGAGTCTACTGGAATCGGGCTCTATCTCCCAGAGGCTATTGAAGCCAATCTGGGAGATTTCAGGCTGCTAAAAATCCGGTGGTGCAGTAGGGCTAAGGCAGGCTCCCTGCCTGCCCTGTCCCCATGCCACTACCAGAAGCAGCCAGCACATTCCTGCGGCCCCTGGAGGGGTAGAGGTCTCCATGCACTGCCTGCACCCTGAGCGCTGACTCTGCAGCTCTCATTGGCCGGGAAATACAGCCAATGGGAGCTGTGGGGACAGTGCCTGCAGGCAGGGGCAGCGCACAGAGCCCCCTAACCCCCCACCCTGCCCCGGAACATGCTGGCCACTTCCGGGAGTGGCTCGCGGAGGGGGCAGCGCACGTAGCTCCCTGGCCCTGCTTACTTTGGGCGGCTCCCATTTGGTGGGGCTAAGGCAAGCTCCGCCCCAGTAGCATCCATTGGCCGCAGTTCCTTTTAAATTTGGAGTAAGTTAGACAATAGAGGCATGTTCACTGGCTTTGGCTAAGACTCTTTTGGACCATTCCAGTGGTGCAATGGGACTTAAAGCTACCTTAGAGAAACAGCTGAGGATTCCTCAGAAATAGGGAAATTCCTTGGTTGTCCAAAGCATGTGTAGTTAGTTCTAAGTGACCCATTTCTCCCCACTCTCACCACATCCATGTACGAGATGTTCCAATGTGGGAAGAGGACTATTACAGAGGTTGAAGGGATTGAGCTGGAGTATACGGTTCTCTGGTGATCCTGTGCTAGCAGAATCGTCTCTAGGAAGTTCGATCCAGCTACTGTAGGTTAGAATGGCTCTGTGGCATCTCTAACTAGTGCCAGTCAACCATGAGACTAGGAGAGGTGGAAAGATGATTTCTGCTCCTC
This sequence comes from Gopherus flavomarginatus, assembly GCF_025201925.1. Lineage (NCBI taxonomy): Eukaryota > Metazoa > Chordata > Testudines > Testudinidae > Gopherus > Gopherus flavomarginatus. The sequence continues at coordinate 34,845,165 of NC_066626.1, forward strand.
CCACCCAGGCTTTGCCAAGCATTGGCTTGGTGCAGTGAGGATCCAGCGCTGGACGTCTAAGGATAAATGGACAGCAATTTTGTACATGCAGGTCCCAATTTGAAAAAAACAAGCAAAAAAACACGCACAGCCACAACAATGTAGATTTTGTGGTTGTGAAAAGTGCTAGCTTGATCGTTATGAAACTTGAAATCCTCCATAGAACCACAAAACAGGTACAGCATGGTTAGCTGCAGTTAGATTATAAGCTCTTCAAGGTAAGGATCCTGTCTTTGTACACATATCTACATTTATGGAGCTATGTTAATAATAATAAAATAATAATAATAATATGATAGTAAATGCTTGCCTATGCTGACTTGCCCTGGAAGGACCAGCTCTGTCAGTGAGAGGATAGGTCACCCTCCATGCTCATCCTTGGCTTCTCTGCCAATCCTGCCAACATAGTGGACATTGTTGGTGATGCTTTTGTGCAGTGATCGCTTGTCCTCTAAAAGCTTAACAGAAACTAACATGAGGCCACCAAGCAGCTTTCAGATGATAATAACTGTCAGTCACCACCAACTTGGACTAGATACACTAAGGCTACCAGCATAGGCAGAAGTGGGTTGAATGTTTTTGTAAAATCCCTAGTATAATCATGACTTTAAAGGGTCCTACCCTTACAATAGCAGGTGCTTAACAAAATAGAGAGTGTGTATTTGTATACTGTGATCTGCCTTTTTGGAAAAGGATAAAAAAAAAGGCATTCTGCCATTTTGGGGGTGTTTCTTTATGCTTGCAGTTTTGTGTTTGTGGCTGCACGTACCTGGTCTCTGCCATTTCCTAGAGAAAGCCCAACAATCCTACTACGTCTGACCCTAGTAATCAGCAATGTGGGACAAAAGGAACAGGAAAAATTAGTCCTCCAAGCCTGCCTAGAGAGGCCTTTCTGGAGCAGCCATCTTGGAAACTAAACAGACCTGGTACTCCAAGGGCTAGAAGGATTAGAAGGGCTAGCAACACCCAATCAGAGCCCAGAAGGCCCAGATAAAGGGAGTTGCAGGGCCTTAGCAATACAGTCCCTGGCTGGGACCAGAAGAGTCTGGATGGGTGCTCCCTCTTTGGCCAAAGGAGTGTGAGGCTTAGCCATAGTTTATCTCTGGCCGCACTTGCATAGCTAAATTAGCAGGAAGAGAGGTACCTGAGACCATTGGCCCAGGAATAAGGATGAAGATAAAGGAGCCCAGGAAAGTAGCAACAAGAAACTGAATTGAGCTGCTGTTTATAGTGCCCCTGGGCTGGACCCCAGAGTAAGAGGTGGCTCGGGCTCTTCTCAGGCCACAGCTAAAGTGATGTAAACCCAAAGAAGGACACAGGACTTGTCTGGAAGTCCAAGTGAAAGGCCAAATTTAAATAACACAGAGTCAGGGATAAAGATCTTAGTGAGGGCAGGTAGACTATTCATTTGTTAGACTCTTTGCTACTCCAGAAGAGGTTGATTTTGACCGTATGATGGCTGAGCCATTAAAGATGAAGGAAGCAAGATCAACAACTTACAGAAGTTCCAAGAGCAGGAAAAGGACTGCAACAGCACACCCAGCAGCAAAGAGGCATTCAGCAGGTGAGCATTCCCTTCACAGTATTTGTAACACACATTTACTTTTGAAAAGTACTTTTAGCTGAACCATGTCATTGATGATACATTCGTAGACTGTGCCAAAGTGGGAATTTTCTTAATGCTTTGCATGAATACTGTGTGTGCCTCAGTTTCCCCTGTGTATCGCACAAGTATTTAGGTGGTGGGTGTGATGAGTGTCCCTCCAGGGTGCCACCTGGAACTGGGGTACCACTCTGAGCCCCTTCACCCACCAGCCTGGGCTCCCTCTCACACTCTACTGTTGTGACAAGCTGCAAAGCCCTCCAGCCTGCACTTTCACTAGCATACATACAGATAAGGACACACCCAGCTGCAGTTACATGCAGGCTTTTTGACCAGCATAGGAAGGCTACAGCTAAGGCAACTCTCAGCTCCTCAGGCATGCACCCTTCTTGAGTGTAAACCCAAAATTATACCATCTTGCAGTGTACAGGGAACTGTACAGCGTAAGCTCATAAAATTTGCCCCCTCAATTCGCTGGCTCAATGTGGAGAGGCATATGTAACAGCCTTTGCTCCTGAGTTATGATTCCCACACACTTCACTCCAACTCACTGGTTTAGATAAAGCAAAACCAAGTTTATTATCTACAAAAGATAGAGCCGCCCCTGGCTGTCACATAATCACTTAAAATCTATGTTTTTTGCCGCCCCAAGCATGGCAGTCAGGCAGCCTTTGGCGGTGTTTCTGCAGGAGGTCCACTGGTCATGCAGATTCGGTGGCATTTCTGTGTGTGATCTGCCAGTCCTGCGCCTTTGTCATACCTGCCGCCGAATTGCCGCCGAAACCATGGGACCGGCGGACCTCCGCAGAAACGCCGCTGAAGGCTGCCTGACTGCCACCCTCACAGCGACCAGGTGACAAACAGATCAAAGCAGATTACCTAGCAAATAAATACAAAATGCAAAGTAAGCTTAATATACTAAATAGATTGGCTATGAATAGTAGATTCTCACCCTAAGAGATACAAGCAGACTGCAGATTCTTAAGGGGAAAGCTGCACTTGCTTTACAACTTGGAATCCCAGGTATTTCATTCACAGGCTAAAAATCTCTTTAGCCTGGGTTCAGCACTTCCCCCAGTTCAGTCTTTGTTCCTTGGGTGTTTCCAGGAGTCCCCCTGTGTGGATAGTGAAGAATCCCAGATAAAGTCACTCCTTGCCTTATACAGCTTTTGCATATGGCAGGGACCCTTTGTTCCCAAAGCTTGGTTCCCACACCAGTCGGTGGAAAAATACTGACATCCCAAGATGGAGTCTAGAGACATGTGGTCTCATCACATTAGCAGCCATTACCAGGGCCTCCTGAAGGGGGGACGGGACAAGTGGGGCAATTTGCCCCAGGCCTCGGGCCCCACAGGCGCCCCCATGAGAATATAGTATTCTATAGTATTGCAACTTTTTTTTATGGAAGGAACCCCTGAAATTGCTTTGCCCCAGGCCCCCTGAATCCTCTGGGTAGCCTTGGCTATTACTTGGAGGCTATCTGTAGCATTCTCAGGAAGGCTCACCAGGTGAGAGATAAGCTCCTCCTAATGCCTATTGTTTTTTCCTAATGGCCCATTGCCCTGCATAGGCTCTTCCCCATCCACTATCTAGAATGAAAGCATCTTGTCTAATGGGTGTTACCCAGGTGTAACTACATTTGAAATACAGTTACATAGTTAACAGTCATAACTTCAGACACAAAAATGATACATGCATACAAATAGGTAAATCATATTCAGCAAATCATATCTTTTTCAATGACACCTCACATGACTCATCTTGCATCAAAATACATCATAATTGTGTCATACTCATATCATATCATAATAGTATCACTGTGAAGAATATGGGGTACAGTGTCACAGTGGAACAAGGGTGTATGATCATTGCAGAGACCCTAGAGGGCAGATCTGACTGCCTCTCGCTGCCTGCGCACAGATAATAACTGGACACTGTATCCTGGCAACTGATGGCCAGGGCTCCTCTGCAAAAGCCAGCCAGCTGAGAGTTGGAGAAAAGAAAAAGGTGAAGACCAGATGACCTCTTTGTCTGGGGGTATGGCTACACTTACAGTTGTACAGCGCTGGGAGTTACAGCTGTCTTCATACAGCTGTGTAGGGAAAGCGCTGCAGTGTGGCCACACTGACAGCTACCAGCGCTGCAGTGTGGCCACATTTGCAGCATTTGCAGCGCTGTTGGGAGTGGTGCATTATGGGCAGCTATCCCAGCATTCAAGTGGCTGCAACATGCTTTTCAAAAGAGAGGGGTGAGGTGGAGTGTGACAGGGAGCGTGGGGGAGACAGAGAGAATGGATTTTTGGAGCTGACAGTGTTCTCAGCTCCCTGCCTTGCAAGTTCTAAGGACTGGAAGACACACAGCACCTACCCTGAATCATTTTAAAAGTTTTGACCCCTTCCCCCACCCCTCTCTTACTCACTAAATGCAAATTATGCACTCCTAAATAGCCTTCAGACCACATAAGCAGCTGCTCAACACGGACTTCCCCCTCCCCCTCTGCCATGTGAGCGTGCCATTTCTCTCTTCAAGCAAACAGCTGTGAACATTCCAAAGCAATTCCTCTGCTCACTCAGCAAACAGGAGCTGTGTTTGTTTTTTAAATAAGCAGTTCGGGGGAGCTCGGAGTTCAGCCACTCTTCCGGTTTGTTGTGAGCAGGCATTCTGGGATACCTTCTAATACCCTGGAGGCCAATAACAGCACTTTTGGTGGCCACACTTGATGAGCAGCGCTGCATCACCAGCGCTGCAATTGTTACACCCCAAGCAGACCAGATGTACAGCCAGCGCTGCAGCCAGGGAGTTGCAGCGCTGGATGTGCCTTGCAGGTGTGGACAGTTACTAAGTTGCAGCGCTGTAAACCCACCACCAGCGCTGCAACTCTCCAGTGTAGCCAAGCCCTGGGAAAGAGACAAAGGATGGAGGAAGGGTAACAGGGCATGACTGACGGTGGGCTGCTGAAGGCTAGTCAGTCTTTTAGGGTATGGCTACACTTGAAATTTCAAAGCGCTGCCGTGGCAGCGCTTTGAAGTGTAAGTGTGGTCGGAGCACCAGCGTTGGGAGAGAGCTCTCCCAGCGCTGCACGTAAACCACATCCCTTACGGGTGTAGCTTGCAGCGCTGGGAGCCGCGCTCCCAGCGCTGTGGCACTGATTACACTGAGGCTTTACAGCGCTGTATCTTGCAGCGCTCAGGGGGGTGTTTTTTTCACACCCCTGAGCGCGAAAGTTGCAGCGCTGTAAAGTGCCAGTGTAGCCAAGCCCTTAGTTTGGAACTCAAGGGAAAGAGCCTAGGGCTCTGGATCCCCCTTCAAGATGGGCTTTGCTGAATGTTCCTACTTTCTGTGCTAACAAGAACTGGTCTAGCTATGTTCCAGATGACTAATATATCCTTCTGTTTTACAACACTGGCTCACTGCTGACTATGAAATTGGAGGTTTATGCTTCCTATGGCCGGGGACATGTAAGTCTTCTCCAGGTGTCCTATTCAGATAGACTCACTGTTAGAAGCTCATGGCGTGAAAAAAGGGTGCTGACTGCTCTGAGGTCAGACCCTCAAGGTACTGAAGCCAAGGAGGTTTGCTGTAATGAGAGTGTGCCCTGAGGGGAGACACACTACAGGACAGGCCTGTCTGAACTTCATTCAGAGCTGTTCCAGAGCACTGAGCCTGTGCACCTGTGACATAGACACACACTGGTAACTGACCACCCAGCTATAACAAAGACAGCAGTCTAAATGCCAGGAAGTTTTTGTTGTTATATCTCAGATCAGTTCTTGACTACATAATACAATTAGATCATAATTACCATTTCCTATATGGAAGAGTGAAACTGGAGTTTTTCCTCTTGCTACATTAAAATGTCATTATATTCTATGAAAGTGCTCTGTCAAAACACCAGGAGAATCGGTTTGAAAACCTGTTATTTCCGCAAAACTGATTAAGATACAATGGTTTTTGTTCTTGCTGCTGATATCCTGCCACTCCCCTGATGTTATGACTTTCCTACAAACAGGAAAACAGATAAAAATGATAAAGCATATGTCTTATATGCTTTATTTATATATATTTAAAAGGAAGCTTACCCTTACCATTGATCATGCACAGCTTCTGTAGCATTAAAGATGTTAAGGTTTAGCCATTGTTAGCATTTTTAAAAAGTTTTATTACAAAAACATGGGACGCAGCCAATGGCCCTTTCCAAGATTCCTGAAAATAAGAAGTTATCTGACATTTAAATTAGGCCTTAAGTTACAAGCAGAATAGAATCTATTGGCAGAAAAAATATCTGGATGGTAAGAAGGAACTTTCCAAAGACTTGATATAATTATTAATATACACAAAACACTGACTTGCAGTTTATCATGGATATAACTGACTGTGAGCAACTGGTACTGGCTGAAGAATTACTTTATGAAGGTTCCTAGACAAAGTGGGAAACTGGAGAGACTGTGGAGGAGAACTGAGGCACACACAGAATAACCAAAGAGGAAACTGGAGACTCAAATAAAAGTCAATGAGGAGAATCCCAGATTAGCTGATAATACAATGAATGAGAAGAGTGGAAGTGGGCAGCTAGATAACTCCCACAATATCATTGCAGAAAAAACCAGGAGATGACCACAGCATCTAAGGACTTATCTGTACTGTAGTGTTACATTCAATTAACTTTAGTTTTTTCACACTAAAGTTCCTTGCATGAACACACAATTTTTTAAAAATAGAATTATTTGGCATTATGTCACAGTAATTAATCTTCTTTGGAAGTGAAGTAATTCTACTTTGCAGTGAGTTTGTATGAATGCATTCCTAACTATTCTGATTCTAGTAGTCCTCCCACTGCTATTCCACATTGCATTGCTTCACACCTGAATTGTCTCCAGCTGAAGTACCTGAAGGCAAGAAACGAGAACTGGACATCCAGTAATGCTCTCACTACCTGTCCATACTATGAGCATCTGGACTGAATTTTTGCATCTGATGAAGTGGGTTTTAGCCCACAAAAGCTTATGCCCAAATAAATTTGTTAGTCTCTAAGGTGCCACAAGGACTCCTTGTAGTTTTCTACAAAGCATCCCAGACACAATGACAAGTACATTAGAATCCATGTATTGGATCTGACCAGGAGGAGATTTTTCTGGGCAGCCATGAACTGTAGATTTGAGATTACCCGAAAGCCCCCTACATACAGCCATATTGAAAATAATGTGAAGGAAAGGTCTACCAATAGCCAGCCAGAAAATGCCACAGCAGGGAACTCTACCATTAAGTCTTATGCACTGTGTTATAATACAGCTGTAAATCTCCCTATTTAAACAATTTTTTCTGGGTACCAGCTCTTTTCTGACATCTGCTTAGTTTTTAACACTTCCCACCCAGTGTACTAAAAATGGTGTCTATGCTGGAGCCTTAGCATGGTATTATTTTCTAAAGTATCAAATCCCACCACCATCAGCCAGCCACATGTGCAGCCCCAGTCCACTGTGGCTCCCCCTCACCCACTTCCCACTCAACATGTTAGCACTATGTGGGTTAAAAATCAGTCACATTCTATAGCAGGCATGTTTATTATAGCAGCAGTGTCAGAAACAGAAAAAGCAGTAGAAAAATGTATTTTAGGTTATAGCTGTAGCAGTGCACTGAGATTTTAGGTACACCTAAAATAATACTGTAAATTGCCAAAATCAGGAGACAGAGGCATTCCAAAATTCATAGAGATTGCAAGTCATTTTTAGTTATCTCCTGAGCATTGTTACTTCTTTGTCTTCAAACCAATTACTGGGAACATTTGTTTATTTTTTAGTGCACTTTGTTCTAATCTAGAGGTATTATAAAAGAGAATTGAAGGCAAAGGCAGTGCTCTATTTTGGCACACACGTTCCCTGGCAATGCAGCTTTCTTGAGGCCACTCATTTAGATAGCGATTCCTTTCCACTCTCACAAAGGCTGCAAGAGGATACCATCTTGGTAAATAGCAATATTGTATATCTTCAGGATTTGCTCATTAACTTTGGTCTCCCTGGAATTGGAGGAGAACAGACTAGAAAGACTTCCAGTGCACCGTGTATTGAAAAGTCTCTTTGCAAGCAGCCCTGTGTGACACTTTCATCATTACTGGAATCGGAGCCTCCTAAATGCACGGATGCTCCAAAGATCAAGGACTCCTCAAATAAGTCATCTTTGGTACCATTTTATTTAGGGTTCCAGAAAAGAGCATACTGATCACCCATAAGTACCATCCCTAGTACCACTAGACATACTTACCTCTTAGGAACAGTACCCACATTCATCAATTCTGACCAGATTCTTCTCCTATTAGAATCTTTGTATCATGGAAGAGCCCAAATTCCCTCTGCTAAGGGGTTTCAAGAGGGATTTTTTTACTGGTACCAATATACCCTCTGGAACCAGCTTACCCTCAAATCAAGACTCAGATGCTGGTCCTGACATGGTTGCCAGCCCCTCTGGGCTGATGATCCCTTGTACTGACACCTGTAGCTCCATTGCGCGACACAAGAAGGGACACTTCCTCAGAGTCCAAAGCTGCTGTCCAAGATGCCACCATCTTTCTGCATTCCTCCCTCAACATATTTCCAGGGGACATGTAGACAACGTATTTCCCCCTAAGTAGATAACTGACCATCAGTCTTGGAAGGAGCACTCCTGGATTCTTGCCCCTTTCCCTTATGTACCACCACAATGGGCTTTTGGGAAACATTGGGCCCCTTATGGTGACCCATTCTATAGGGTGCCCTCGTATAAGACCACCCATCAGGACCAGCAGCCAATGACACCTAGAGACTGTCTTCCTCAATAACAGCTTCCAGAAGAACAGGAGCTTGGAATAAAGGAGACCATCTAACAGAATTTTCTTTTTATCAGATGAGTATGATGCAGCAGTCAGATGGCTGAACAATCTAGCTATTGATATAAGCAGCAAAGAGTTCTGTGGCACCTTATAGACTAACAGACATATTGGAGCATGAGCTTTCGTGGGTGAATATCCACTTCGTTGGATGCATCCACGAAAGCTCATGCTCCAATACGTCTGTTAGTCTATAAGGTACCACAGAACTCTTTGCTGCTTTTACAGATCCAGACTAACACGGCTACCCCTCTGATAGTAGGTATTGATATGTAACACATACGAAACCTGAAGGCAATGTGGCCTCCCTCTGAGCCGGAGCTGGAGATACCACACTCTGTGCCCGGATGGGCAGAATCAGGCCGGCTCACCCCTCCCACCAGAAATCGAGAGGCAGGACAGGAAGTATAAAAGGTGGAGCCTCCAGCTCAGTTGGAGCCCAGCCAGGGAAGGAGGCAGACGTACCTTGCTTGCTGTAGGCCTCTGACTCTGCTGCCAAGTCAAGACCACAGAAGAGCTGTTGAGACTGGTGCTGGCAATCTACCTCAGTGAGCCAGCAGACACCCACGGAGCCGAGGTACCAAACAGTGGGTGGTTTCATTGTTGCCTGAAGTCAGGTCCGTGTGTTTCGGGCAGATCCCTGCTGACCCAGTGGTGGAACACTCTGCTACTGTTAGGGCCCTAGGCTGCGACTTGGTGAAGTAGAGTGGGCCCAGGTCTTCCTACCCCATGCTGTCAACTCCTCCCCTAGGGTCTCCCTACCATGGGCCCAAAGACCTGCATTGTCTGCCATCTGCCAACACTAAGACGACAGGCTGCTTGCTTGCTCTGCCCCCGCCTGAGGGCCCATAGACTGTTTGGTGCTCCACCCCACAGAGAGACCATAGACTGTTTGGTGCTCCACCCCACAGAAAGGACAGACCACAAGCATCTGACTTGCGAATTGTCCCTGATATTAGGCAGTGACCCTGGTGACATAGTGAGGTAGTATGGCCTCCCTCTGACCCAGAGGGAAAGGAGAACTGCCACTGCACTACATGTCTCCTCTGCCATCTTTCAGTTCAAGGCCTTTCAAGACCTCATGAAAAGGATAGCAGAGGCCTTGCGGATTCCATCAAAGGAAATACAAGATCCTCAACACTCCCTGCTGGATATCTTACATATCTCCCCACAGGGCGAGACTCTCTTGCACACTGTCAGGGTTCCCTACCCACTCTGAACTCTAGGGTACAGACGTGGGGACCTGTATGAAAGACCCCCTAAGCTTATTTCTACCAGCTTAGGTTAAAAACTCCCCAAGGCACAAATTCTCCCTTGTACCTTGGATTAGGTAACACTGCCACCACCAAGTGATTAGACAAAACTCAGGGAAAGGATCTCTTGGAGTTCCTACTTTCCCCTAATATTCCCCCAAGCCCTACACCCCCTTTCCTGGAGAGGCTTGAGAATAAACAAGATGAGCACAAACCAACCTTGGGTTTTTTTAGACCACTAAAAAAACCCATCAGATTTAAAAAACAGAACTTGATTAGAAAGAGAAAAGTTAAAAGAAGCACCTCTGTGAAATTAGAATGGAAGGTAATCTCACAGGGCAGTCAGATTCAAAACACAGGATTTTTCCACTGGGCAAAACTTTAAAGTTACAAAAGAAAACCAGTAATACACCTCCTTCTCAGCACAGAGAAAACCACAAGCCAAAATAAAAGTAAGCTAACGCATTCCTTTTCTAGTACTTACTAATCCTAATGGAATTGTATTGCTTGCTTTCTTGGTCTATGGGAAGCACACAGAACAGACAGACAAAGAACAGATAAAACAAAGCCTCCCCCATCACCCAGATTTGAAAGTATCTTGTCCCCTTATTGGTCCTTTTGGTCAGGTGCCAGCTAGGTTACCTGAACTTCTTAACCCTTTACAGGATTTTGTGCCTCTGGCCAGGAGAAATTTTATAGTACTGTATACAGGAAGGTTGTTACCCTTCCCTTTATATTTCTGACACACACTAATGATGTTCTATTGCCACCAGCCTGTATTGTACAGCAAGCGCTAGTAACCATACCACCATATGTAAATAGGCTGATAAGAAGTACTGTTTCTGGCCAGGGGTTCAGAGTAATTTTTCTCCTATCCCTAACTCCTTGGTTGTTGATGCTGTCAACAAGAGAAATAGACAATATCATTCTAGATCAGGGGTCGGCAACATTTCAGAAGTGGTGTGCCGAGTCTTCGTTTATTCACTCTAATTTAAGGTTTCACGTGCCAGTTATACATTTTAATGTTTTTAGAAGGTCTCTTTCTATAAGTCTATAATATATAACTAAACTATTGTTGTATGTAAAGTAAATAAGGTTTTTAAAATATTTAAGAAGCTTCTTCTAAAATTAAATTAAAGTGCAGAGCTGCCCGGACGGGTGGCCAGGACCCAGGCACTGTGAGTGCTGCTGAAAAGCAGCTTGCGTGCCACCTTTGGCACGCGTGCCATAGGTTGCCTACCCCTGTTCTAGATCAACCATCTCCAACAGAGACCTTAAGTTTCTGAACTTGGTTGCCACAAAAGCTTTTCTTCAGCTGCTCTACCATTCAGAGTAGCCAACTATCAGCCTTGATGGCAAAATATGAATTTACAAATTACACAAAATTTTCTTTTTCTTTTTTTTTTGAACATATGCTTCAAGTCCAGAGGAAGCAGATTTAAGTTCTCATTGAAGAAGGCCAGATGATTGCAAAGGATTCTCTTCAGGCTTCTCCTGATGAAGTGAACACAGCTTTGCACTCTCTGGTAACTGCTGTAGTCATGCATCAAACATCATATCTGCAATCCTCTGGCCTTACAAAATTCTATGGAGGACCAGGGTGGGGACATGGGCTGGAGGCTGCTCACAGGCACCCCACTCAGGACAATTGGAGGACCCATGGCTGCCCACAGTGACCTAGGCTCCATGAGCGGCCCTTACCACAGCCCAGCTCCGGCTTCTAACCTGGCCAGGGGGCAGGGCCTTGGGCAGAAGAGAAGAAGCAAGGGGCAGGGCCATAATTCTGGCACCAGTGGGCCCCCCGCTTCTACACAGGTTCTGGCACTTCTGTGGGGGCTCCCCATGGGCCAGGCATTAATCCATGACTGGCTCTCACCCTTTTCACTGCCAGATCTCCCTGAAACTGACTGAAACACCAAGCAAGAGATCCACATTTCCTAAGAAGGGATCGTAATCTACAGTGACCTCCCAGTTGTTCACTTTTTTTAAGCAACCATTTTGGTTGAAGGTCACAAATCGCTCTCTGCTCTGGATCATTTGCTGCATCTTTTACCCACCCTAGGGAGACTCTCCAATTTGCTGCGTTACTGGGAGCTCCTCACCTTGGACAGATGAATCCTAGAGGTGGTTTCGACAGGCTATTCAATCCAGTTCACCTGCAGCCTTCCCTCCCACCCCACCACACCATTCTTTTTACGGACCCTTCTCACTGGGGTCTCTTAAGTCAGGAGATACAATCTCTCCTGCTTTTAGGGGCCATCAAACTTGTTCCACTTGACTTCATCGGAAAAGCGTTCTATTCCAAATACTTCCTGGTTCCCAAGAAAAGAAGAAAGTGGAGACCAATTCTGGATCTCAGGACTTTGAACACCTTCGTCCTCTAACAGTGATTCAGGATGGTAACCCTGGCAACAATATTTGCATTAATAGATTCTGGGAATCAGCTTTATACAGGGTAAAATGGATTTATTTGGGGTTTAGACCCCATTAAGAGTAGAGCATCTGAGTGTTAAAGACAGGAATACTTCTGTAAGTTGCTTTCAGTTAAGTCTGCAGCTTTGGGGCACATGGTTCAGACCCCGAGTCTGTAGTGGAACAGACTGGAGTGTCTGGCTCAGTAAGAAGGGGTGCTGGAATCTCAAGCTGGCAGGGAAAGCAGAAGCAGAAGTAGTCTTGGCATATCAGTTGTCAGTTCCCAAGGAGGTTTCTGTGATCCAACCCGTCACAGTGACCCAAGCATGACTTGATGACATCTAGCAGAAGGCATGGAGGTATATAGAAGTACAGGGACCTCATAGGTTCACCGAAAGAGGTCATATAAGATTCCTTCTGAAAGCCTATGTTACATTGGTCATCATAATTGTTGTGATAGATTAGATTAGACAGCTATCTGTCTTGATGATCAATGTAAAATATATATATATAACGCTTCACATATTTTCCATGTATTAGGTATGTAAAATGTTAACTGGTTAACCAATAAACGTTAGTCTTACCGGTAATGTATTCAGCTACTATTTAAATGCCTAACTTGCACATTAAAAACACCGCAGCAATACCATTTCATAATGTATGTGGAACTAGGTTCCGCATTGTTAGGAGTCAGCAACTGACATCACACTTTGGTAGTGATAAACCTTCAAACAACATAATGTAGGTTATCCCGATTTTGGTAACTACTGTTCCATAGTGAAGATGGAGCAATCAAAAAAAAGTAATACCTAGAATCATTTCACAAAAATAACAGAAGACACCCTTAAATGTAAACAGTAATACAGAGCTGAGGTATTATAAAGGGTAAACTCATAAATTGTTCACCCTCTATAACACTGATAGAGAGATATGCTCAGCTGTTTGCCCCCGCCCCAGGTATTAATACTTACTCTGGGTTAATTAACAAACAGCACCGGAGCAATGCTGAACCATCTGAAGCTGAAACATCCCTCTGTGAAAAAGAAGGCAAAAATCAAACAACGCTGACAGCATTTGTTTCTGGCAATTCAAGAAAATACAACACGCAACATGATGAAAAACTAATGGAGTTGTTGAGCACCTTGATCACTACAGATATGCTGCCTGTAAGTATTGTTGAGGGCACAAGTTTTCATGCATTGATGAGTTTTGTAGAACCTGAATACCATGTGCCTATGAGACAGACTATAGCCTCGCAACTAGAGAAGTGCTATGAAGACTGTGTGAAGTCAGTCTGGGAAAAATTGGAAAATGCCATTAAAGTAGCTTTCACCACTGATTGCTGGACATCATTAACTACAGAACGGTACATGACTGTCACTTGCCATTATATTGAAAATTGGGAGCTTCGATCCGCAGTTCTACAAACTGAAAGTATGGTAGAACAACATACAGTGGAAAACCTTACTGAAAAATTAAATGCTACAGTGGAAAGATGGGGTCTAGCAGGCCGTGTCTTGCTGCGCGTACATGATAATGCAAACAACATTGTGCTCACCAACATCTCAAGGTATGTTACATGGGAATCTGTCAATGGTTTTGCCCATACTTTTCAGCTAGCCATAAATGATGGGTTTTCTTCAAGTAGTGTGGATCGTGCTGTTGCAGCTGCAAGTAGACTATTTGCACACTTTCACCACAGCACCGTGGCTGCAAAAGCGCTCGAAAGAAAACAAACACAGCTTCACCGACACCGTCTGGTCCAGTTATGTACAAGCAACACCGTCTGATCCAGTCATGTAAAACATGCTGGAATTCGGTATATGACATTTTCAAAAGACTCAGTGAGCAAAGGTGGGCTGTAACAGCTGTGCTTTCAGATAGCTCAGTAACAAAACAATCTGATGCCCAAGCACTTCAGCTGCAAGTTGAGCACTGGCAATTAATAGAGGACATCTTGCCGCTATTTTCCACTTTAAAATGTGCTACAACTGCCATGTCTGCTGAACAGTCAGTGTCAATTTCAAATATTTATGCAATTTGCAACAGTCTTCTCCAAACTCATCTCAGAAGCAAAGCTCCTGTCAAAAATGGAAAAGTTACTGATTTCAAGGCTACTGTTCATCACTCTCTAGATTATCGCATGAAATCCAACGATCCTGCCAAACCTGCACTTATTGCCTCCTTGTTAGAGCCACACCATAAACACATGCAGTTTCTTTCACCTGTTGTCCAGATCGCTGCTAAATCAAAGCTTCTGCAACTTGCATCGATGTTAGAAATAGAAGAACCTCTGAGTGCCAGGGCTGAATCGAGAAGTGCTGAACTGGATGAGCCGACAGAGCCGAAAAAAATGCGTGAAAATGAGAAGAGTGCTGTAGTGATGCTTTTAGGTGAAGATTATACCAAATAGGAGAGTCCAGTAAAAAATGAACTGGGAAATGACTTTAGGTAGCCTTGTTCTTCATTGGAATACAGTCCATTGGAAAGGTGGAAAGTATTTTTCGGGGCTTGGATAACTGGTAAAGAGTTACCAATGCATTCCAGGAATGTCTGTGCCTGCAGAATGTGTGTTTTTCAACATTGGCCTTACTGTTAATCAGCTGCGCACAAGACTGACACCAGAGCATGTAAACATGTTAATTTTTCTTAACAAAAATCAGCTGTAGAATTGAAATTTTAATCGGACCTTTTGTGGTTTTGGATGGCTCAGGGATATTATGTAAAAATTTAAACAAAAAAGATGGGTCTTACACATAAGACAGGCTGTTTTTGTTGTTAATAAGGGCACTTGACAAAGAAAATATATATGTGTGGTAGATTCATTGTGAACTTGTTAACTGTTAAACATTTAACTGATACAATTTTAATAGGGCTGTCAAGCAATTAAAAAAGTAATGGTGATTAATCGTGTGATTAAAAAAATGAATTGTGATTAATCGCACTGTTAAACAATAATAAAATACCATTTATATAAATATTTTGGATGTTTTTCTACATTTTCAAATATATTGATTTCAGTTACAACACAGAACACAAAGTGTACAGTGCTCACTTTATATTTATTTTGGATTACAAATATTTGCACTGTAAAAATGATAAAAGAAATAGTATTTTTCAATTCACCTCATACAAGTACTGTAGTGCAATCTCTTTATCATGAAAGTTGAATTTACAAATGTTGAATTATGTACAAAAAAACCTGCATTTAAAAATAAAACAATGTAAAACTTTAGAACCTACAAGTCCACTCAGTCCTATTTCAGTCAATCGCTCAGACAAAAAAGTTTGGTTACATTTGCAGGAGATAATGGTGCCCACTTCTCATTTACAGTTTCACCTGAAAGTGACAATAGGCATTCACATGGCACTGTTGTAGCTGGTGTTGCAAGATATTTACATGCCAGATGCGCTAAAGATTCATATGTCCCTTCATGCTTCAACCACCATGCCAGAGGATATGCATCCATGCTAATGACAGGTTCTGCTCGATAACGATCCAAAGTAGAGTGGACCAAAGCATGTTCATTTTCATTATTTGAGTTAGATGACACTAGCAGAAGGTTGGTATTTTTTTTTGGTGGTTCAGATTCTGTAGCGTCCACATCTGAATGGTGCTCTTTTAAGACTTCTGAAAGCATGCTCCGCACCTCGTCCCTCTGAGATTTTGGATGGCACTTCAGATTCTGTAACCTTGGGTCGAGTGCAGTTGATAGCGATTGGTAGCTATTTTTAGAAATCTCACATTGGTACCATCTTTGCATTTTGTCAGATCTGTGGTGACAGTGTTTGTAAATCAAACAACATGTGCTGGGTCATCATCCAAGCCTGCAATAATGTGAAATATATGGCAAATGTTGGTAAAACAGAGCAGGGGACAAACAATTCTCTTCCAAGGAGTTCATTCACAAATTTAATAACACACTGTTTGTTTGTTTTTAACAAACATCATCTGCATGGAAGCATTATTGTCCAGAATGGTGGCATGAAGCATGAAGGGACATATGAATGTTTAGCGTATCGGGCATGTAAATACCTTGCAACGCCGGCTACAAAAGTTCCATGAGAATGGCTATTTTCACTTTCAGGTGACATTGTAAATAAGAAGCAGGCAGCAGTGTCTCCTGTAAGTATAAACAAACTTGTTTGTCTTAGCGATTGGCCGAACAAGAAGTAGGACTGAATGAACTTGTAGGCTCTAAAGTTTTACATTGTTTTGTTTTTGAGTGAGCACTTTGTATTCTGTGTTGTATAGAAATCAATATATTTGAAAATGTAGAAAAACATCCAAATATATTTAATAAATTTCCATTGGTATTCTATTGTTTAAGAATGTGGGTTAATTGGAATCAATTTTTTTAATCACAGTTAATTTTTTGGAGTTAATAGTGTGAGTTAACTGCAATTAATTGACAGCCCTAAATTTTAATAGTTTTAATGGTCGCTTTTTTAAGCACTATTTACATCTCTAGTGTGTGTGTGTGTTGTGACAAAGTTCCTCCTCTACCTTGGTGGGTCCTGAGCTTATTGGCAGATTTGCTCACCTCACAGATTTACCCTGTGGCTTGGGAAACAGCTCATAGACCTTCCCCTCTGGTAGAAGTCACAGTCCAAGTTAATTCCTCCTGTGTTTGATCAGGAGTTGGGAAGTTTGGGGGAAACCTGGGCCTGCCCTCTACTCCGGATTCCAGCCTATGGCCCTGTGGACTGCAGCTGTCTAGAGTGCCTCCTGGTACAGTTGTGTGACAGCTACAACTCCCTGGGCTACTTCCCCATGGCCTCCTCCCAACACCACCTTTTGTCCTCACCACCAGACCTTCCTCCTGATGTCTGATAATGCTTGTACTTCTCAGTCCTCCAGCAGTATGCCTACTCACTCTCAGCTTCTTGCATGCCTCTTGCTCCCAGTTCCTCACACACACTTCCTCTCCCCTGGCTCTCTTTGGCCTGACTGGAGTGAGCCCTTTTACAGCATCAGAGGGGCCTTAATTAGAGTCAGGTGCTTAACAGCCTCAAATGACTCTTAGCAGGTTAATTGGAGTCAGGTGTTCTCATTAGCCTGGAGCAGCCCCTGCTCTGGTCACTCAGGGAACAAAAAACTGCTTATCCAGTGGCCAGTATATCTCCCTTCTACTACTCTGCTGTTCCCAACTGGCCTGGGTCTATCACAGTGTATACACGCACACACACAAAAATATGTTTTATCGGTATGTAGTCAAAAAAAGGTCACCCGAAGATAGCGTGTCTTGAGACAAACTCCTCCATGCACCTACCTCTATGGTGGATCATATTGCATTTGCTCCTGGGGAAATTTTGAACCAAAAAATTTAAAAATTCTGCACACAGTATTTTAAAATTCTGCAGACACGCTGCCATCCTTTACCTAGGAAGTAAACTGACAGTGGGCTTCCTTCATGAAAATGGGATCTCAGCCAGACTTGGCTGAAAGAACTTTGTGTGCAATAGAATTCTCTGGATAGGAGGAGAACTTGTTAATTAAATTCAAACTCGAGAATGCATGTTATGATTTTGTTTTATATGTAACCATTTGTTCCCATTTCTCACACTGTTTTTTTGTTTGACTCTTTATTCTTTCTTAAACACATTTCCTTTTGTTCCTCTGGGCAGCCCTGGGCCAATGCCAGGTGGTTCAAAGAGAATTAACAGAAAAGGGCAATTATCAAGTGATCCATCCCCTGTTGTCCACTCCCAGTTTCTGGCAAGCAAAGGCTCTCCGAGGATGGTGTTGCATACCTGCCCATCCTGGCTAATAGCCATTGATGGACATATCCTCCATGAACTTATCTAGTTCTTTTTTGAACCCTGTTATTGTTTTGGCCTTCACAACATCCCCTGGCAAAAAGTTCTACAGGTTGAGTGTGTGTTGTGTGAAGAAGTACTTCCTTTTGTTTGTTTTGTTGCTGCCTATTAATTTCATTGGGTGAACCTAGTTCTTGTGTTATGTGAAGGAGCTTACTCACTTTTTCCATGTCAGTTAAGATTGTATAGACCTCTATCATATCCCATCTTAGTCCTCTCTTTTCCAAGCTGAGAAGTCCCAGTCTTTTTAATATCTCCTCATATGGAAGCTATTCCATATCCCTAATCATTTTAGTTGCCCTTCTCTGTACCTTTTCCAACTCCAATATGTCTTTTTTGAGATGGGGTGACTAGAACTGCTTGCAGTATTCAAGATGTGAGCATATCTAGGGTGACCAGATGTCCTGATTTTATCGGGACTGTCCCGATATTTACTTGTTTGTCCCACGTCCTGACCGATGTTCAGTCAGGATGCGAATTGTCCCAATACTTTGCACTCTGCACACAGGCAGAGGGGGCTCATGCCCCCAACTCAGCCTTGGCCCCACCCCGACTCTGCCCCCTCCCTGCCTCACTGGATCCCTCCCCAAATCCCAGCCCTGGTCCCGCCTGTTCCCCAAGTATGCCGCATTCCTCCTCCCTCCCCCCCAGGCTTGCGCGAATCAGCTGTATGGCGATGCAAGCGCTGGGAGGGAGGGGGGAGAAACAGGACGCAGCAGCCCGCTCAGGGGAGGCAGAGGTGAGCTGGTATGGTGGAGGGTGGGGCGGGGAGCTGCTGGTGGGTGCTCAGTCCCCACCAATTTTTCCTATGCTCCGGCGGCAGCGTCCTCCCAACCCCCCCCTCCTCATGTCCCGATATTTCATGTCTCTCATCTGGTCACCGTAGAGCATATCATGGATTTATATAGTAAAAGTGGAGGAGCTTGGTTTGCCAGACTGATCAGCAAAGCCAATGCTGACAAACTATGTGAAAAGGCTGCAAAACACCAATCCTCTGGACTGCACTGACATGCAGAAAGCCATATAAGCCAGTCATTGTCAAAGCCAATTTTAGAAGTACTTAATGAGGCTGTTAAAAATGCTGGAGATACAAGACAGTTTATTCAAACAAACATGGCTGTCACATCATACTTTCTCTTTAAGCAAGAGATACCACACACTACAAATTGGAGGCCAATGTGAAGTGCATTATCATTTGTTAATCCTGAAGTTGGACCCTGGTTCAGACCAAGATCAGCAAACGCTCACTATTTTTTTGCAAGACACTCAACTGACTGCTAGGAAGCAGGCAGTGCAACAGTGAAAGACTCAGCAGTTGAAAAACTGAAGAACTCTCTCACCGCATTCAGAAAATGTGCATATATGGCTGATGAATGAACCAATGTAAATGGGTGTCTAGTATTAAGTCACTGCATACATTATCTTGAGGTCAGTGGTAGGCCAGTAGATGAATTTCTAGATGTTCAGTTTATAGAAGACAGATCGGCTGCATCTCTGACAACCCATGTCTTAGAAGAGTTAAATGTTTGTCAATTGGACTTCAAACAGATGGCTGCTTGTGCATTTGATGGAGCTGCAAACTTCTCTGGAAGACATAGTGGAGTACAAGATTTTATCAGAGAAAAGTGTAACTCTAAGCTCTCCTAGACACACTGCAGAGGCCATCTACTCCAACTAGCACTAGTATGAGCTACAGAATCTTCAAAAGAGATTTAAAAAGCTCTACATTTAATGTCTTTATTATACTCTTTTTTCAGCAAGAGTCCAAAAGGACTGAACGTCTTGTAAAATATAGAAGGTACACTGGGACTAGGGTGACCAGATGTCCTGATTTTATAGGGACAGTCCTGATTTTTGGGTCTTTTTCTTATATAGGCTCCTATTACCCCCCAATCCCTGTCCCGATTTTTCACACTTGCTGTCTGGTCACCCTAACTGGGACTGAAGTTCAAATTAGTGCAACCTGGGAAAACCCGACGGCTTTCTCATGAGCGATCCTTGGCTGTTGTCTTAAAATTACAACCACCATTATTATTGGCTTTGGAAGGTATCTACCGAGATGGGACGGATCTAAGTAGTGAGGCTGTTGGACTACTTTTGCCACTAAGTTCAGAGAAGACAATCACCAATATCTCTTGTAAGTCTACTGTTGAAACCACTTGGGTCATTAAACAATGCCATCCGGGCATCTGCTACAACAGTAGTAGATCTCTGTCCAGCAATGGAAGCTACACTTGGATCAATCGGAGAGATATTCACTGAAAACGTACTGGAAGAAGCAAAGACTTCAGAAGTTGACTATTTAGGGCACTTATATTGACTCCTTAAATGAAGAGGACAAGAAGTGTTTGTTAAGCCAGCTGAAAAAGTAAAGTACACAGACTTGATTCTCTACAACAGCAACTTATGGATTCTATCAATCTCTACATAGCTTTTACAGATGGCTGTTTTATAAAATGCCAAGTTGAGCGGAGTGAGGCATTACCAGAGGGTGACCAAATGTCCCGATTTTATAGGGACAGTCCCAATTTTTGGTTTTTCTTATATAGGCTCCTATTACCCCCATCCCGATTTTTCACATTTGCTGTCTGGTCACCTTAATAGAGAATATGAACACAAAGTGGAATACCATACGATGAACAAATTAAGATTTGACTTCAACTTCTTTATCCTCACTAGTGGTTTGACCCAATTTTTTGCTGTTTCCTGGGATGAAAAAAGTAGGAATTCATCTCTTTCTAGTCCCACTCACAACACCTACAGTTGAGCATTCTTTGTCCTCATTGAATAGAATTTTGGGTTCTGAAAGAAGTTACCTTCTGCACAATCATGAGCCTATCATGAAGGCCTGGAAGTACCAGACAGATGAGAAGCCACCAAAAATGAAGGCACTGCATTTGAGAAGTTCATTAACAGCATTGTGCAAAATTATAACAAGAAACCAAGAAGGATGTAGATATAGTGCTTCATAGTAGGCTTGTGTAGCCAGCTTTAATTGGTGTGATGATTTAAAAACATAAGTTAAATCTAATAAAATAGTCATGAAACATTTTTCAGTTTTTACTAAGGTGCCATACAGTCCTCTTCACCCGAATAGTCTCACCTCTCATTGGTCTTCCCTTCTCCCTCCCAGTATTTTTGAACATCTCCCTTCCCTAATTTCAATCCGTGTGGGCAACACTGGCCTGGAGGGAAGGATTAGCAATTTATTTTATGGAGGGGTGGCTCTAGGCATTTTGCCGCCCCAAGCACGGTGGCATGCCTGTGGGGGTGCTCTGCTGGTTGCCGGTCCCATGGCTCCGGTGGACCTCCCGCAGGCGTGCCACCAAAGCCGCAGGACCAGCGGACCCTCCGCAGGCACGCCTGTGGGAGGGCCGCTGAAACCGCGGGACCAGCAGACTGTCTGCAGGCATGCCGCCGAAGGCTTGGCATGCTGGGACCGCCCCTGATTTTATGTGCACAAGTGAGTATTTCTTTTGCCCTATGGCTACCATTTCAGGTACCCTAATGGCAGCCACCTTCATCTGCAATTTAAACCTGTAAATAAAACCTGTGCAGCTGTGTGCTGTGTCAAAGACAACTCCTGCTGTGTAGCTCTCGTGTATTTTATAATCATTCCCCATGGGGGCCCACAGATATGTTTGACGCCTGGCCCACAAAAAGTTAATCGGGCCCCTCAAGCGCTGGGCCGGAGGGGGACCACAGAGCAGGAGTCCGGCTAAGCAAGACCAGCCTATCCCGCCCTGTCCAGGCGGCCGCGTCTCCCCGTGGTGGCCACTGGGGGCGGCAGAGAGAGGCGCGTCATGTGATGCGGAGGCAGAGCCCGGCCTGGCGGTGGGCAGCGGGCAGAACCGCCGCCGCCACCACGCCTAGCGGAGCCTGCGAGCGAGGCCGGGCGGAGGGGCAGCGCGGGGGCCGGCGGGCGATGGAGGCGCTGTGAGCGGAGCTTGGCAGGGAGGTGGCGGCGGAGCCTGGGCCGGGAGCGCGGGGCGGCGGCGGCAGCAGCAGCAGGATGTCGCGCTCGGTGCTGCAGCCCAGTCAGCAGAAGCTGGCGGAGAAGCTGACCATCCTCAACGACCGGGGCATCGGCATGCTCACCCGGCTCTACAACATCAAGAAGGTGCGGGGGCCCCGCGGCGGGGAGCCGGGCGGGCGGAATCACGGCCGCCGCGTTCATTCCTGGGCCCTGGCGGCCCCCGCCGCCTCCCTCCTGCGCCTGATTTGGCCGCCGCTGCTCCTGCAGCGGGACCCTGGCGGCTCCGCCGCGGCCTAGCTGCGGGGCCCGGGGCGCAGCCGCTCCCCAATGGAGCTTTCCTGAGCGGCGAGAGCTCCGGTCCCCGCAGAGGCTCGGCCCGCGGCTGCGGCGCTGGGCGGGGGCTGCGGGGTCGGGGCTTCCTGCGAGGGAAGCGGGGTCGCGTTGGGAAAACTTCCCGTCTGGCGTCGGCCTCGGCTCTGGGGTGAGATCGCCGCGGGGAGGGACCCCTCCGCTCCCCGGGGCCGCCGCCAGGATGGAGGCCGATCGGGCAGAACTGTGGAGTCCAGGAGTGGGTGTTTCTCCCCCAGGAGGTACAAAGGGGGGGGGCCAGGTTTGGGAGACCACCCACAATCCCAAGGGAAGCGGGCAGCGAGCCGCCCGCACCGTGGAATGAATTGATTGTCTCCCGTCTGACCACGGCACTTCTTGGGAAGAGCCCAACAGGGTGTAAAGCAGGCATTTCCCCTCAGGTTTTTTTTTGCTTGTGAGTCATGACACCTGGGAGAGTATGGGGTCAGCTTCCCAGCCCAACCTGCCAAAGGTTCCCGGCTGCCTAAGAGAAAGGGGCTCATTAAAAGTAATATACTTTGATCTCAACAAGTTTGAGGCAGGTCAGGTGGTTGCTTAGAAAGATTGCTGCTGGTTTCAGTTGTAACAGATGTTTTGAGTTCTCCTTGGTGCTAAAAGACTAGTAACAGCTAGTCTCCACGTTGGTTTTACTTTTATTAGAAAAATAAAGGAAAGAAAATAGTGTGTTTGATGAAGGAAAATGGTTCAGAGGTGCAGGAAGTAAACATATGTTATGATTTATCATGTAGGGAAAAATCACCAGTCCCTCTTCAGAAAGGTTTCTCAAATTTAGTTCTACCTTGTTTAGTTTTGAAGCAAGGTTTTTTGTGTTTATCGACTAATTAGTGACCATTTTTAATCAGCTATTAGTTGCATTGAGTTCTTGTTGACATATTCTAAATTTGTTGTTAGCTTAATTTCTTCAACAATGACAGACTGACACTAGGTAGAACTTGAGCTTTCTAATGAATCCAGTTGAAAGGGTGAATTTTGGTTAACTAAGATTTTACTACGACTCCTATTTTGTTCTGCTTTATCTAATTAGTGTATTCTAGAAGGCATAGTTTGATTGCACTTCATTTGATTTAGTCTTTATATTCTGAGGATGTGCAAATGTGTGCAGGATTGAGACCTTACATTCCCCAAGCTATTCTATGAGTTTGTAATTCTGCACACTCAGATTTTAGACTCATTATTTAAAAAATATGTCGGGTTTGATACATGAAAAAAGAATCACCCTGAAGGATTTAACAAGTACTGAGTAACTGAACTGAATGATTCCTGGTTAAACTATGAGCTGCAAAACACTTCTTGTCAGATAGCTTCTACATTATAGGAAGCATTTTTACTTCAGAAGTTATATTGTGTACATTGTTAAATTGTAATGTGCCACAGTAGCTTTCTAATAGCTTTGTAATGTGAGAATATCAGTTTTGCTGAAGCTGTGGGGTTTTTTTGGTTTTTTTTTGGTAACTGATTTAGTTAAACTGGTGCAAAAAGGCTGTGTTGGACATGCTTATTTAGGACTTATTTAGTTTGTCAATTTGGGAGCAGATTTTCACTTAAAACATCAGAGAGAACACCCTGGTCACTTCCCAATATACAAAACTGTAAGCTAAGAGCACCTTTATATAGATAAAGGTGCTCTTAGCTTACAGTTTTGTATATTGGGAAGTGACCAGTGTGTTCTCTCTGATGTTTCAATTTAATAGCAGTATAAATATAACAATATAAAGTTATAGTAAAACAGAGAAACCTTGTGTTCAGGGAAAATGACTTCAAGATACTTATTAAATCTTTCTTATCTACACTTCTATGAAGTCTAAAAACTTGCAGGTATAGGTATACTGGCAAAACCCTCCTAGTGTAGACAGTTATATTGGCAATAATCTTTTAACAGTATATTTTATGCTGATTTGGTGAGTGAAATACATTATACAGGTAAGCACTTTTTTTTTGCACTGTTATAACTGTGTTAAGTCAAGGCTTTTGCCCGTATACATATGTTGTCTTACTAAAAAAAAAAAATTCAACCTGAAAATAATATCTATGCAGGCAAAAGTGTTAAGGGTAGGTCTGGCTTTAGTCACCAACAGTGACTCACTGGGGCTGGGTCTACTTGGCCCTTTTGGGGATAAGATACTCGCCCTTCAAGGCTCTAAAGTTGCATCTGCTCCAGATGACATGATGATAAAAGTGCTTAACTGTCCATTGTGTCCAAAATTCCCAGTGTTGATGCACCTTTAGGGAGGACAGGACTTCCATCAGGCCTGCAGATATCCCATGTTCAAACATTAGATAGTTTAGGAGTATGTAGGTAGTTCAGCTCTATGTTGCGTGCTCCACTGCAAAGTTGGTACAGTAACTCCTCACTTAGCATTGTAGTTATGGTCCTGAAAAATGAGACTTTAAGTGAAACGATGTTAAGCGAATCCAATTTCCCCATAAGAATTAATGTAAACGGGGGGGTTAAGTTCTAGGGCAGCTTGCCCTTCTCTGCAAGCACCAAGCCTCCACTCTTAACTCGCCTCTTCTCCCCCCCCCCTTTTACTTCACATGCTGCATCCTGGCTCCTCCCCTCCCCTCCCTTCTTAACGCTGCAAGCCAGCTGATTGCTGCATTCAGGAGGGAGGGAGGAGGCACATTGAGTCCTTGCTCCTCCCCCTTCCCTCCTGCCCTGGGCAATCAGCTGGCTTGCAGCATTCAGGAGGGAGGGGGACCCTGTGTGCTGAGTCCTTGCTCCTCCTCCTCCTTCCCCCTCTCTCCTGCCTCCAAAATACCGCAAGCCAGCTGTTTGCCGTGGGCAGGGAGAGGAGGGGGAAGGTGCTGATTCGTGGGGTCTGCTGGCGGGCGGGAGGCATGAGGGTGGAGTGGGGGAGATGCAGGGAGGCTGCCAGCTGTGGAGAAAGCAGGCAGCCAAACAAGGTAAGAGTGGAGCATTGCACAACTTTAAATGAGTATGTTCCCTAACTGATCAGCAACGTAACAACGTTAAGCTGGATGACTTTAAGTGAGGAGTTACTGTAGAGTCCCAGATGGAAATCTTTTCTACATAACTGTTTTTTTTTTTAATTTTATTTTTAAACAGCATTCATCACTGTGGTAACTGAATGGCAACATGGTGTCTGAGTGAGGAGGGGGGGCTTCCATAGGGTTGGGCCTAGAGTTTCCCATGAATCTTGGGCTTGAAGTGCACATGCCCAAGCTCTTTGTGACTGCAAACCTCTCCTCAAAGAGGAGACTGTGTCTGAAACCAAACTGAAACTTGCTGAATTTTCAGAGAACTCTGCAGGAGGGAAGAATCTTAGTGTTTTTAGTTTTGAAACTCCCTTTAACTATTGAAGAGGAGAATTGGAAATTCAGATTACTAGGCGTTACTAGTCAGTATGTGGTACTGCGGTTAAAGGAAATGGTTAAGATGGTTTTAATAAGAGGAAGTGATAGTAGATCAAGTGATAAGACTGACTGAGAAATTGCTGTAATCATTGTTTAGAGAATACGGATGTTTAAAAGATGGTTAAGAAATTTCTTGCCTTTTTAAGTGCGCTGAACAAAATATTCGCACCAAAGTAATTTTAGAAGTTATCAGGAATGGTTAAACCTGAGTTTGTACTTCATCTTTGCCTGTAAACATGTCAGTTTTTATGTTGATTGCTCTTCAGTTCCTGTCTGCAGAAACTTCCTGCTGTTACATTGTTTTTTGGAATTCATTAAATTTAACAACTTGAGCTGATATTGTCTATCTTGAATAGCACAAACTTTAATAAATGAAGAAGGTCACAGATTCTTCAGTGTTTTTAGATGTAATACACAGCATGTGCTTTACACAAAACTTGATTATCATTCATCTTTCTTGCTAATGTTCTTATTTTTTTAATACTGCATACTGCATGAGTGAACAGTTTTAATTGATTTGTTATCTGGAAATCTTAATGCTCTTAAATGAGTTTGCACAGAAGCAGTGGTTGTAGGATCCACTAGACTATTCTTCTTCCCCTTCTCTGCTGCCAATACACTGTGTCTACTACTCTACTCTCTCTAATCTTGTGGCACTGAAAGGATCTGTCTTCTTCTGTTCATAGTTCTCTCCAGCAGCAGAGTTAAGCTAATGTAATCCCCATTGGTTTCACTACTGCCCACAGGATTCTGATTAGCAACAGTGATTTGGGGACAAGAATGCCATAAAGTAAGGAAGAGTACCAGGTGAATGGTTCCCTCCCCCCTATGGTGAGAGCTCAGGGCGTGGGTAGTATGAAGAGTGGTTAGTAAAGTGGTGTATGTTGCAGTAAGACACTGCTAGCGTGTTGCTAGTGGACCATCTGTTTTATGTCTGGTGTGTACCAGGAGTGGGTTTCTACAGGATCGCAGTTGTCTGCACAGCGGTCCCAACCCTTCTTGATATTGAGACCAATCTCAATTTTGAATTTGAATGTGCTGCCTCTACACTTTCTCTCTTCCCTTGTTCCTTTCCATTATTTGAGCCTGCCTCTTTCTTCAGCTCTTCAAAGAATTATATTGATGATGATGCTTTTCACACAGAACTTCCTTAGCTACTATGCTTGTAGGTGAGTAACTTTTCTTCGTGCTCTCCCCCAACCTCTGTTCTACTGAAAGCATGCTTCACAAGTAAAAGCTGTCCTGCTTGTGACTTTGCCTCTAGTAAGAGCAGCAAAGATAAACTGATTAGACTGTAAATTTCTCTGTTAATGCTCCTACGTTTCTAGGTAGCAGTGACACAGGAACAATTCTTTTCAGTGGGGGTATTTCTTTTTAGAGACTTTTTTTTTTCTTTTTTTTAAAGTGTGTGGTTGCCAGGTAGTATTTGCTACAAGATTCAATGGTGAATTTTAAATACCTGGAATAGCTAACTGAACCAAGACAGGAATTTATGATGGAAGCCAGTGTTGGTGTTAAAGTTCTTATGGTTTTTGAATACATTATTTTAATGAATGTCAGAGCAACATAATACAGTTAAGGTCACAGAATAATACTCCAAAAATAAGGAATCAGAAATCGGTATTTTTAATATTTTAACTGCATTTCTTGTCATTGTGCTATCAATATCCAATTCCAAAGCAGAGCTTTTGTGTCTGTGTACAGAATTTGCAAAATTCTTCTTAAGATGTTGTCAGAAGATGTTGTATTTAACTTAGAAGGAAAAAATGGGCACAGGTTAAAGCTGTTACATGACCTTGTAGCTTTCCAAAATTAAACCGTTTTAAACAAGACTCGGCATTTGGTACATAGTGACTTCATTCTGTTCGGTAACATGGCAAATGTACCATTTAAAATCTTTTAAACCTTTTATTAAAGATACAGGAAAAGAAAAAAACAGTTAAAGCATTTAAAATGCAAGGTATTAAAAAGGGTTCTCATTTTAATAACATCCTTTGTTCCATGGTATTGAAGATGGTAGTAGCTGTCCTTTTTGGGGAAAAGGGAAGAAGTTAGTTGAGATGAAATGGAGATGTGGTTCCTGAAGTCCGATCCCATTTCCTAGGAGAAAAATGACAGACCTACACAGAAGGGGAAGGAAAAAAACAGCAAAGACATAAAATGAAATTTCTGTCCCTGATGTTACTTTCACTTGCAGCCTTGCTGTTGGAAAAACACAGGCACTGCACATGTTCTTAACCACCACTCTGAGACCTGGCAAAGTTTTACCAACACTGGTCTGGTTAAGGCATTGCATTTAGCTGCTGTTCTGGTCACAGACTTACATTAATGTTGCAAAATAGACAGTCTTGGCTGGTGTAGCGAGACTCTCTATTAGATGGAAGAAAAAAGGAGAGAAATAGAAAAGAAATGAGGTAGGAAAAGAGAGGGACACATGGTGGGATATATGTGACACAGACTCCCATTCCAGGTGGTGGTGGCGGCAATGGTGGCGGCCTCATCTCTGGTCAGGACATCTCTCAGGGTTAGGGCAAAAAAGGTTTGGGGTTCCAGGAGATGGTGGGGATGGCAGCCATGATGGTGAACCTTGCCTCCTTCCCCTTCTTTTGTCTTCAAATCAGCCAGCGTTGCTGTAGCCAACTGTTCTCCAAAGTCTTTTATGTTAAGGACCCAAAAAGGGATTGGTAGGTGAAATAGCCCAGTGGCTCTTTACTTTTCTAGGCTACTGTACCCCTTTCAGGAGTCTGATTTGTCTTGCATACCTCAAGTTTTCACCTCACTTAAAAACTACTTGCTTACAAAATCAGACACAAATATACATAAGTGTCACAGTGCACTATACTGAAGAATTGCTCACTTTCTGATTTACCGTATCATTCTAAAATAAATCAATTGGAATATAAATATTGTACTTATAATAGTGCCGTATAAACAAGAGATTGTATGACATTTTAGTTTTACTGACTTCGCTAGTGCTTTTTATGTAGCC
Organism: Gopherus flavomarginatus; assembly: GCF_025201925.1. NCBI lineage: Eukaryota > Metazoa > Chordata > Testudines > Testudinidae > Gopherus > Gopherus flavomarginatus. The sequence continues at coordinate 34,873,860 of NC_066626.1, forward strand.
TGTTGTAAAACTAGGCAAATATCTAGATGAATTGATGTACCCCCTAGAAGACCTCTTCATACCCCTGGTTGAGAACCACTGGAATAGCCCTTTCCCTCCTGGTTTTGTTCACCAATTAGGCCTAATTTCCATCACACTAATTTTGGTTCATTGAGTTCTGGTCCCACACTTCTCCTATGTGCCAGGCATGGACTTAACTCAGTCCTTGAGTTAGATCACTAGGTCTGCTTTTTTTTTAGACTAATTTAGTCTTTGTCTTCACTTTGCCCCTTTTCCCATCCACATTTGTTATAGTTATTGTGACAGTTTACACATTTTAACCACTTTCCACAGTTAGACTCATAAGTGGAGTAAACTTGTAGGCCTAATTATCAGTAGCAGGAGTTGAAATATTGGTATCTGTTTAACTTCTGTTAAATTTCCTTGTAGGTCGGTAAGGGCCATCTTGGAAAATAAAGTAAGATATGTAGTTTAATGTACAAAACTAGCAGATCATAATAGTATTAAAATGTATTTACCTAATAGGAATATTGAATGTGAAAAGCATAACCAAACTAAGCCTTAGGATCAACAAAGAACAAATTGTTTTACATATTAGTTCTAACTTAAGACTACTTTTAGCTTTCTAAACTGATGACTTGGCTCCTGATCCCACAGTGAGCTGTATGGAGGTGAAGACACATCCCATATAGAGCTTATTGTGAAATCAGAGCTTAAAACCTTGTGTAGCAAATTACATCCTCCATTTTGCAATCTCAAAACCAGGGTTGTTAAAGCTTTGCTTTTTAATTATATTAACAGATATAGTACCACTTGTCAAATTTCCAGCACTTACTCATAAGTCAAGTGAGTGCTTTTTCACTTATTTAACTTTTGCCATAATTACAGGTACACATTATTTCAGAAGAGTAATATATAGCATAAAAATGGTGCTGAAGGAGGAATAGTCTCTAAGGAGGAACACCATTGCAGACAGTGGGTGAAGTTCTCACTTCTGCTCCAGCCCCTTTACACTTGATATAAGGACAGAGTCCCTGAAATCCCCAGTTCTGGCTGGGGAAGAGTTTCAGTCAGCATAGGTACTATAGAAGACAGCTGTAATACTGCCTTCAGAAAATTCATTCCCAGCCCTTGGGCTGTGACTGCCTTTCCTACACTAAAAGGAAAAGTCGATCTAAGCTACGTAATTTGAGCTATGTGAATAGCTTAACTCAAATAGACGTAGCTTAGCTCTACTTATCACGGGGTCCACACTGTGCAACATTGATGGAAAACACTCTCCCATTGACTCCCCTTACTCGTCTTGATCAGGTGAAGATCTAGAGACCCGCTAAATCAACCGCCGATCCATTGATCGCCGCAGTGTCAATCCTCCGGTAAGTGTAGACAAGGCCTCAGGCTGGGGACAGGAGTGGCATATCTGGGGTAGGGCCACAGCAAGCAGTGCTGCAGGATTCATTTGAATATTCAGCTATGGGTTTTAGAAATATTGAGGAGAACTTTGAAATCCTGTTATTACAAAACTGCAGATTGCCTATTCATTTCCACACCCTGTTCATTATTCAGTCTGTCATGTGATGCTGCAAAGGTGACTAATTTGTTACTGTAAAGATAAGTTTATTTTAATGTTCAAAGGGATGATCAGGTGCAGTTGAAGAGGCTAATGCGCCTCTTTTGATTTACACGTTAAATTGAAAATCATCCCAAAAGAGCTGGTCTATGTTTTGGGAACGAAAGAGAAAGTTTTAACAACTTTTTTGCTTCTCGGGCAGATCACAAGACACTTAAATTAAGATGTTGAAATTTTGTGGCAATTTAAGCCTATTATTTTTTCTTCACATTACCTGTCACACTGCCCTCATACTTAATTAGTAGAATCAACCTTTTCTATTTGATCAGTTCTGATATTTACAAACATTACAACTTTTCAGAGCTAATCATATAAAATGTATTAGGTTTCTGTGATGGGCTGTATTAGATTTAGAATTAAGTGTAAAGTGTCTGATTTTGTAGCCATTCTTGACACAAAAATGCCATTGATGTAAGTGTCTGTGCCTGGGAAACACATGCTCTGTCTTAGTCTAGTTCTAGAAGACATTAGGTTGGACTTCAATTGCTGCATCAGAAATGACAGGTGGTAGATTTAATTTTAGTATTCAGGAAATATTTTGAACAGTTGAACCTGCCTACACTACAAATTGCTGTCTGAGCCTGTTAAAACATTAAAATTTGTCACATGGATGACACCTATCCTCGTTGCAAGGCCTTCAGTGACTTCACTAAGGAAGTCCAAAGCTTGATCTTATGTACCTGATCCAGTTACAGAATGGAGAGGTTTAGTCCATGCTAAAAATTGTAACTAGATGAAGGGAATAACTGTATAACAGAGTCTCTTGGCATGGTTGTATCTGTAGGTTAGTTGGTGGAACTTTTGATTGTACACAATACAAATAACTCATGGAACTTCTGTGACACAGAATTAAGCATGTGCTTTTGTATGAGGAAGTTTGTCAAAGCTTTTAAGAAACATCAAAGCATTCAAAGCTTTACTGTGAGAAATAATTTGCTGATATACTACAGACTACTTTTCACAGCAACTTGTTTAGTTCTTGCATGAAAGCCCTCATTCACGTCAGCTTTTTAGCAAACAAGCCTGTTGATTAATCAACTGTAGACTTGCACACACTATGGAAAATTTAAGAGAATGAGTCAGCTGCGGCAGCCTTCACCAGCGATGTTAAGGCAATCACTTTTTAATCTTAATTTGTTCATTTATAGTGTACAGAGTTTCTTTATACGTTGAACGTCCAGTATAGCTTTTCAATAGAATAGCTGTTTTTCCCTCTCCCCCTTCCCTTCAGGGTTTTGACTTTTTCAAAATTAGACATTAACTGATAATTAGCTTTAAATAAATGGCAAACAAAGGTTAAGTAACTGACAAACCTAGGGAAATTCAGAGGTGATGATGCAACTCTATCTCTGAATTACCTTTTTGCCTAACTTTTAAATTAGTCACTTTCAGGCCACTCATACATAAAAGGCAACTTACTGTTCCTAAAGAAGTTTGACTGAACTGTTTGTTTTTTTCCCCTCCATATTGTAAAAACGCTGCCCATGATTTTCTTGTGTGGCAAGTGAATTTACCACACAGCAGAAAGCAATGGCTCAGGAGTTTCTACATCTCTTATTAGGGTATCTTGTAATTAGCATTGTGTAGTTTAGTTGTAAATTTTGAGGAATGTCATAAAAATTTAATGCAGTTACTAAAAACATACCCTAAATTTTGGAAAGCCTATGGATGTTTTGCAATACTGTACCACCTTTGCAGAACTAGACCTTAATGTCATTTTTCCGAGTTGGATCATTTCATGTTTTTCTGTATTTTTCCATATGACCTTAGTATTTTCCTAATTCCAGCCTTCCCTTTCTCGTATAATTCCATGGTACACCCACGTCTTGAATACTGTATGCAGATGTAGTCGCCCCATTTCAAAAAAGATATACTAGAGTTGGAAAAGGTTGAGAAAAGAGCAACAAAAATGATTAGGGGTATGGAACGGCTTCCGTATGAGGAGAGATTAATAAAACTGGGACTTCTCAGCAGGGAAAAGAGACAGCTAAGGGGAGATATGATTGAAGTCTATAAAATCATGACTGGTGTAGAGAAAGTAGATAAGGAAGTGTTGTTTACTAGTTTTCATAACAGAAGAACTAAGGGTCACCGAATGAAATTAATAGGTAGCAGGTTTTAAACAAATAAAAATATTTCTTCACATCACGCACAGTCAACCTGTGGAACTCTTGCCAGAGGATGTTGTGATAACAGGGTTCAAAAAAGAACTAGATAAATTAATGGAGGATAGGTCCATCAATGGCTATTAGCCAGGATGGGCAGGGTTGGTGTCCCTAGCTTCTGTTTGCCAGAAGCTGGGAATGAGCATCAGGGGTGGATCACTTGATGATTACCTGTTCTTTTCATTCCCTCTGGGGCATTTGGCACTGACCACTGTTGGCAGACAGGATACTGGGCTAGATTGGTCTTTGGTTTGACCCAGTGTGGCCATTTTTAGATTCTTATAAATACCTGAGAAACTAACTCCTCTGGTCATGTCTTGCACTAATACAGGGGTTGGCAACCTTTCAAAAGTGGTGTGCCGAGTCTTCATTTATTCACTCTGATTTAAGGTTTGGCATGCCAGTAATACATGTTAACATTTTTAGAAGGTCTCTTTCTATAAGTCTATAATATATTACTAAACTATTGTTGTATGTAAAGTAAATAAGGTTTTTAAAATGTTTAAGAAGCTTCATTTAAAATTAAATTAAAATGCAGACTCCCCCCAGATCGGTGGCCAGCTCAGCTCATGTGCCACCTTCGGCACACGTGCCATAGACTGCTTAGCCCTGCTCTAATAGTTTCAATGAATTCCCAGTCTGGCTTTCACTGCGGTCACAAACTTCAGTTCTCCATCTGATGAGTGTTCCTTTCTGCTCATTGCTCTTTCTTTGTCAGTGTAGCTTTTGACATGGTGAACAGTTCTGTCCTCCTAGATAGCGTCTATAGATATTTAGTAATCTTCATGCCAGCTGTTATAGAATCTAACAACTTTTTCCAAAGGTAATTCATTTACACCAGGACACCTCTGTGAAGTTTCATTGGGTGGGGGATTTTGCAGGGCAATTTTTTAAGATTACCTTTTTTTCAGCCCTTGGTTTGTTTGGCATTTGGCATATGGATTTAACTGATTTGTGCATAAAGTTGATTTACCTGGGCACTTGGACTCAATAGATTTATTTAAAAGGAAACTATTAAGACTGGCAGTCAAGAAATATGACACTGTGGCTGTGTTTTGGATTGTGGGCATCCTTGTGTACGCAGCAGCTAGCAGAGGAAGAATACGAAGAGCTAGATCCACAAAAGGACTTACATGCTAAAGTCCAGTATTTAGGTGGCACTGAGATCCTGAAAACCACTACTCAACTGCCACCTAACTCTGGGGTCACCAAAAGTCCCTATGCACCTAAATTTCCATTGGGAGCCGCGATTTGCTCCCAGACACGGCAGGTAAACAAACCAGCATGGCCCATCAGGGGCTTACCCCGGTAGGCTGCGTGCCAAAGATTGCCAATCCCTGGGTTAAATCAACATGTGGTTAATCTACTGGTTCTGACACAGGCTACAGATCCTAAGTGCAGAGTGATACTGTGTCAGTCCAATTCTTTACTTTCACATTTTAATAATTTCTGTCATTTTATGCCATTTTTACATCATTTTAAACATAGGGCTTAGTTCCTGTTTATCTTACACAAGTGATTTCTCTAGCAACTGAAGCTTTTTTTTATAAAGGCAGCCTCAGTGGATGGCAAGTATTCTGTTGTCACTAAAAATACAATAACGTATGTATAGTTCATTATTTTGGAGTGCAAATTACTCCATGCATTGTTGTGATTTCTTTATATATGAAATAATTACTTATCTGATCAAAAGCTAAATTTAGTTTTTTGGGGATCAGTGTAGTTACGGTCAATAGCAATATTTTCCTTTAAAATTGCTTTCAAAAAGAAAAGAGAGAATGTGTTTTGGTGGTTTATGTAGGAGCGAGAACGTGCTGTGCTTCTAAGCATGACCCTTTAGTTCAGGAACATTCACAGATGTGTAGGTTCTGTTGGAGAATAGAAGTGTATAATGATGTAATTTCCAACTGTCTTTTGGCCAGCCGAAAGTTGCACCTTTATTACTAATACAAAGGTTCTATTTTGGGGATGTTTCCCTTCTACATCATTTGGAGCAAGGGGAATGGGCTGGACTAAGGTAGCCGAAAGGAGGAGAAGGGGGTAGTAGGGTAAAAAAAGTATTTCTGACTTGTAGAAACAACATAATATAAATTTGCTGTACCCTTGCTCTGATGTATCCTCTGTGCATTTATTTCCTTGTTCACAATTATGCATTTTTCTCAAATTGCACTGGAATATTTTAAAACTCAGTGTTTTTCTTTGTAAAATGTTATTTGTTAGGGTATCAACTAGAGGCTCCAACCTAGATTTAGAGTCTGTGCTAGAGACTGAACAAACATATTAAGTGTTGGGCTGTGCCCTGAGATGCTTACATTTACAATCTAAATTAGCAAGGTAGGGGAAGAGGGGGAGACAGATTCATAGGGGGTGAGTGGTCTGCTTAGGGTCGCACAGCAGATCCAGAGATGCCAAGGGTTGGCTGTCCTTAAGAGTGAGATTTACAGCTCCAGAGAGTGAGAGTCAAAGCCAAAGGGGTGAGACTTTCCTGGTCATGTGTTAGATGATTGCTTAAGACATGGACTCTCATCTTTGATCATTGGCGACATCCAATAGTCCAGGTTTTCAATCCAACCAACTGTTTAATAGTTTAATATGTACGCTGGTTACTATTGCATACAAAACCCTTAAATGTCCTAATTCATATTAGGGCAGACTGTGCGGCGCACCCCTCTGGGAGGTGGTGTGGAGGAACATTGGAGGGATGTAGCTGGGGCCTAGGTCAGCCCCCATTGAAGGTGGGGAGGGAGCGCCACCCAGCTCCATTCCTGGCCTTGGCCCTGGCCCCGGCCCCACCCCCAGCTGTGGCCCCAGCCTCGGGCCCCTTACCCTCGTCTGCATCCCCCTATCTCCTGGAGCCGTGGCCCTGCTCCCCACCTTGTCTCAGGAAGGGGTGTGTAGACAGGGGCAAGGAGGGTGCGAGGTAAAAAGTTTGGGGACTACTAGGGCATGTGAAAATTCTATAAGCAATGCAAACCAGTGGATTTTCATAAAAACAATTATCTGTTGATTGGAACAAAAAGAGAAATATTCAAAACTAAACCCTTCTTATATAAACCTAACAAAAAAACCTCTTATCAATACACTATGTTTATTTTGCCTGTTGCCTTGTCATAATGATCATCCATTTGAAAAACACTCTACAGTACAAATATTTGGTTTGTATATGGTTGCTCATATCACATTTCCAGCAAAACTTAATCAGATTCCAAAATAAATTAAAATTAAATAATTAAAATTAAATACAATAATACATTAAATGACTGTAAAAATAATTAAATTGACTTTATTTAATTTGAAACTAACAAACCGTAGATAAAGGATTCAGGTTCCACATTTCTTTTAATGTCTAATTACCTTTCACATTTTATTCATGTGCTTTTTATGTTGCATATGGCTCCCTTTGTGGTTTATATGACTACTTTTGGTGGCTCAAACTTGAAACATGGCTTAGGATTTTCCAGCTTGACTTGGATAATAGAGAACTGTGTCGCATCTAGTCAGAGGTTTGGTCTGAATGGTGTCTTACTCTTTAGAACAAGACTGAACACTCTCTTATCATGCATTTGAGTCAGATAAAACTAAAACAGGCCTGGCAACCCTGGACAGAAAAAAGTAGTACATTTTTTTTTTTTTTTAAAGTCTGGTGTGCTGTTGGTACAATGGCCATGAATTTGTCCACTGTGATTTAAATTTTGAACTATATTTTTCAGAACCTGCAAACTTTTGATCAGATCCTGCTTTTTTTGTGAGTGAACTCATATTTTTTTGACCATCAGGTATTTTCTCTCTCTCTCTCATTCACACACACACACACACACACTCTCTCTCTCTCTCTCTCTCTCTCTCTCTCTTTGTAGCCTCCTGTCTCCTCTTGCGCGCATGTAGAACACAAACTGGTAGTCTCCATGCTTACCACAGTACACAAGCTGCTTTCCAAGCTCTAAGCCCCATGCCTGAGGCCCCAGATGTATTGTTGTCTCTTTCAGCACCTGAGTAAAAGTATTTTATATCTTTATATATTTACTCAAAATGAGTGAGATAATCTTAAGAAGGTGTGTATGAGAGAGAGCATGCTAATGAGTGAGTCTCACATCCAGTGAGTGAGACTTGACATGTCTTCAGGAAAGCAGGATAAAATGGGAATAACTCTAGGTCTCCTGATTCCAATTCAATACTTGATCCACTAGACTAGGGCAAACTTTTTGACCTGAGGGCCACATCGAGATTCCAAACTGTGTGGAGGGTCAGGTAGGGAAGACTCTGCCTCCCCTAACACTGTCTGTCCTGTCCCACTTCCCACCCTCTGACTGCCCCCCTAGAACCTCCGACCCATGCAACCACCCCTACTCCTTGTCCTCTGACCACCCCCTCCTGGGACCCCACCCCCATCCAACCCCCTTGCTCCCTGATTGCCCCAACTCCTATTCACACCCCTGCCTCCTTACAGCCCCCCTGGTACCCCCCCATCCACCCCCCCCAGCCCTTTTCAGAATGCGGCCCTGCAAACATGGGCGCAGGACTCAGGAGGAGCAGGGGCAGTCGGAGAGAAGTGATGTTTTCCCCTTCAAAGTGCCGCTTCTCTCCAGCTGGCTGCGTGGCTGCCCGGTGTTCCTCTGAGTCCTCCGCCCGCGTTCGCTGAGCTCCCGCCACCTGCACTGCCCACCTGCTCTCCTGAGGCAGCAGGTGAGCCTCCCTTCCTTCTCTCCCCTGCCCCCGCAGTGCAGCCCCCTCCCGCGCTGGTGTTGCGTCGCACTGAGGCTGTAGAGGAGGGGGGGACAAGAGGGGAGGAGCCAGGGCAAGCCTCCCTGTAGATGAGCTCAAGGGCCGGGCAGGACGGTCCCACGGGCTGTACTTTGCCCGCGTCTGCACTAGACCATGTTGCCATATCTTAAAGACTGATAGTGTCTTTTATATGTGAGCTCCTTTGATCTTGTCTGATTATGACCTGATTGTGTGACCTGTATGGCCACACACAGTAATTTGGTTGATCTTTTCAGTAGAGTAAAATACACTAGGTTTTGTGTTTTGCTGTAACCAAATTAACTCTTATTGTAATGGTGTAATTATACCAGACAAAAGCGCCTTTCCCTGGATATGTCCTTGCAGTGTTGCTACCCAAATATTGCAGTATTGTCCTAGTGAATGTGAACCAGAAAGTGAAACTGCCTAGATTGTTTTCCTTATCCAGACTGAGATACCTTATTCCATGTTACTTGATTCCTTTTATTACTGTAAGTTCGTCAAAACTGTCTAAGCTTTTCTTAACAAATAAGGAAACACATTTTAAAAAGACTTGACGGTGTCTCTTTATTCACTAAAACAAACTCCATTTGACAAATTGTGCTTATATAGATCTTGGTCAGACTATCTGACATCAATTTAAAATTATCTGCTTTTACTTTCATAAGCACACATTAGCTAGGAATGAAAATGTAGCAACTAAAATCCTTTGATATAATTTTTGACTCTGTTCCAGATTTGTGTTTGATGTTATTTCATCATGGGGAAAAATCTTTATCTTAAGATGAGGACACGAACTGTAGCAAGCTACCATCCTAGTATAGATGCTGAGGAAACACATGCTCTGTAACGTGATAGGAATCTAATGTCTCTATTATTTAATGAGACTTTATTTCTAAAATAGCAGTTCCATGTATTGACCTTGATACTTGTGTTGCATATCTTTCCCAGCATAATTATGTTACATCTGTCAAGTAGCATAGAAGAGAATTTGGAAATGACTTGGAGAAGATTCCTTGAGCATAGTATTCTAGCTCTGAAGCAGCTGGAAGCTCATAGCTTCTGAATGATGTATTCCGGGAATGCTGCTTTAGTTGTAAATTTTTTTTTTAAGGTCTTGATTTAATTTTTTGGAAGTGTTGGAAAGTCACCATTGCATTCTGTGGCCATAGATCAGAAACAAAAATACATAATTATATCAACCCACTTAGTTAAGAATGGGGCATCTGCATCTAGTCAGATATCAAGCCTGAAGAGCATCTAAAGATACTGAATCTTTAAAAAAAAAATCAAGTGCTTTTGATTTAATAGCAAAATGTTTAATTTTTATTGGACTATATTCTCAGCACCATACACCACACAGTCAAATGGGTGATTAAAAAATTTTACATCCAACTTTTATTTTACTGGTATCTAAAAATCTTACTTTTCTTCTAAAGTTGTTCACTTTTTTCACTTCTCTTTACTCCAGTTGTTTTTATCTGTCTCATAACCTTTCTTCTCTTACTTTCGATTTCCCTCTTTTGAGTAGTTAGGGGGAGAAAAGATGTCTGTGCGGTGTTGCGGTTACTGTTAAGCAGACTAACCCTTACTCCTACTGAAATCTATTAATGTTGCTTTTTTAGTTCACCTAAGGTGAATTCTAGAGTGCAAAATGAGGCAAATTGTCTCAGACTGGGCATACGCTGCACCATAGTGTCCCTGGTTGCTACAGTGGGGAAAAGAGGGGTTAAAGTTGGTTCTTAACGCTGCACTTGTATTAGCCAACAAACACTACCTACTATTTACTTGGACTTTTATTCTGAGTGTTGTTTTCATCATCCCTGTCTTTTCTCTCTTTACTACCCCACCCAGATAATATTATACTGTTAATTCTGCTACTGACTCCTCAGTAGCAGCAGCAGAGGACACTAGCATAGGACTTCTCAGTTTCACTCTTTTTTTCTGGGTAGTAGAGTGAATGTTCTGGGCATGAGCTGCATACATGCAGTCCTTTGACAACTCTGGGAGTGTCACAAGAGGTCTAGTGTGGGAAGGGTACAGAAATGAAGTTGCATGCGGTGTCACACACATGGGTGAAAGAGATGTTGGTGTAGTATTAGCTGGCCTGGTAACCAAGCTTGGTTCCTTGCTCCATCTGCCAACAGTGGTCTGGGAACTGTGCTGAGACTTTGCTTTTGCCCAGTGGAAGAGTGGTGGTTGTTGTGTCATCCTGTGAAAACCATTTCTGAATGAAAGCAGGATTAGTAGATCAGTTACTGAGCAATGACCATGATGCATGGAAGAAAGGAAGGAAAAGTATATGATAAAGGGAGATGGATCCTGTTGCTTTAAGCATTGACACACTCCTTTAGTCTGGTGCACTGCATTTCCTTGAACGGGTGAACATTAGTCTTTGATTAGGTCTAAATAAAAACTTCAGTTTTAGAAATATATGAATCCGAGGTATTACAGTATTGGTTACTTTTTATATCTTCTGGATGTATTGTTATCCAATTAAGCCAAGTTTTGTTTATCTGTATCTCTGTATTCATCTTGCAGATTTTATCAATGACAGTACTGATCACCTAAACAGATGGGTTGACATAGGTAAACATAAGTTCTGAAATGTTGAATCAGTGCTCTAATCTTGAGGAAACTTCAGTTTTATGATGATTTGGGAAAAGTAGTCAGAAGTTTTCTGTTTTCAGGCCTCTTTCCCTGCAGGTTGAGGTCTCACTGTATGTAATGCTTCGCATAGAACTCAGTTTTCAGTATGAAAGCTTACTGACTCGAACCTGTCTCGTATTAGAAGAAAATGGTATCTGTTTTTCTCACTACAGGAGTAAGAAATAGTGTATGTGAAAGTATGTTTAAATTAAAACTGTTAGTAGTGAACTTGGTGTTAGATTAAAGTGACACACATGACACCATTAATCTAATGCACTGTGGAAGCCACCTGAAGATTCCATATCTTTTGCCTGCTTTCATATGATCTTCTAAAATGTGGCTACGCTCCAAAAATCACTTGCTAAAACTGTGTAGTCCAACACTCTTCTAGTACAATTTTTTTTTAATCTAAGTTTTGTATCTCTATTTTCTTTCCAGAAACTAAACTTGTTTCCTGTTCCTTGTGACTGAAACCAGGTCTTTGGGGATTCCTTAGTGGTGAGGACTTTGGAGCAAGAACCTGTGAAATGTAGAACAGGCGCAGAGTAACTTTAAAGATAGCTTTATATCTTACGTTACTGCTTGCTAGAACAGTGCTGGGAGTTACAGGATATTCACCGTGCTACCTCATCCAAGGACTCCATCTCAGGGAGACTGATGAACCTGGGAATGCCCTAGTTAAGAACAATTTGTTCATGTAGGCAGGAAAAGGCAGCTCTCCCTATAAACTTCCTGAAAGCCCTAACTCTGAGGAGGGAGGCAATAGTAAAGAAGCTAGTGCATCTTCTGACTCGATACACAGTCCCCACAAGTTGTGTGTGAGCTGCAGTATCAATGGAGTTTACATACATGCTGACTTCACTGATATATAGAGGATGTCTAGGCTGAACTGTTGGCTGGTATTGATCCCTTCTTGGCCAATGCATCTACTGTTACTCTTGATTTCCATCCAAAATAAGAGCTGCTTCCCCACCAGCTGGCCTAGAAATCTTCCCTGATACTTCCTCTTTCCTTCTGGTAGGCTTCTGAGGAATTGCTGCTGGTACAGACACTAGATGGGCCCTAAGCCAGCTAAGTGTTGATGCACTGCAGTTAGGCTGCTATGCCAGCTGCCAAGGAGTAGTCAGTCTCCTAACTCCAAATCAAATGCTAGGGCTCTTAGGTGGACATTCAGGTGGATCCCTGGAATACTGGAAAAGGAGGTAGGGAGTAAAATATCATGTTACCCATTGAAGTGTTCAGCAAGCACGTGGTGTAGTTGAAATGCTCTCAAAACTGCTATGTTCTACCCTCTCCTGAACATCACAGATTCTGTGTCTCATCGTCACCAGAGCACCCCATGTACCTCTCTTCAGAACGTGAAGGCAAGATTTTGGAAAGAAAATGTGGAAAACTTTGAAATTGAAGCACTTTTAAAAAAAATTGTTGTTAGTCTTCAAAGGAATTATTCAGATTTGAAAAGTTTTTTGAGTATCTAACCACAGATTTAATATTGAAAATTCTAAGCAAAATGTTTCCAAAAAAAGCTTACAGTTCATATTTTGATGATGAACCAACATATAAATACTTGCTAGCCGGGTTACAAAATGTTTTTACCTTTCTCTGCCTGAAGGTTCCAACAACAATTTTTAAAAGGCTAATGGTACGATCCAAAGCCCATTGGTGTAAGTGGGAGTTGTGACATTGACTTTAGGTGGGATTTGGTTCAGGCCCTAAATTATGTGATTAAGCTGCAGTGTATACATAGGGAGAAATTTTGAGGTTACTTTCAGGTTACGCCACTAAGTAAAATGACTACACATTTTTTCTTTCTGAATCTATCAAATTGACACTAGTATTGTATATTTTATAATTTTTGGTTTGAGATCTCAGCCAGTAGCTGAAGAAAAGGCTCTTAGTCTCTGGCCCTGCCTTCAGAGAGGAAAGAATATGAATGGGAAATGATTATAAATTAAACTGAGATGATTTTCCATAGAGATGCAGGTGAACCCATGACAACCTCTAAGGTTTTGAATCCTAAATTTGAAAGCTTGAATTTTTTACTTTCTTGACTCTCTTGCATACAATATCTTTCACTTTATTGAAAATGGAAAAATAACTTTAAAACTAAAGGAAGTGTACAGTATGGACTGATTCTCTATATGCTTAAATAAATTTCAATTTGTAGTGCTTGCTTGTGAGACTATTGAGGCAAGAATTATTGTTCCTAATTAAAAATGTGTGCATTCAATTTTTTATTTTTATTGTAACTACTTTTTGAAGTATTGTAGAGAGGTGACAGTTCAAGGAAGGTTAGTATTGAATTTGTTCTCCACAGGACAACTAGCAGCTGTGGTGCTCAGGTGTAGATATATTTGCATAGTCTGTGGTTTTCCAGAAAGTCTATGTAATATGAGCAGGAATTTTAGAATTATACTATAATGACTTTTTTTTTTATTCTTGGCTACCATTTCTTTTTCAGGTATGTAAAATTCACTGACAGTCTTTCTCCAGTTTTTTATAGCTGCATGTGCTGTCTCTTGTTAACCCCACTCCCTCCCCAAACTTGGTTTGAAAAGGGGGAACTAACGTGATGCAACATGTATTGCACTCGGAACATTGTTGTACAGCAGTCTAATTGTAATAACTAAATGTAATAGTTTGTGTATATTTAGAATGGCAGTCCAGTAGAAAGTATGTTAAATATAACCATAACCTTAATTTGTTGAATATAGATAAGTGCATTAATTCATTTAAAAGTAATAATGCCAGAGTTTGAGAATATTTTGTTTATGTGTAATTTTTTCTCTCTTTGTTACAATGCTTTCCCAGCAAGGACAAGTTTGGAAGGTTTGCAAAGCTTTTCACCTTCCCTCTGCCCGCTTGCCCGCTTTCAGATCAGTCTCATACTCCATGACTTCTGTCTCTATAATCCACGACAGCCATAGAAATCAATATAGAAAAGTATTAAAATGAGCTGTCATCCTAGGTCACTATCCTGTGTAGAAGCATATAGCATGTGATTTAGTTTGCATGAGATACAGATATTATATTAATTCCTATGGGAAATATGAAACTGTAAATATTTGAATGGAAGTACAGTTTGAGCACAATGTTTTGTCTTGTAGATAACACTCCTTTAATTACACTTCTCACACACTTAAACAGTACAGCATTGGTCAGTGGTCTATGCAGTTTGTCACTGAAGTTCATAATAGTAAGTTTCTAAAGAAACTTTCTCTTAGGTTTGCAAGGATCACCGTCATCTGATGAAGATGATTGATTGGTTGGTTGCCCAGAGAACTCTGTACTGCTGATGTGGCCAAATCAGTTACTTCAGAGTTAACATTTTCATTTAAGAACCACGTATTATATCATATATTGTATAATTGCTTGAAGTACTGTTTTTAAAGTACAGCCCGCAGCAGTACTGTAATTTTGCTTAGGGTCAGGGGAACAATTAAAATTTAATTTACAATCAGAGTAGATTTAACATGCTATTGGAAATAGTCCTTCTCTTTAGATGAGGCAAATATTGGTAGCTTAATTTCAGGAGGGAGAACTGTCTTGCAGAATACAATGAAGGAGAAAAACTTAAATACAGGTTGTTTCCTATTTTTCTTCACATAGGATACACTAATCATTTAATATGCCCAGCACTCTCCTCTATGGATGATTATATGATTGGATTTTCCAACAGTTTTAGCGTCAGATGAATACAACCCTACCTCAAACCACGAATAGAAGTAAAATATCTTTTTCTTCTTTTAGGATTGAGCTTTTCCCCTCACTGCTGTTCTGCACTAACTGCTTTGAAACTTCCATGCATTTTTTTCAGTAGAAGAGCATCTCTGTACTGTCTCCCATTGCATATTCCAGCTATGACAATCCCTGCACTTTGCCTACTCATTTTATCACCTGCTCACTAAAACCCAATAAGTCTTTCTAGTTTCTGACTGGAGACTTGCTACAATTACTTAATTTTAGCCAGATGAATGAATGTATTTTTAGTTCACTTTTTTTTTTTTTTGTAGGCATGTGGGGACCCCAAGGCAAAACCATCATATCTTATCGACAAAAACCTGGAATCTGCTGTCAAATTCATAGTCAGAAAGTTTCCAGCTGTAGAAACACGCAACAACAATGTAAGTAACCCAAATGACTCTGTAAATATACAATCTGCTTAAAAAACCTGTTGCATTTGATGCATAACTCTGCTTTGTAGTGGCTTTACACATTCTTCTAAAGGATTTGTTGTTGATGTCTATTGGAGACAGATTACCTATCTAGATGGACTGTTGGTCCAACTAGTGTGACAATGCATTTATGTTTGTCTAAGCAGGGAAAGACAAGAATATATTAATCTGTATTTCTAGGGTTTTTTTTTTTATTGCAATAGACTTGCCATCCCTGCTTTAACTAGTTT
The DNA here is from genome assembly GCF_025201925.1 of Gopherus flavomarginatus. Taxonomy (NCBI): domain Eukaryota; kingdom Metazoa; phylum Chordata; order Testudines; family Testudinidae; genus Gopherus; species Gopherus flavomarginatus. The sequence continues at coordinate 34,889,449 of NC_066626.1, forward strand.
CTTTAACTAGTGCGGCTGGCCCTGGGGACTGCCCAAGTCCACCAGTGTGGCCAGAGCAGCTGCTGTCGGCAGCCCTCAGCAGCGGTCCCCAGGTGACACTCTTCCCCTCCCCCCCCACCTCCAAGATTTAGTCACAGGTACTTTTAATAAAAATCATTGACAGGTCGCGAGGCGTGAATTTTTGTTTATTGCCCGTGATCTGTCCATGATTTTTACTAAATGTACCCGTGACTAAATCGGGCCTTACTTATATGAGAGAACTGGCCAGCATAACTGAGACAACTCAGATAGATAGGAGTTAAGACAGTTTAGTTGCTCTGCACAGATACTCATGCTAGTAGAATGTTTATAGGGAGTCCCTGTGTGGATTAAAGATGCTTCGACACACTCAGTAAAAATCCTTATTGAGTGCAACAGCAGGAACCCTAGTTTTCTTCCAGAGGAAGGGTTCTTCCCCTCCAGCTTTACATACAGTGAGCTTGCTGATACAAGCAAGTATATTTTAGATCACTCTACCAGCATTGCTGAATTTAGCTTGTAACCTTTTAGAGAGACTAATGTATGATTGCTGTGATTTCTGTTAGGAGCAGAAAGATCTACACACATTAGTTGCTCTGTTACTGTTTAGAATTGTAAAGTGAAGGGGAAGATTTCTTTACATGCTTATTTTTCTTTCCAAAAGAGGAAAGGGAGGTAGGTAATGGGTTTGCATGTTTCATGCATGCAACGATTTGCATGACTGCTTGAGAACTCCCATTTTCAAGGCAATTATTTAGGCTCACTTAGAGCATTCTTCTGTTTCCGCAGTTTCCATTTTGGCAGCCTTAAGCGGCATCTAGTTCTTTCTTTTTATGGTTTGTGCTAACAGTAGCTCCTAGTGGTCCCAAGTAGTATCTCTAGCAAAGCCAACAAAAGCCTATAAAAGTGTATTTTCTTTTTAAATAAGGAAACTTTTTTATTTAAGCACAGCAATGAATTCTTTTGTATTCTTGAATATGTTTGCATTGTTTACCATTCTTAAGATTGCTTATCTTCATGTATTGAATTTTTGTCTTTCAGTAACATATATGAAAACATCTGTCTTAGACTTATGTAAAAAGTAAAAATATACCTATACTTTTCTTAAACCAGGTCCAGTGAAACCTCTATAATTCTCAACGTTTTATTACAGCTCATCTCCTATTAAAAATAAAATGGCACATTGCTAGGTATTGAGCACAAGAAATGAACTTCAGTTAAAACACTCTTGCAAATAGCCTGTGTGGATTGTCATACCTGGGTATATTTGAATTAGATTTTAGATAATGTTATACGCTCAAGAAGTTGGTTCTCTGAAGATCGAATATGTAGATTAGGGCTGGCTGAAATATTTTAATAAGCACAGTTTTGTAAAAAACTTGAGCTTGTTGACTTTCCATTTTGTGACAATCTGTAATTATTTTAGGATGAGGTCATTATATCATCCTGGCTGTATATGGAGAGAGTAAATTCTGCATCCTTTTCTCATTATCCCTGAAATAAAATTACATTATTTACAATATACCCTGCTTACATCTTCTAAAGATTAATCTGTATTCTAGTGCTTAAGGACATTTAACTTGTTCTCGCAGTAGTTTGCACTTTTTCTTATCTTCAGAAGTTCTGCCTCTGTGATCAGAACACCTACCTAAAATTAATTTTGGAGAGTGTGAAGTGAGTTTTTAATTGATATTTAGCATCTATGTGATACAGAAACTTCAGAGTTGCAGAAAGGAGGTTTTTACCACAAAGACACGGACCTAAGGAGGCCAAAATCAAGTTTCCATGTTGGATGCAATGCATCCCTTATTTTGAAGGAACTATTTTTTTGTTCACAAATGAAACCTCTTTAAAATTTAAGAATATCTGACTCAGTGGGAAGCAGGAAGGGGCCAGGTTTCCCTCCTTCCTCTTCCTCCTCCCAATTCAAGTTCCAGTGGACGTTACAGTAGGAGAGCACACTGACGAGGTTCTCTGCTAAGGAAGCAGATGTTCAAAGACTCACAAGGGACAAGGAGTTCATTGGCACAGAAGAATAATCAAGTAAAATTCTATTGAGCATTACTAGAGGGACAACAGTTAAGTAATCTTAACATATGTAACAAGAGTTCCCACCAGCTTTTCATAGAGACTTGAATTTTTCCAGTTTCATGCGTAGCAATTACCACTGTTCAGTGCAATGCATCCGGACCTTTGAATTTGATACTCAGCTGACATTTTCATCTGCTTACAGACAATAGTAGTAAGTTTGTGTAGTCAGAAGATCATGAGCATTCAGTTCATGTTGGCAGTTTTGTTTTCACAATCTGAGGGGGAAAAGACCACTTTTAGACTCCTAGACTTTAAGGCCAGAATAGACCATCATGATCATCTAGTGTGACCTCTTGCACATTGCAGGCCACAGAACCACACCCACCCATTCCTATAATTCAGATTAAAGACAAAATGAGAAATTGAAAAACCCACAAATTTCATTAAACAAATACAGTTTGAATCTTGAATCATCATATAATTTGATTCACTGTTTATTCTTCACCCTTAATTCAAAATAATAGCATATAATTCTCAGTAAAATTTAAGAATTTGAAAGTCTCAGTCCAGTAACTAGTAAGGCCTACCACTTTTTCTGTCTGCCCTAAGATATTAATCACTTACCAACTTGTTTTCATTTTAGTACCTACCATAATGTATGTAAAGTTTTAACCAAGTCAGCTGAAGTGTACTAAAAATACTCAATTGATGCTGAACTGTGGTTGGACAGCAGTATGGGGTCTTAAAACTCATGATTCTGAATTCAGTTTTTTCCCACCATCTTGATGCAGTAAACTGTGACACAGCCTCCTTTAGAAACATGCTTTAGGTATAGAAATCTAGATCTTCACTTTGAAATGCTTGAAATATAGGAACCCGTACTCACTTTTTGACATTTTCTTATAATGGAAAAGATCATCTTTCTCTTCTTTGCATGTGTCTCTGGCATCTTCAGCTATTTGGTCACAATATTCTGTGCCTTTCTTTTTACACATAGAATTAATAGCAGTAAGTGGAAACACTCTTTCCTTGGCGTTTTTCATGTTCAGCCAGTCACCTCACTTCAGTGTTGCTGCGTCTTTTAATTAGTTGTTGCTCTTTCTTCACTTGCAGCATCGAGTGGATATGAGAGTTAAAATCTTTCTAGATTAGTGGAGCCAAGGGGAAATGCTGCAATCATTGCTTTATAAATTCCTCGCTGTGTGCTATATTGAAGGCAAGGATAGAATAAGAAGGTTGCAACTCGTTTGTCTGTCTTTCAGTTGTTTTTAATGGCATAGTCTCTGAATTATCTTTGCCATTTTTTGGTGTCAAAGATGAACAGACAAGGTTTCTGAAGAGCTGCTGGAAGGCCTGGAATCTGACTTAAATTGTCGTCATTGCAAAGTTTTGATAAAGTTAGCAGCGTTGAAAACGTCTCACTCAGTGTTCTGCTCTTGAATCTCACTAGACAGAATTTTATTGATGGGAATGTCTTGAAGAATACAAGACTAAATTTTTGCAGCCACTGAAATGATTGTCAATCTTTATTTTTCAGTTTATTGTTGACAACGTTTAAATTTTTATTCAGACCCTTCTTTATTCATTCGCTGGTTTCCTACCACTTCCTTAAACTTTTATAGGCTGTGTCAAATAATACATGCGCTGTCAGGTATCACTAAATGCTAATCACACATTTCAGTATAGGTTAACAACTTTATATTTACTACAATTAGAATGAGGGGGGAAAAAGCCTAATTAATCCAGTATTATGAAAGTCAAAAAATAAAATGTGACAGCAGGTTTTCTGAAGATCCAAACTACCAGGTGCCATGCCTATCTTCCAAAATAATTCTAGATTATAACAAACCAAACACCCCCCCAATACATAACTCCGCATGCTCCCTTCTTAAGAATCCAGTGACATTTGTTTCTACCCTTTAGCCATACTCTCATCAATCACAAACATCACCACCCATTCTTTCTCATTTCTATAACTTTTTTATGGTTTACTGCGTTAGACATACGTCTTGATGTTCTCATCACTTTGCTTTCCACTTTTTAGAATAGTTTGATATCAATCTGCCAATGAAATTGAGCATGACATATCTAGTATGAAAAGTCTTTGACTGCATTATCATGTGGTTGGTACAGAAATCAATATGTTGTTATAGAAATTAATAACAGTGGTTGGTACAGAAATTAAAATGCCAGCTTTTAAACCCTCCAGGCTGGGATTTTTCTGAGGTGTTTCACATTCACAAAAAGAGAATATGGGAAATGGCAAAAAACTATAAGCAACTTAACCCTCCTTTCTCATCTGAAGAAGTGATAACCTGTAACCAAGTGAGGATGATTAGGGAAAGATTTTATTCCAGTGCTTCTGAAATTCTATTTTTGGATCTCTCTACTAGGGCATATTTCACCAAGATTACTGGTGAGACTAGCAAGGTGGTGAGAATAGCAATACACCTATACCCTGCCTGGCATGACATTCATTACGGAGAGATTACAGAAAGGGGTGGTAGATGATATTTAGTAGCTGAGTACGCAGTAGTCTTCATTTTTTTTTAAGCAAGCTGACACCTACTTGGAACTAGGAGATAGATATGAGTCAAAATCCTTGGACAGGCTTGGGCAACATTTGGAAGCTATAGTTAGTTTGCTGAAAAATCAATGCTCATTGGGCATGCTTTTAAAAAGGATATGCCAATTATAAAATTGTTCTTCTGCCTGAACACCTTTCATCTTTTTTATATATATAACAGACTATAAGAAAGATTAGTGAGAATTATTTTTTATTCCCACATTTTGTGCATTTGACAGCACCTTTAAGTAGTCTAATAATTTTGCCTTTATAGACACATTCCTATTGGCATTTTACACAGCAATAGATAAAAGAAATATGATTTAAAAACATTAACTGGGAGAGGGAGTCTGAGGTATGTGTAATATATGTGTAGTCTTAACTTATTTTTTTAAAACTACAGACCTAGTTTATGTCTGTTTTAAGACTGGCAGTAATGATGCACTACAAACTCTAGCAGTAGGTAGTTAGGCTAGCCTGCATATATGACACTTGTTTCCTAGTGGAAATATAGGTAAGGTGACTGCCCGGTTACTGATATGTGAGAGAGAACCTAAAGCAGTAATTTCTGTACCATTCCAAAGCCATGCAAGAATGACAGTTATACAGGACCTGATGTAGGATTGGGAACCTTACTTGTTGCATTTGATCTGAAAAAGCAGATTCATACTCTTGAGTCTCTAGATGTTAGAGCCATAACTCGTCATTATGATTTTTATCATCATGTATTGGAGTAATGCTATCAGGTGTCACAGTAGTCTCTTTTATAAACAAGCCTATCTTTCTTACTTTAACTGCTGTTATATATCAAGCTGATAACTAATGCCATTTTCCGATTGAATAAAATTCAATTTTTCTGTTTTCCTCTGTCTTGATTGAAATTACAAATATTAAAAAAATTAATTGGACTAGATAGACCTTGAGTTGAAATCCTGACTGCATTGAATTCAATAGCAAAATTCCACTGTAGTGGGGCTTAGTCTTTTTGGGCCAGATTTTCAAAAGAGCTCAGCACTCAACAACTTGGGAGTTTAAATGAGGGAGATTTTTTTTAAAGTTAGCTCTGTATATTTTTACACCTCCTCCCCTTCCCCACCAAAAAAATAAAAAGTGTAGCAGTTTATGGCTCTGTTTTTACCTATCCTCTTTACTTCCTTAGTGCTGGTTGAAGACCTGTCTCCAAACTGATGACATTGGAAAATGAACCTACTGAAGCTTAGCTTCCTTTTGACAACTTCTCCCCAAGTTATTGTGGAGTCAAGGTGGGATCTGAATGATCCTCCCACCTCCAAGGATATCCCTTTTAATTCTGCATCTGATTGTGTGTAATGGATCCAATCTCCATGCCATTCTGCTAAACTCCATAGGGGAGATCCTTATAATTACTGACATCTTTCACATTGTTTCTCAAATTGAGGAAACTGAAGGGATCTCAAAGTGGGTAACAGTTTCCTATTGACTATATTGGGAAGTCTTTTATAGAGAAAGTGTGTCCTTATTTTAGTACGCATTGAGATTTTAGCTAGTAACTAGTGAAGCGAGCAGCTTAGTAAACTGTTACACAACTTTTATTTAATTGATGCATTAGAAATGCCCAAGATAGAAATACCTGTGTAATTTTCAATGGTTCCTATGGGTTTGAATAGCTGTGAGCATATGTCTTTTCAGCTATCTTGCATGACTGGAAAATTAAGTTAATGTCTGTCTCACCCCCTTTGGCATTGTTCTTGGCACACACCTAACTTCCTAGAAGGCAATGTTTCACAGCTTGCTTCTGCTGTTCCTCTGCTTAACCTTCTTATGTAACACAGTAGAGGAGGCAGGGCTTACCAGAACCACAGGGTAAAGTCTTTTGAGATTCAAGGCCAAGCAAGAAAAGATTTTCTGCCTGAATGGGATAGGGCCACTTTCTTGAAATGTGTGGAATATAACCTGATGAGGATAGTGTGTGTCTGTTTCTGTGTCTGTGTGTGTATATATTATTTCAGGATGTGTGAGTGGGTGCTAAAAATATTGCTATATTTTCTCTTCTTCAAAATGGTATTTGCCATGTATTAGACAAGCTTTACATTTAACTTTAAATTTAATTATTTTAATTGATTCAGTAATTTAAAACAGTTGAGATGTAGTGTTCCTGAAACCTGTTAAATACTGACCTGAATAAGTAAGCAGGATTTCAATATGCTGACTATTACTGATGTATATCATTCATTTTTTATCATGTTCTTGTTACACTGTAATAATAATGAAATAATTAAACTATAGTTGTTAATAATGAATAATGACCCCGTGCCTTGAACAGGCCCATTTCTGACAATAGATACAAAATATTGAAAGATGTCACACTTTCTTTGTTACCACTACTAATTTTCCTTCCATTGTAGTTCTCGGTGCATGTTGTTGTTCAGGCAGCTAGGTTCAGTGGCTCTCAACCTTTCCAGACTACTGTACCGCTTTCAGAAGTCTGATTTGTCTTGTCTACCCCTCAGGTTTCACATCACTTAAAAACTACTTGCTTACACAATCAGACATAAAAATGCAAAGGTGTCACAGCATAGTACTACTGAAAAATTGCTTAGGTTCTCATTTTTAACAAATAATTATAAAATAAATCAATTGGAATATAAATATTGTACCTACATTTCAGTGTATAGTGTATATAGTGTATAGTGTATGTCATTGTCTTTATGAAATTTTAGTTTGTACTGACTTTGCTAGTGCTTTTTATGTAGCCTGTTGTAAATATCTAGATGAGTTGATGTTCCCCCGAAGAACTCTGCTTACCCCCAGGAGTATGCGTAACCCTGATTGAGAACTACTGAGCTAGGTGATTCTCTTCTCTCTATTCCACTTCATGACCTCCTAGTTTGATAGCAATGATCATCCGGAGACAAAAGGCCAAGGCCCTAGCGTAAGACATCCAGAGATCTAACTTAGAGTGTGTCTACGCTATGGGATTATTCAGATTTTACAGAAACTGGTTTTTTTGAAGACTTTATCACACTGTACTGATAAACCACTTACATGCTTCCATGTTCAATGCAGTACTTAAAACAACATTGTATAGTTGCCAAGTTGCCATTATGTTAACTGAACTTCTTGAGGTATAGATACTTTTAATAAACATATCTTTCTTGTACAAAGTACTTACCTGAATAATATATATCACTTCAGCCCTTCATTTGCTTTTCAGATTTACCGCTAAGATTCCCTGAAGGCGACACAATGCATAAAGGGAAATTTGAAATTGATGACATTTTTTAGTACTTGAGCATATATAGTTGTAATTCAAATATCATTTAAAAAAATGGGTTATGGGTAAGAGGCTCAGAGTGTAATTTACCTAGCTGCTTCACATACTGGCAAATTCCAATAAGTGTGTGTGTGTGTTTTTTGTTTGTTTTTTTTTTTGGTGGTGGTGGTTTTTGTTTTATGTGTTTAAGAGAAGTTGCTTGCTCATGAGGAAACAATACAATAATCAATATGTACACACAACATAAAGGCTGGGGCAGGCTGCTCTCTAGGAAAGAAGCAATTCCAGTTTGAAATGTCAAAAGGATTAACATTAAGTTTACCAAAAACTTGCTTTTCTTTCCCCATTTTCTGTGGAGTGTTGTATCTCTCGCAGCTATAAGAAACCCTCTTTCCCAGACTGATCATTGCAGCCTTATAACTGCAAAGAGCTTGGCATTATACTACATAAATTGCTACTAGATCAGGAATGATCATGAGATAAAACTCCTTTTCCAGGATGAAGCCCTGCCTTGGGGCATATCATTCCTTCCTCAGACATGTAACTAAATAGTTTCTGTCTCTTATGCTTGGACAGACTTATGTAGATTGTAGTGCTAAATTGGTACTGAATTGGAATTGATATTCCAAAGTCCATTGATGCAGCACTTCCCTCATAAAGGGAATTTGCTGCAGATTAAGGTGACATGATTGTTATCCTACCACCACCCATGACTTGTAATGCTCTTCCTCTGCAGTACTAAGAAGATGCATCAGTCTTGGATACCTGAACTAATTTCTGCGTAGGTGCCAGCTATCTAGATTGCCCGTCACTGTTGGGAGTAGAATGTGCTTATAATGTTCATTATGCCATTGCAGTTGAATAGTAGAGTTCTTGCTACAGCTGAAACTTATTTCAGTGTAGTTAGTAAATACATTTCTTATTGTACTTAAATGGCCATTTACACCAAAAATCATATTTATCACTAAGTCCAGCTTGCCTGGGTGGCAGGGTGGAGGAGAATCTAAGGGGACTGTGATTCCATGGTAAGATTGTTACAGTGATCCAAGAGTTCACATCTGTCACTGGCTTGGTGAAATCTAGTTATGGAACATACCACCAGGGGTTGAGATGTCTGCCCAGAGGTAGGCACTCATGGTTGTGAGCCACTCCAGACACTGTGGTCCAGTAAAAGATACTACCTAACCTACCTTCTCTCTAATATCCTGGGACCCACATGGTGATGACTACACTGCATAATCCAACATTTGTAATTCTAACTGTTCAGGTATCCAGAGATACATGTCTAAAACATGAGCATACCATCTTACCCCAACTAATTTGATGGTTCCTAAACAGGTTTGGTTGAATAGAAGTTTTGCATCGACTGGGGAGAACTTGGGAGCTATGGGGCCTTCATTGAAAATATCTTCTGCATACTATATGTCCTTTACTTCATTAAATGTCTTTTGTATTTTTGACTTAAGTGAGAGCCTTAAGAAAGCTCTTGGATAAACTAAAAAGTTTGCAGACATTAAGAGGTAACTTGAATTGTGCTGTCTAAGTCATACTGTCACAGTTTTGGGGTAACTGCACCTTTGACTCCGCGGTGGTCTGCTCAGGCGTTGCCCCCTTCAGGTCTCAAGTATCAAGCTGGTGCCTATATGAGCAAAGTCCCATGATGCTCTCTTTCCAGACTGGGGATTTAGCCTGCTTTTTCTCTTGCTATGCACTATGTATTTCCCAACAGGTCTGACCTAGCTCAGCACCTGCGTTTTCACTGTTTTTCCAGGGACAATGATAGTGGCTTACCAACAGCTTTCAGAAACAGAGCAAATTTATTTAAGGACCAAAGCATTACAGAAATCATATAATAAAACAAAGTAAAAACACATATTAAACTTACAAGAGGTTACCCATCTTCCATGTTGGGGATCTGGTAGGTGTCAAAGTCCTTCAAACCCTTAGCAGAGTGTACACTCCTGGTTTAAGGTTCATGTCAGTTTTCTGATCAAAAGCCTACGCAGTTTAGGCTGGCCCTTTATACCAAAAGCCTTTCTTACTCCCCTCAGGCTCAGTCTTACCTAATACATGCACAGATCTCCAAATGATGGTACCTCATTAGAGTTTTATACTGGTCCCAGGGTTTGCAGTAATTGCCTCTTACTGATTATAGTTCAGCAAATCTCCCTCATGGAGTTGCAATTCAGTCTGACTCACAGAGGTGAAGATAACATTTATAAAGTCGATGCAATAGTCTAAAATATATGCCTGTGTTGGTCATATCTGTCACACTTACATGAGAAGGATTTCTGATAGTAGATGGCTGTTTATTGTAGCAGAAAGAGGCATAGCAAGTTCAAATAGTTGGGAGCTAAAGCTAGATAAATTCAAACTAGAAAAAGGCACAAACTTTTAACATGAGGGTAAATAAACATTGGAGCAAATTACTCAGGATGTGGTATTCAGGACTTCACTTGAAGTCTTTGAATCAAGACTGGTCTTTCTAAGAAATACCTGCCTGGTGCTTTGACCTTGTCACCCTGTTCTTTGCATCCCTTCACTGTCTTCCCCTTCTCTTTCACACCAAACATGAGCTGCTTTTATTCATTTTCAAGGCCCTTCCTGGCTTTTCATGGCCAACTTTACCAGTCATTTCTGGTTCACTGTCAAAATATTGGCTCCTGCCTCAGATTGGTTCATGATGTCAGCCTTCATTGCCTGCTTGTTAAATCTTCAGACAAGTACCTTAATGCTTCCCCCCCCCAGGCTTGGAGGTCTCTGTAAACATCCACTAAGTTACCTTATTGTCATCTTTGAAAATTTTCCTTAAAAGTCTCCTTTACCATGATACCACTAAAAAACTGAAAAATGGTTCAGTTGTTGGTGTGTTTAGACCATTGTCTGTCATGCTGACCAATATTGTCTCATTAGTTCCTTGTACTTACTTGTCTTTCTGTCTGTATCAGTCTGTTGTCTTTTGTCTTATACTCAGATTTTAAGTTCTTTGAGGCAGGATCAGTCTCTTCTCTTTTTGTACAGGATCTAGCACGCTGGGGACCTGGTCCGTGACTAGGGTTTCTGAGTGCTGCAGAAATGCAGATAATAAACAGAAGTTATGGTCTTCCTGCAGAAATTCCTGGGAGAGGTTCTGTGGCCTGTTATGCAGGAGGTCAGAGTAGATAATCATAATGATCCCTTCTGGATTTTAAAACTATTAATTTGACCATGGAGACTTAGTAGGAGCAGTCCAGCTGATCTAGTGCCCTAACAAAGCATTTTGGAGAGGAAGAGTATGATTTTTTTTGTATCCTGGATTAGTTACTTTCTTGAAGTGAGAGGAAGGAAAAGAGATGTCAGGAAAATGTTTTCTTATGATTAGCTAGTCATGTAGCATATGAAGACGAATCACGCTATCATGAAAAGAAGTTCCTAGTGTAGAACAAAGTTCCATAATCAAGGAGCACAAATGTTCCATCAGACTTCTAGGTGGACAATCAAATCGTGAATAGCTACTAAAGGATGCTGTTCCCAAAAACTTTCACCATTGACCTTACTTTGATAGCATTGAAATCAGTGCCAGTGGCTAACTGCTTCAAGGCTCTTCCTCCAACACGATTGTAGATCAGATGAAGACTTTAGGTAACAGATGCAGGTGACTTTTTCTTAATTTTTTTTTTTTTTTGTGTTAAAACTTCTGTACTAAAATCCTTGCATTTTTCTTCTTACTATTGAACCCTAGTATAGTCTCTTACTTCACATGCTCTCTGTTCCTCAAGAATACTTTCTCTCCTGGTTTATATATTTTGAACTATTTTAAAATATTTTGAAATATAATGTTTTGTAGTGTTTCAGTCAAGAAGCCATTATGATTATCTGTAGTTGGAATTGTTCTTTCTGAAGTTTTGAACTTATTCTGTTTCTGCTCTCCAAACTCTGTACGACTACACTATTTATTGGAAAGTAGAAATATTTAAAGCTTCCTAAATGAGCATTATGGGTTTATGCAAATCAACTATATTTGCAAAGTACAAAACTGACACTGAAGATGGCATTAAATATTGCTCTTCAGCAACTGCTTAGAAATTAGTAGTGGAAAAACTTTGTTGCACGGGTGTAGAAAGAACTACACCCACATTCCTGAGTGCTGAAAACCCAAGTAAATGACTAAGACGCTGCATAATATCAGCTTTGTTTTTTAGCTGTTTTCAATCTTCTGTTTTGAAAATTAAAATTACCACCACTGTATTCTAGGTGATTTAGAGTACATATTTCTTGGCATCTTGTGCTTTTTAATATCCTGCTTTAAGTATAGCCTAGAGCATCCCAAAGGGTCCTAGGGCATATTAGTCATCTTTGTGTTGCTGAAATGAAACCAATGCTGGAATGAAAATGCTTCCATGACAATTTAGAGCTGTTCTGAAGAAGGAATTATGTGTGCGGAATGTAACAGCCCCCAGCTTCTCTTCTTATGCAAAAAAGCACTATGGGATTTCCAATAACTCTGGAGATTCCCATAGTTTGTCTCATCCCCATAACACCTCCAGCTGTACTTAATCTTGGCTTCTTTACACAGTACTGGCATATTTCCTCAGTAGAGTTAGAGGGAAAAGTAATTGCTGAATCACCAGTGCCACTTGCAGTAACACCTATGTATACCTTCGTAGCTTTGAACCTTGCTTAGTTTGAGATCTGATGGAATTGCAGCAAAAGCATGCTCGCTCAAGGTCGTTCTCTCTCTCTTTCATATATGTATCTATATGTTAAAAAAATAAAAATCACTGTTATTACAACAGAACTGTTATATTTTGTGTGCCATCCCTATTAAGCATAATTATTATAATCTTCCCTCTCTTTGGTATTGAAAATGTGCTGAGTAAAATTATGCTGTTTTGGATTTAGTACCGATTTTTTAATTAGATGAGGTGTGTTCTACTTGTACATTAAAATCTGCATTGAAAAGTATTTGGTTTGATATCGAATATATATTTTAATTTGACTTTCTTGAGGTGTTTGTTTTTGGTAATGCAATGTGATACATGATATGCAACTTAAGTTCTTTTTAAATAACTATCTTTAATGCTTCACAAAGTTGGTCAGTATGAGAGATCAGGTTCTTTTTAAGAACATAAGAACAGCCATACTGGGTCAGACCAAAGGTCCATCTAGCCTAGTATCCTGTCTTCCAACAGTGTCCGATGCCAGGTACCCCAAAGGGAATGAACAGAACAAGTAATCATCAAGTGATCCATTCCCTGTCGCCCATTCCCTGCTTCTGGCAAATAGACCCCATCCCTGCCCATCCTGGCTAATAGCCATTGATGGACCTATCCTAGGAGTTATCTAGTTTTGTTGTTGTTGTTTTGTTTTTCTTTATAAACCCTGTTATAGTCTTGGCCTTCACAACATCCTCTGGCATGGAGTTCCACTGGTTGACTGTGCATTGTGTGGAAAAATACTTCCTTTTGTTTGTTTGAAACCTGCTGCCTATTAATTTCATTTGGTGACCCCCTGTCGTGTTATGAGAAGGTGTAAATAACACTTCCTTACTTACGTTCTCTACACCAGTCATGATTTTTAGACCTCTGTCATGTTCCCCCCTTTGTCATCTCTTTCCAAGCTGAAAAGTTCCAGTTTTATTAATCTCTCCTCAGATGGCAGCTGTTCCATACACCCAAATCATTTTTGTTGCCCTTTTTTTAATCTTTTCCAATTCCAATGTATCTTTTTGAGATCACATCTGCACACAGTATTCATGGATTTATATAGAGGCAATATGATATTTTCTGTCTTATTATCTATCCCTTTCTTAATGATTCTCAACAGTCTGTTCGCTTTTTTGACGGCTGCTGCACATTGAGTGGATGTTTTCAGAGAACTATCCACAATGACTCCAAGATCTTTCTTGAGTTGTAACAGCTAATTTAGACCCCATCATTTTCTACATATAGTTGGGATTATGTTTTCCAATGTGCATTACTTTACATTTATCAATATTGAATTTCATCTGCCATTTTGTTGCCTAGTCACCCAGTTTTGAGAGATCCTTTTTGTAGCTCTTCACAGTCTACCTGGGACGTAACTTTTATATCGTCTGCAAATTTTGCCACCTCACCGTTTGCCCCTTTTCCCAGATCATTTATGAGTATGTTAGATAGGACTGGCCCCAGTACTGACCCTTGAGGCCAATTTGGATCTGTTTTGGATGATTGGATCTGTTTTCCAATCTGTCTGACTCTATCCTCCCCCCCACACCCTCCGAGGAGGGGAGAATGCAGTTGTTGGTGCAACGTATAGTGTACACTTATTTCTGAATCGCAGCTTTCCTAGTTGAGATTCATGTAGCTTACGGTCATTGAAATGAGATGAAGTGACTTCTCAAGCATATCCACTCACATGTATTTTGCGATAGTTAAAGCAACAACAAAAACAACAAATAATCTTTTTTTTGGTTCAGTCATTTGTACACTTTATTAAAAAGGGAGGTTTTTAAAAACCAAGTTAGCTATTTAAAAAAATTGTCATGTCAGGAGGAGGAATAAAACCACCTAACTTTGATATGGGATTTTCATGTTATGACAACTGTGGCCTACGAAAGCAGTGCTGAAAATCCTAAGGGGTTGTTTCTTTGGAGAAGATGACTGAGCTAAGCCATCAGAATTTATGGTTACATTTTTAATGGAGAAATGAGGAGACCCACATGAGCTTGTGAAACTGCATGAATGATGATTGCTGGTGCTCATCTACCTTTTAAACATGAGGCTGGGATGGTTTTGAGTATTTGTGTGAGAAGTAAACAGAGAATTCAAGCTGAGGATTGAAGGAGAACACTTCTCTTCAGGTGTGTGCTTGGGAAACTGATTCTGTCACACATCAGTCTCATGAAATTGAAAAGAACAGCAAGGACAAAAGATAGACATACAATATGCCAGTCACATAAAAAATTGGTTATTTGTAGTAGCTATTCTTTGTCTAATATTTGAGTGGGTGATGTAAAAGAAATTGAAAAACCACCTTGGGCAAACATTGCAGGTTCAGGCCTTACAGGCTAAAGCTTGTGCATGAGCTTAAATTTAAGTATGTGCAAAAGTCTTTCAGGATTGGGGGTTTAGGCCTTGAAGTAGTTGATAGGAGGAAACATGGATAAAAATTCGTACTGGCTGTAATGGGAATCTTGTGGCTAATGACCAGTGCCTCACTTTAAAATGCAGAGAAAAGAGACTTATCTTCGGTGAAGCAAAGTTCAAAAATAAGTTGCCAGATATATGTGGGGGACTGTACCATACAATGTGTACGTGTCAGTAAGTGGAGTAGTGTGCACCTTTGTGGAATGAGTAGATGGTCTTCTCTAGTCTGGCTGCGCAAAATGTTCATCTAAAAAAAGAGTAAAAGTAGTGAGGGTGTTAAATTCTCATTCTCTGTATCAGTTCAAGATGTATTAGTCAATCTTGAAGTGATCTTTCCCCTCCCTTTTAAAGATTAGTTTACACCAAGGAGGAAAATATAATGGTGGTGGGTTACCTTAAAAGGTAATTTAAGCTATCTTTATTTTCAAATATTACGGATTTTTTGAGGTTTTTTTGTTTTTTTTTTTTTTTTTGAGTCTCAAGACTGCTTTGGTGTATTTAAAATTCAAGTCACAACGTAAACTATGATTAATTGGAATTCTGATGTCATAACATAACTGGACCCAGAAATGCTATGAGAGGCTGTAATATGGGTGAACAGAGCATCTGCTAAGTAACTGACAACAAGTTTTTTGTTATACTTGTGAGCTACAGTTATTATGATCATTACTAGAGTTAATTTTGACAAGCCTAAAAATCATTTAAAAAAAATTCTGTGAAAATACAACTAGCTGTCATTGTCTCAATTAAAAAAAATCAGTTAATGAGAATTCCTTTCTTGCCCTTGTATTCACATTTGCCTCTTCCATTTATCCACCAGTGTCTAATGCTAGTGTTTTGCTTCTTTTTCATTTCTTTGGGTTTTTTTTGTTGCTTTTGTTTTAATGTATTGTGTTTTATATGGAACTAGTCAAAGAACCGTTACTGTATTTTATGTTTGTATCTACATTTTATTTTGCATGCTTAACGTGGCTTTGCCTGGATATTCTTTTTGGTAAGTTCAGAATTTAAGAGCAAATTGTTTTTTCTATAGTAAAACTTGTAAATTCTGCCACCTTTTCTCCCACCTCAAGTAATCTGTCATTATTTTTGTCATACTGACTTGTGCTCATGTACTGTTGTGCCTTTGTTAATTATACGTGTGTTAACACTTCTTAACATTTCCCAATTTTGTCTCAAGCTGCACTAAACAATGACTTCAGTACTAATGTGTACTAATTTGGCTTTAATCTTAAAACTAATGATAGCCAGTGGCGATTAAAGTGGTCAGTCTTAAGTGTTTTGTATTACTCTGTCTGCAAAAAATACCTAACAAATGCAAAAGAACCTCAGTCATAGAAAAAAAGCATTTTCTTGCATAGCAAGCTTAGTGGTTCATCTGCGCCTCACAGATATTTTATTGGTGTCATTTTTTTCATTTTTGTTGTTAATCTGGTGAGAACAGTATACATACATTTGTGTTTTCTTTTACAGCAACAGCTTGCTCAGCTACAGAAGGAAAAATCAGAGATTCTGAAGAATCTGGCTTTGTATTACTTCACATTTGTTGATGTTATGGAATTTAAGGTAGGGCTTGGCAAATGCAACTCGGATCACTATTAGGATTGATTTTGCAGTAAATTATGTGTCCTATCAAATAGGTCTCTTATCAAACCTATTTTTGCAGTAGTGTATCATGTATAATGAAATAGCTGCTTTTCTAGTTTTATGTTTAATGGACTCAAAATGTGTTTGATTTCTTTGGCAATATATATTGACATAATTGTTTAAGATTTCTAAACTAAAATAAAGGATTTTTCTTTTGTAAGGACCATGTTTGTGAGCTGCTGAATACAATTGATGTTTGCCAAGTCTTCTTTGATATTGTAAGTTTCTGATTTTTACAAAATATTTTAAATAAGCTTTCAAATACCATTAGAAACTAAAAATGGTAATTACATATAGAAAAAAGAACTATTTTTGCGTTCACTCAGTTTCTGCAAAATCCTTCACCATTTTCATACATTTACAAGTATAACTATAACTTTTCAGAATTTTATATGCTTTAGAATAGTTACAAAAGCTAGAAAATTGATATATTAACAAAAAATTTTGCTAGATATTTATAGCATGGTTTTATGATTGTAGGCTTGTGTATGACCTAGTCAGGCTAATTTTATTTTAAATCATGGATCTTTATTATGCCCTCAATTTAACTGCTAAGGTGTTTAAGACTAGCTTACTTTTTAACAAGACCACTTTTGAGTAGTGGCTACAGTATTGTCAGCCACTAATGATACACAGCTGCGTATCTCTTGTCGCACTGATTCTACAAGTTCATTGTCTGCTGTGGAGGAATACTTGGTTAATTGTAAGCTGAAGGCTTAGAGCTGCACACACACAGTATACGTTTTTTAAACAGTTTAATACTGGTACACAGGAATGATGATTGTGAAGCTTGTTTGAGGTCATGAAGTGGGTGGGATATTTTCCAGGGAATGCCTTACTGCTAAAAGATGAACTAGCAATTGGCTGAGCCCTCAAGGGTTAACTCGTTGTTAATGTAGCCTCACACTCTACAAGTCAGCATGAATGGAGGGAGGGGAGACAGCATGGCGCGCACGCACGCGCACACACACACGCACACACACACACACACACACACACACACACACACACCTGTGTGTGAGAGAGAGATGCACATTGCCCCTTTAAGTATGCTGTCCGCACTCTAAGTATATTGCCTTTTTAAGTAGATCAGTAAGTTGAGGTGGCAGCTGCTGCCACGAAGCTTCCCGAGTCCTGTTGTGTCCTCCCCCACTGCCACCCTATGGAAGATGCGGCAATTGATAGCCTGCTGGCTGGGAATGGGGAGCAGATAAGAGGGCTGCTGGTCCACTCTGGTTCCAAGCCCCCACTAGCTAACTGCAACGGGCTGCTCTTCCTGCAAGCAGTGAGCAAAGCAGGCAGCTGCCAAAGGACGTTATAAGGGAGCATTGTACAACTTTTAAATGAGCATGTTCTCTGATTGGTTAGCAACGTAACAACGTTAACTGGGATGACTTTTAAGTGAGGAGTTACTGTACACCAGTGCAGCTACACTAGTGGCTAAAATTCCAGTGTAGAAAAAGCTAAAAAAAAAAAAAAAACCCATTTCCCTTTCGGCTTCTGCCTCACCAATCAATTAGAATTATTTGAGGCTGTCAACCAGCATGAGAACAAGGGAAATCCAGTGAGTATAGTCTACTTGGACTTTCGGAAAGCTTTGATAGAATCCCTCACCAAAGGCTCTTAAGCAAAGTAAGCAGTCATGGAATAAGCCAGAATGTCCCCTCATGGATCAGTAACTTATTAAAAGATGGGAAGCAAAGGGTAGGAATATACATGATCAGTTTTCACAATGGTGAGCAGTAAATAGAGGGGTCCATCAAGAATCTGCACTGATCAACATATTCGTAAATAATATGGAAAAGAGGGTAAATAGTGAGATGGCATAATTTCCAAATGATACAACATTACTCAAAATAATTAAATCCAAAGTTGACTATGAAGCGTTGCCAAGGAATCTCACAAAACTGAATGGCTGGGAAACAAAAAGGGAGATGATATTCAGTGTTGATCAGTGCAAAATAATGCACACTGGAAAAAATAATCCCAACTATACATACAAAATGATGGCATCTAAATTAGCTGTTACCACTCAATAAAGAGATCTGGGCATTATTATGGATAGTTTTCTGTAAACGTCTGCTCAATATGCAGCCGCGGTCAAAAAAGCTAACAGAATATTAGGAACCATTAAGGTAGATAATAAGACAAAAACATCATAATGTCACTATATCAATCCATGGTACGGCCACACCTTGAGTACTGCACACTGTTCTGGTTGCCACATCTCAAAAAAGATATATTACAATAGGAAAAGGTACAGAAAAGGCCAGCAAAAATTATTAGTGATGTGGATTTAAAAAAATGGGACTGTTCAGTTTGGAAAAGAGACAGCTGGGGGGAGGGGGAATGATAGAGGCCTATAAAATCATGAATGGTCTGGAGAAAGTGAATAGGGAAGTGTTATTTTACCCCTTCACATAACGTGAGAACTAGTAGTCACCTGATAAAATTAATAGGCAGCAGGTTTAAAACAAACATTAGGAAGTGCATCTTCACACAATGCACAGTCAGCCTGTGGAACTCATTGCCACGGCATGTTGTGAATGTCCGAAGTATAAGTGGGTTAAAAAAAGAATTAGAGAAGTTAATGGAGGATAGGTCCATTGATGGCTGTTAGGTCAGGGACACACACCCATACTCTGGGCGTCCCTAAGCCACCAGCTGTCAGAAGCTGGGACAGGACAACAGGGGATGATCAGATGAAATTGCATGTTCTGTTCATTCCCTCTGAAACTTCTGGCACTCATTGCTGTCAGAAGACAGGATATGGGCTAGGTCGACCATTGGTCTGACCCAGTATGGCTGTTCTTAATTTTGGCTTTCATTCTTGACCTTTATAATGTCATTTCACTGTTTCGATAGTCATTAGTCTTTTAGGTCTGGCAAATTTGGATATATAATGTAACAAAGAAGCACAGATGAACCCCTTCAGGGGATCTTTATATGTCATTAAGAATCAAAATGGTAGTAGCCCAATTTTTGTCCTTTGCAGGCCATTTTTTAAAATGCAATAAAGTTTTATAGACAAAACACATTCACATTTTGATTGATTGTTTTGTAATTTCAGAGAGAAATTATTTCCAGGTTTTTTCTTTCCTTACACAGCATTTAACAGGTATTCACTAACACCCTGATGCTGCAAAAACGTATATGCTTATCTTCAAGCATTTTGAGTTGTCCCAGTGATTTAAGTGCTTGAATTAAGCTTGTGCATAAGTGTTCAAGAAAAATAAGACCTTCCATTTTGGCATAAAAAATTAATTGATGATAATTCTTGAGTATGATTTAGGCTTTTTCACCAATGTATGTATATATATTAATATTTTTGCTACTGAAGATCTTCAGAATGGGGAAAAAACCTGTAACCGTTTGTACTTTATCTCTAGACTGTAAACTTTGATTTAACAAAGAACTACCTAGATTTGATTATAACCTACACAACACTAATGATACTGCTGTCTCGAATTGAGGAAAGGAAGGCAATCATTGGATTGTACAATTATGCTCATGAAATGACGCATGGAGCAAGGTAAAAAGCCATTTTATATTTTTAAAAAAATAGTATTTTTTACATGATTTTTGTCTGCAGTGGGGTAAATTATTTATTGCACTTTTTAGTGATAGAGAATATCCACGTCTTGGACAGATGATTGTGGATTATGAGAATCCTTTAAAGAAGATGATGGAGGAATTTGTACCTCACAGCAAGGTATGTTTGAATACTTTTCACAGGTTCATAGTCATTGCTGGTTGAAAGAAGCATATATGTGAAAGCAAATGTACAGGTTATAAGACTACTATTAAAAAAAAAACTACGAAATTAAATTGTTATTTTAGCAGATATAGGAACAGAGACAGACAATTTATAAGCTTTGCCAAATCGCCCCTCTGCCTCACAGAAGTAAAACTAAACCAAAACTGGTTATGCTTTTTGACTGTGTAATAGATAAAAACAACTTACTGTTCATTTGTAGTATGGTAGCCTAGAGGCCCCATTCAGGTTTAGTACCCCAATGTGCTGCCTTCAGACATCTTCACAGTAAGACCATAGAATTTATTATTAATTTTTTTTTTAGATGAGATGGAAAAAGTGAGCTTAATCTATGGGGGGATAATTGGCTGGCAGGACCAGTGTAACTGGCTGCATAGGTGAACTAATGAACAACTTGATGCGTCCAATTTCATTTTTATTCACTCATGGATTACCGTATATACTTGTTCATAAGGGGAATCTTTTAAGTGAAAAAGGGAAGCACTAGAGAAGGGGGTCGGCTTATGAATGGGTATAGAGGAGGAGCAAGGAGAAGCAGCACAGCCAGCAGAGCCAGAAGGGAAGAGTTGAGGCCAGAGTCTCTCTCCCCTTCTGGCCATGCTGCTCTTCCCCCTGGCCCCTAGAGCAGGCTGTGGCCGCCCGGCCGCTGAAGCATGCTGTGGCTATGTCACCTGGCCCAGCCCACTGGAACGTGCTGTGGCTGTGCGCCTGGCCTGGCCCGGCCCACTGGAGCAGGCTGCGGCCACGCTGCCCAGCCTGCTGGAGCAGCTCCAGCCAGGCCAGAGACATCCTCGCCTGACCCTCTGCAGATAAGGTGGGAAGGGATGGGATGGGGGAGAGTCTGGGGGTCCTGGGTTAGGGGTGGGTGAGGTCATGTGGGGGGTAGTCACGGGTTACTTCCTGGACCTCCAGCTCCCCTCTTCCCCCCCCCCAAAAAAAATTTCCCCACCAGTTGCTGTCCCGGCCTGTCAGGGTGAGCAGCTGGCACGCCAAGACACTTTTGTTTACTTAGATTTACCTCTCTGCCTGCAGATGCTCGAGGTAAACAAACCATCTTGGACTACCAGTGGCTTATCCTGATGGCTCGGGAGCCAAAGTTTGCTGACCTCTGAGTTATAGGGTTGGCTTATGAACGGGTCATAAAAATTTTCCATTTTTAGTTATCCATCTTGGGGTGGGGTCGGCTTATAAATGAACGGGCTTATGATCGAGTATTTACGGTGTATATATAAAATAAAAATCTTCTGCCCTTGTCTTTTCATTTTATTTTAATGTCATGTACCCTGATTCCTTGTACACCTCTACCTTGGTATAACGCTGTCCTCGTGAGCCAAAAAATCTTACCATGTTATAGGTGAAACCACATTATATTGAACTTGCTCTGATCCACCGGAGTGCACACTCCCTCCCACCCCCAACCCTCTCCTCCACCCCCAGAGCACTGCTTTACTGCGTTATATCCGAATTTCTGTTATAGCGGGTCGCGTTATATCGAGGTAGCAGGGTATTTTTAAAATAATTTACTAGTTTTCCATTATTAAAAAAAGAGTATCTTGTTTTTTCTATGTGAGCAACAACTGGCTTTAGTTTAATTCAAGGCTTAGTGTAGTATTTAGCCTCAAATATTTTAGTAGACAATTGTGATTAATGCAAGAATGGACGTATAGTATCAAATTGTTAGAGATTAGTTAGTTTTTATGCTAGATTACATCAAGGCTTGAATGCCAGTGTTAGTCATTAGCTATTTAAGCTGCTGAAAATAGCAACTATTTGGCTGATTGCTATTAGAACAGAATACTGTGCTAATGAGGTAGAATAGTTTCTAACAACTGTGTCTAGATATTATTACTGTACAAGAAGACTTCAAATGAAGTACATATATTGGATATTTGCTAAATTAAAGCATTTTGTCATGCAGAGTTCTTCTAACTAAATATTTTTCTTACTTCCTAGTCCCTTTCAGATGCTCTAATTTCACTCCAGATGGTCTATCCCCGGAGAAATCTGTCAGCTGACCAGTGGAGGAATGCACAACTATTGAGCCTCATCAGTGCCCCGAGTACAATGCTTAATCCTGCACAGTCAGACACAGTACGACATTTTACCTTGAGTAATACAGTAGTATTAAATGAGTTTTTCTGTGAAATAATTTAATTGTGTATATATATATTTGATATAGGATTACATATTACTAGATTTAACTGTTTAATTCGCTGTCTAGAATTCAGTTTTTCTGGGCTATTTTTGAACCAATAATCACTTTGGTAACACTTGAGTATTTATACCTGCAGTGCAGAATGGAATTAATTACCTATTTAATTGTAAGATATCCTTTGTCTTAACACATACCTCTGTCCCCAGTTCTTGGTAATTATCCTCTGAGGGAAAATATTGTGGATTGTATTGGATGGGGAGGGCAGGAGATAGAATTCTGTATAGTATTTAGGATGTTGATAGGGAAACAGACGGGACTTCAGGCTCAAGATTTTTTTCAAAAGTGAGACGTGACTTCGGATGCTTCCGTTTTTGGGTGCACATTTAGTAATTTGTTTAAAAAAAAAATCAGCCCCCTTTTAGGTGTCAAGTTGGGCACTCAAAAATAGTCACCCAAAGTTGCTAGTCACTGTTGAAAATCTTACCTTAGAAATATTAGTTAGATATTCTTATAAAAGGTTCTGCATAGCTTCGTTTAATTTTCCACATTACCTTGTGCGCTGGAAATTTAATTTACTAAATTATGTGTGGTTTTTTGAGATTATAAAAAATTGACAATTGTTTATCATTTTGCTCAAGAGACTGGAGACATAAATAAGTGTATGTCAAACTCACCAGGAATTAGAAACTGATTTTAGACTGAGTAGGCTTTTTGTACTTGAAAAGAGTTCAGTGTCTCTAAAGTATATAAGACTATTGATGCTTAAGCATCAGCTAAGCTAAAAGCAATTTAGTAAACATAAGCAATCTTCTTTGTTCTTGATATTAGGGTAATATGTCCTGACAGGCTTTGTGAGGAAAAGCTTATTAAATTGTTGCTGTTGTGTAAAAAGCTATATTCTGTAAAATGTATTCATTAGAAATTTTTTTTACTATGTATCATTAGTTTATTACAAATTATTCTTTCAAATAGATGCCATGTGAATACCTCTCTTTGGATGCAATGGAAAAATGGATTATTTGTAAGTACAGCTTTAAGAGATTGTGCCTTTTTAATTGTTTTACTTCTATAAAGTGACTATTAACTTTTCAGAATGCTGTACTAAAGCAGTTGTATTCTGTAGAATGTGGCTTGACTAGACCCTGTAGATCCTTTCATTTATACAGTATATCGTGCTTTTGTATGTCTTCAAAAAATTAGTTTATATCATATATTACACTTGAATTTTGAGTTTCAGATTTTGTGACCATAATTTGTGTTTGAGTTATTCTTATTAATAATAATTTAAGCAGTACCATTAATTAATTCATACCAATGATATTTTGGTTATTCATTGCTGTACTAGAAAATAAGGTGCGTATCCTGTCACACTATCTAGAGTGGCTCACAACTGAGAGTGCCAATCTAAGGTCAGACTGTCAGAAAACAGGACCAACACCCCAAACTGGTGGTATATTCTATAATTAGATTTCACCAAACCCGCAACAAATGTGAACTCCTTGAGCACTATATCAGTCTTACTGTGGAGTCACAGACAATCCCCTTAAGCTCCCCTGCCCATCTTGCCACCCAGACAAACTGGACTTAGTGAATAATGGTCACATAAACTAAAAATCACACCACATCAGGTTACTCCCAATCCCAAAGGATCAGTCACTTACCCCAGATCAGTTTGGTACTCTGGATGTCGCATCAAAGACCATGCTGGCAGCCAATTCTCTAGTAAACTAATTTAAGATTTATTAGCTAAGAAAAGAAATGAGTTATTGATAGTTTAAAGCAGGAAAAATACATTACAAAGTTTGTAAATCCAAAATGATAGCAGAGATGTAGTAATCTGCTGGTTTCCCAAAAGTCTTCCAGGGTTACCCAGAATAACTGGGGATCTTTGTCATCTTATCCAAATATTTTACTCTGTTAGAATCCAAGCAGTCCAGAGATGAAGAATCATTCCTCTGAATCAGTATTTGTATTTTCTTTCCTCAGATAACACTCTGACGAGTGTTTTTACTTACTGCCTGGCTCCTTGCTTTGGAATTAGCGTTTCCTGTTACAGCCATTAAGTCCTTCATTAACATTTTACAAGGTTTCTCTGAGGAGTAACTTTAGTTCCAGGGTTATATGTGAGTGCAAATGTTAGTAATAGCAAACAGCAATCCTTCATTAGTTTGCATGAAGTTTACACATTAAGTACATTTTCATCTTTACACTAACACACTTTTGATGTAGGGTTAATTAGTTACATGAGTATACATAGTATAATAGGATAGCAATCAACAGATTATAGATAAATGAAGACAATACCATTTACATTTCTTTTGAAATAAACTATTTACACAAGTGAATTGGTCTGATTACACTACAATATCTTTTGACACTTCTTTGATTTCTTTTAGCATATGTGTGAATTAGCCTGCAGCCCTGTCCTGAGCTGATAACTGGGTAGACGGTGTCACACATACAACTATAAATGAAATCGTATATTTAAAAACTATATTGGTTTGGCAGTTGGCCACAGTAGTCCATTCAGTAGTTCAGGTTCTCATGTTGTCTTTGTATTTCTGCTCTGTGATATTTTACATCCATCTTGAATTTTCTTTTGAAGTTGGGTTTATCTTGTGCCATGGAATCCTGAATAGTGATACTACAGCTTTGAACCTTTGGAAACTCGCTCTTCAAAGCAGTTCTTGCCTGTCTCTATTTCGAGATGAAGTTTTCCATATTCACAAAGCTGCAGAAGACTTGTTTGTGAACATAAGAGGGTATGGTATTTTCATGAATGTATTGTGATAGCAAACTGTCTTCATTGCTGATAATGGAGTTAGAAATTGTTATTCTAGCCCTGTGTTATCTCAAGATGAGAATTATATTACAGCTTTGATTAATGGTTTTAGAATACGGAAATACTGTTGGAGGGGAAGTAGGAGGTTAGATTCTCATGTCTGTTTCATTATCATCTTTATGGTAAAAAATTAACACATTTTTATGTCAGAGCTTGTAAGTTTTTTCATGACTTGGACATGTCTGGAGGTCTTGAAATAAAAACATTCCTTTTTTTCAGAATGTATTTTTCTAATCCCTCATTGTTTAGAAAGCTACATGTATTTTAAGATCATGTTAGTAGTATTGAAAATACAATGAAATGTAGAGCTATTTTGTATAAAAAAGGCACTTTTTGAAAACATATATATACACTTTTTGATATTTTTTGATAATTTGTTCCATACATTTTTTGCCATAGGTACTCATCTTTCAGAGGTATTAGCAATGAAAAAAACAAAACAAAAGCCCCCCCGGTCCTCCAACTGTGCTTTAGTTCCTAAATTGAGCACTTGTTTGTGGATTGCTTTTAGTCCTTGTACATACATCTCTAGAGGGCTGGATCAAAACTGAGAAGTGTGTTCCAGGGATTTTGTTTAAACGTACCATTGCTTGAACAGTTGGTTAGAAAATTATGCATCTACCTGTTAGATGAAAGTTCTGCATGCAGATTTTCAGTATTTACAACATTTAGGCTACACTACAGCTCAGGTTGGTATAAACTGTGTTACTCAGAAGGGTGAATATGCCACCCCCCTTAGCGATGCATATTACTCTGACCTTGGGAAAGCTGCCCCCAATATAGCTACTGCTGCTCATAGGAGTAAGTCAACAGGAGAGCTCTCTCATTGGCTTAGGGCATCTGAACTGCTGCTGTAAACTTTGTAGTGTAGCCATAGCCTTAGCGTAAATCATAGACTGCTTCTTTTCAGTGCATGAACTGAAGGATTCCTATTCTGAGTTTTGTGTTCTTTATTTTCATGTCAATTCAGACATGATTTGGCAGCTGATCTGTCAAGCAGCAAGAGTTAATGTAACTGTATTCTGTGGGTTTTCAAAAGGTGTCAGAGGGTCACGATCACCGTGCCTTATCCATATTAATAAACGGGAGAGATTCTGGTGGTGGTGTGGGGGGGAAGGGGTAGAGGAAGAAGAATCTGTGTTATCTGAAAGCTACAGCTATCTGCAACAGTTTTTGCGAGATCAACCACTAAAATATTGAAATTCAGTATTTCGCAGTGAGGAAGGAAGCATCCCGATACATTTTAATGATTTCTAAACGTCTATCAAATAATCAAGTGTAAAAAATTATAAATATAAAATATGTAGAAACACAGGAAATTGAGATCTCGATCAAGGATAGGTATTTACTGTTACTGTCCAGTGGCTCATCTCATTTAACCAGAGCAAGGTAGTCTTTATCCAGGGGCTGTTTGCTAAAGGCAAATTCCCTTTGCTGTGAAACTACAGAAAGTATAGGGCCCTAGCTCTTTCTAAGGCTGTTACCAATAATTGTTGATATTTCATCTTATTTTTCTCACAGCTACAATAAACGGATTAATGACATTAGAGAGTGCAAAGAAGCTGCTGTATCACATGCGTAAGTATCTTATATAGAACCACAGTATGCTGTGATTTTTCAGACTTGAGTACTGCTTACTTTTGTAAAAAGCTTAAAACCAACAACAGTCTTAACTGGAATTTTTTTATATCATGAGTGCATTTAAATGGAACTTTATACTGAGCTATCCTGTCATACTAAGCTTATTGTTCTTGGCCTTGTTTTCTTTTTCCTGCTTGAGAGCGGTATCTTCTTGTATACTGCTGTTTAAAAACAAACAAACCAAACCCTTACTTGAACAAAGTCTTTGAATTGACATTTTTGTACATGAAGTTTTCCTAAA
Source organism: Gopherus flavomarginatus (assembly GCF_025201925.1). Classification (NCBI taxonomy): domain Eukaryota; kingdom Metazoa; phylum Chordata; order Testudines; family Testudinidae; genus Gopherus; species Gopherus flavomarginatus. The sequence continues at coordinate 34,916,724 of NC_066626.1, forward strand.
TTCAGAATTGAGTTTTTCATCTTCATATTAAGTCAGATCAAAATATACACCTCTACCTCGATATAATGCTGTCCTCGGGAGCCAAAAAATCTTACCGCGTTATAGGTGGAAACCGCTTTATATCGAACTTGATTTGATCCGCTGGAGCGTGCAGTCCCACCCCCACCGGAGTGCTGCTTTACTGCGTTATATCCGAATTCGTGTTCTATCGGGTGGCATTATATCGGGGTAGAGGTATATTTGTATTCATTATTTCATCAAGCTTTTTCAAGAGTAAAACTATTGTAAATAAAACATGGAACGTGAAGTTCTTCTTCGAGTGCTTGCTCATATCCATTCCAGTTAGGTGTGTGCGCGCCGCGTGCACGTTCGTCGGAAGATTTTTACCCTAGCAACCCCCGGTGGGTTGGCTGGGTCCCCCCCTGGAGAGGCGCCGCTATGGCGCCGCATATATACCCCTGCCGACCCGACCGCTCCTCAGTTCCTTCTTACCGCCCGTGTCGGTTGTTGGAACAGTGGAGCGCGGCTTAGCTGTCCTCCACTTCCCTAGCTACTCCTTGTTTCTTCGCTATCTTGTTGTATATAGTTGGTTTATCTATAGTTATAGTTAGTTAGTTCTTAGATAGTGTATGTAGTTTAGTGGGGTTTGGGCATTAGCCCTTTCCCCGCACCCGGTGCCGGGGCCCATGTCTGGTTCACTGGGGTTTAAACTGTGTGCTCGGCCTGTCATAAGCCGATGCCCACAAGCGATCCCCACGACGCGTCTCAAGTGCTTTGGGGAATCGCACATTACAGATAAGTGCCATATTTGCAAGGCATTTAAACCGAGGACAAAGAAAGACAGAGACTTTCGCCTAAAGACTCTCCTCATGGAGGCCGCTTTGAACCCTCTGTCCTCGGCACCGAGCGCGGAGCATAGCAGCGCTCCTCCGGCACCGGACCGTCCCGGTACTGCGAAGACACCGTGGCACCGGCCTTCTCCGGCACAGGAAGCTGCTTGGCACCGATCTCTCTCGCTGAAGCAGAAGAGGTTGAAGTCCTCCGCTGCCTCTGTCCCTTCCGCGCCACAGATGCAGCCTCGGTCGGACCGCCCGGCACCTGCACCTGCCGGGGCACTGACTACTGCAGTACCGTCGACTCCAGTCCCGCGAGGGCCATCGAGTCCGGTCCCTGAGAGCTCCCCGCCGAGGCTTGTGGTTGAGCTTTCGGTCCCCTCTACGCCAGAGACATTCTCCGCAGCTAGGGACCTTATTGCCATGAGGAGTCTGTCCTGCCTCAACCCCTGGCACCACCGGTGTGGGTACTACACTCTAGAGGCAAGCCGGCTATAATGAGACCTCGTTCAGTCGGCCCGGCTGACCAGCACCGATCACAATCCAGGTCCCAGCGCTGTTCGCGATCTTATAGACGATCACAATCTCGACGCCGCTCGCAGTCCCGGCACCGCTGGCCTGGCCTGTACCGGTCGTACTCGTGGCACAGATCAATGCTCGGCCTCCACGGTACTCTCGGTACCGCTTCTGGCACCGCGACTCTCGCAGCCGTTCATGTCGTAGACCTTCAAGATCCAGGTCGACCTCCCGGCACCGTGCCGGTCGCAGGTCGTGGTCCTGTTCTAGGCACCAGTATGACTCCAGGTACCGATCCTCAGTGCCGAGGAGATCACCGACGGAGAGACAGAGAGACCCTTACCACGGCCTCTCAGCTCCTTCCTAGCCGTCCCGGCACCCCTCTGTGTCTTCTCAGGCAGACAGTGCGTATGCCCAAGACAGGGACATGGATGTGCCCACCGTGCTATTCCACGAGCCCCAGGCTCAGGATCACGAACCTCAACAGTGGGCATTTTGGACACCCTGGGCATATCATCAGGCCCATTGCATTCTGCCACATCAGAACACTGGGTGCCGGAAGCCACTATTAGCCACCCTCCTCCTTCTGTTTCGGAGGAAGTATCAGTCCAACCACAGGACTCCCAGATCCCTAGGGAGACAGAGGCTGTCCACCAGGAGGAGCCCTCAACTGACCTGCTTGTCCTGGGTATCTCCTCATCCTCCTCCCCTGACAAGGCAGTGGTCGGAACGTCGGCAGTAGGTCCTCCACCAGTCGACCTGAGGGCCCGCCAGGATCTCCTCAGGCGTGTTGCACAGAACATGAACTTGCCAGTCAAGGAGGTCCCGGAGGTAGAGGACCCTGTAGTGGACATCTTAACATCGGATGTCCCCACGAGAGTGGCCCTCCCTTTATACGGACAATCCAGGCCAATGCCAACACAATCTGGAAGTCTCCGTCCTCTGTCCCACCTGCTGCGCGCAGAGTGAAACGTAAATATATGGTACCCTCCAAGGGCTACGAATATTTGTACGTCCATCCCCCTCATTGCTCCCTAGTTGTCCAGTCGGTCAACGAGAGGGAACGCCATGGCCAGCAGGCCCCAGCCCCGAAATCAAAAGACACGAGGCGCATGGACTTACTGGGGCACAAAGTCTATTCCGCAGGGGCGCTCCAACTCTGCGTGGCTAATCAACAAGCCCTCCTTAGCCGCTATAATTATAATACCTGTGCGGCGGCGGACAAATTCAAGGAGTTGCTCCCGCAGGACTCCCGACAGGAATTTGCGGCCATCCTAGACGAGGGAAAAAGGGTGACTAGAAAGTCCCTCCAGGGCTCCCTGGACGCAGCGGACTCAGCGGCCAGGACCCTAGCCTCCGGGGTGACTATGAGGCGTATCTCATAGCTGCAAGTCTCAGGCCTTCCCCCGGAGCTCGAACATACAATCCAGGACCTCCCCTTTGAAGGGCAAGGCCTGTTTTCAGATAAAACAGACCCTAGGCTCCAAAGCCTAAAAGACAGCAGGGTGATTATGCGCTCGCTGGGTATGCATACTCCAGTGACTCAGCGCAGGCCGTTCCGCCCCCAGCCACACCGCTCTTACCCTCAGCCCAGACAGAGACAGGACTTTGCTAGAAGGCAGGATAGAACCAGTCGCCGGAGGCAGTCAGGCGACCAAGGGGGCCAGAACCAAGGTCCCCCCCAAACCTTCCACAGGGCAGAAACCCTCCTTTTGAAGGTGCGCCCGAGGGTGTCATACGAGTATCGTCAAACGATCCGTTCCCTCCTTTCTCCAACCGCCTCTGCCTCCTCCTCCTTGCGTGGTCCCGACTAACGTCAGATCGCTGGGTCTTATGCATGCTGGAATTTGGGTATCGCCTCCAATTTATTTTTACACCTCCCCTTCCACCCCCCTTCTTCGTCCCTCTTCAGAGACCCCTTCACGAGCAACTCCTCTTCCAGGAGGTGCAGATGCTTCTCGCCAAGAGCAGCATAGAGGAGGTACCAAAACACGAATGGGGCATGGGGTTTTATTTCCGATACTTCGTAATCCCCAAGGCAAAAGGGGGTCTCCGACCTATCCTGGACCTGCGGGAACTCAGCAAATACATGATAAAACTTGAAGTTCCATATGGTATCCCTGGGGACCATCATCGCATCCCTGGATCCTGGAGACTGGTATGCCACCCTCGACATGAAAGATGCTCATTTTCACATCGCCATCTACCCACCTCACAGGAGATTCCTCCGATTCGTAGTGAACCGCCAACATTTTCAGTTTGCTGTCCTACCGTTCAGCCTCTCTACGGCCCGAAGAGTATTCACAAAATGCATGGCTGTAGTTGCCGCTCACCTCCGCCGCCATCGGGTACATGTTTTTCCGTATCTAGACTACTGTCTCATCTGAGGAACCTCCGAGGCACAGGTGATCCATCACTTCGGCATTGTCAAGGACCTTTTTCTACATCTAGGCCTAATGATCAATGCAGAAAAATCCACTCTGATTCCCACTCAGAGGATAGACTTCATTGGTGCCACCCTGTACTCCAACCATCGCCAGGGCCTGCTTACCGCTGCGCCGGTTCCAGGCAATGGAGGTGATCATCCAGAGTCAGCAAGCCGCCCCGTTGACTTCGGTACGCACTTGCCTCAGTCTCCTGGGTCACATGGCGGCCTGCACGTTTGTGACGAAATACGCCAGACTGCGCCTCCATCCCCTCCAATCGTGGCTGAACTCAGTGTACCGACCAGGCAGGGATGCCATAGACATGATTGTCACTATTCCCCCGAGCATCCTAGGCTCCCTCGAATGGTGGCTGAGCCCCCCCGGTGTGTGCAGGGCTGCTGTTCCATCCGCCCCAGCCCTCTATGTCCCTGACGACGGACGTGTCATCTCTCAGCTGGGGTGCTCACCTCGGACATCTACGCACGCAAGGCCTTTGGTCATCTCAGGAGCTGGCCTTGCACATCAATGTCTGGGAGCTGAGAGCAGTTCGCCTTTGCTTGCCAGGCGTTCCAACAGCACTTGCAAGGCCGTTGTGTGTCAGTATTCACCGACAACATGACAGCCATGTACTATATAAACAAACAGGGTGGGACAAGGTCCTCGACCCTTTGCTATGAGGCCTTACGACTCTGGGACTTTTGCATAGCCCACTCTATAGACCTCATAGCGTCCTTTCTCCCGGGGGTTCGGAACACTCTGGTGGATCTCCTCAGCAGATCCTTCCTTTCCCACGAGTGGTCGCTTCACCCGGACGTTATTCTTTCGGTCTTCCGGAAGTGGGGATTTCCCCCTGTAGACCTCTTCGCGTCCTGCAAGAACAGGAAATGCCAGATGTTCTGTTCCTTTCAAGGCCTCTCACAGGGTTCGATAGCGGACGCTTTCCTCATACTGTGGACGATTCACCTGCTATACGCCTTTCCACCGTTCCTGCTTGTCCACAGGGTCTTACTGAAAGTACGCAGAGACAGAGCCCACTTGATCATGATCGCTCCAGCATGGCCCAGGCAGCACTAGTACAGCATGTTGCTAGACCTGTCAATAGCGTACCCTATCCCACTACCTCTGCACCTGGACCTGATAACTCAGGACCACGGCAAACTGCGTCATCCAGACCTACAGTCCCTCTATCTCACGGCATGGCTCCTGAGTAGTTGACCCAGTCTGAGTTGCGTTGCTCTACCCCAGTGCAACAAGTACTCCTGGGTAGCAGGAAACCTTCCGCTAGAGCAACGTATCTGGCCAAGTGGAAGCATTTCACATGCTGGTGTGCAGAGCACAATGTCCTTCCCACTGAGATCCCCATCCCCACCATCTTGGACTACCTCTGATCACTTAAACAACAGGGCCTAGCGGTATCTTCTTTGAGGGTGCACTTGGCAGCCATCTCTACCTTCCACCCAGGGGAGAATGACCGCTCCGTGTTTTCACATCCTATGATACCTCGATTCCTCAAGGGCTTGGAGCGCCTATACCCCCAGGTACGCCGCCCCACCCCAACCTGGGACCTCAGTCTGGTTCTTACCAGACTTATGTCGGCTCCATTCGAGCCATTAGCAACTTGCTCCCTTCTCTACCTCTCCTGGAAAACCGCTTTCCTTGTAGCCATCACATTGGCTAGACGAGTTTCTGAGCTCCAGGCTCTCATAGCTGACCCTCCATATTACTGTCTTCCACAAAGACAAGGTGCAGTTGCGACCACACCCGGCCTTTCTCCCCAAAGTGGTATCAGCCTTCCATGTTAACCAGGAGATCTTCTTTCCGGTCTTCTTCCCGAAGCCACATTCATCGTGCAGGGAGCAACAGCTGCACTCCCTTGACGTCCGTAGAGCGCTCGCTTTTTATATCGAGCGGACAAAGCCCTTCCGCAGAACCCCCCAACTCTTCGTCGCGGTAGCAGAGTGTATGAAGGGCCTTCCCATTTCCTCACAGAGGATTTCATCCTGGGTAACATCGTGCATCCGCACCTGTTACGACTTGGCTCACGTTCCGTCGAGCTACCTCACTGCACACTCTACCAGGGCTCAAGCCTCATCTGCTGCTTTCCTGGCTCACATGCCCATCCATGAGATATGTTGTGCAGCTACCTGGTCCTCTGTGCATACCTTCGCCTCTCACTATGCCCTGGTTCAGCAGTCCAGAGATGATGCATCCTTTGGCTCCGCAGTGTTACACTCTGCGACATCTCACTCTGACCCCACCGCCTAGGTAAGGCTTGGGAATCACCTAACTGGAATGGATATGAGCAAGCACTCGAAGAAGAGAAGACGGTTACTCACCTTTGTAACTGTTGTTCTTCGAGATGTGTTGCTCGTATCCATTCCAAACGCGCCCTCCTTCCCCACTGTCGGAGTAACCGGCAAGAAGGAACTGAGGAGCGGTCAGATCGGCAGGGGTATATATCCGGCGCCATGGTGTCACCACTCCAGGGGGTGACCCAGCGACCCACTGGGGGTTGCTAGGGTAAAAATCTTCCGACGAACGTGCACTCAGCGCGCACACACCTGACTGGAATGGATATGAGCAACACATCTCGAAGGACAACAGTTACAAAGGTGAGTAACCGTCTCCTTTAATTTTTGAATAGTTGTAGCTGTGTAGAAACTTAACAGTGGCACAGGAGCACTACTATAGTTAAGGTTGTGTCATGACATGTTCAGAGATGGACCTTTCTGAGTCCTTTAAAACTGACTTGTTTTAGTTGGATTTCTGAGAAATTTGGTGTACCTCAGGAGGTGCAAGGTAAAGTTTGTGATCCAAATTTGGAGCCATTTGAGCCAGGAGTCCTGAAGATATAATTCCTGGAAAATACTAGCCATTTAATTTTTTATTTATTTGGGGCCTAGCACTGGAGATGTGATGTGGGTCAAAATAGTCTCAATCTGTAATGTTTTACCCCGGGTAGTGCATGACACTCATTCTATATTTGGGGGACCCAAATGGAAAACTATATTTAAGAAAATGTATATTTTATGCAATACATACACACACCAATGCCAAAAAATAGCTAGAGAGTTTCCATTCCCACAATTTTAATGTTTTAAACTCAACTCTTGTAAGTGGTCTAAAATCCAAATGGCTACTCAGATTGCTGTGAAATTTGATGTGCCTCATGATAGTGTTAGTGATTCAAATTTGGGGTTATTTGACTGAGGGGTTCCAGCGTTACATCTCCCCTCCCTTCCTCTCCCCCCAAAAGCATCAGGTGCCTTGTACTGTTAAAAAGAGAGTTACTAATAACTGGATGAATCACAGACCTCTTGGTTGCTGTGATCTCACCCTTTAGTTAACACATCTAAAGATAAATTAATCACAAGCCCCCATCTGATACAAAAGGATTTGGCTTCGAGTTACTGTAATTTGAGAGTCGTGGGTGGCAGTTTTGTTTTGGGGGGAATATAGGCAAACTATTTGGAGGGAAATATACATGATTGCTTCTTGGGAGTGGAGAGGTGTTGAGGGAGTAGAGGTGTAGGGAAATATGGGGGAATGGTGTTAAGGTCATATGGAGAGGGAAATAAATGTGGATGGATGATAGTGGAGGTGAGAGAGGATGGGGTGTCGAGAGACATGTACAGCAGCCCCTAGCTTGGCCAGGGTACCCCATCTTCCTGCACCCTCCAGCTGTGTCATTGCACCCCTATCTTCCTGTACTCCACAGCTCTGCTAGTGTACCCTACTGTTTGCATCCCCCATGTTAACCAGTGCACCTCAACGCTCTGTCCCTCACCTGTGCCAGTTCTCCCCAGCCTCTCACTCAGCTAGTGCGTCATAACCTTCTGGCATCCTAGTCATCCTTCACCCTCCGCCCCCAGCTCTCCAGTGCACCTCAGCCTGTTTGCACTGCATAGCTCTGCCTGAAGGAATTAGGTATTTTTAAGAACACTTTCATAGATGTCCAAAAAGCCAGAATTCAAGAGGAAAGCCATATTGGTTAAAAAAAAAAGGTGGTTTAGAGCAGAAATGAAGGCAGCTATAAAACGTGTGTGTGAGAAAGAAAGAGACAGACAGACAGACACACATGGAAGAAAGGTGAAGTTGATAGTAATGAATATAAATCAGATGGTAAGAACTGTAGAAAATTGATAAGAGAAGCAAAGAGAGACGAGCAATCTGTGGCCAGTTGAGTTAAGGGCAAAAAGGAGTTTTTAAAGTGTATTAAGAACAAAAATAATCCTAACAATAGTATTGGTCTATTACAAGATAGAAATAGTAAAATTATTACTAATACTACAAAAAACACAGATATTAAATATTTCTGTTCTATACTGGGGTGGGGGAGATGAGATAATCTAATCATATAACTCTTTCCATTTCACTAGTTTCTTAGGATAATGTTAAACAGCAGCTACTGAAGTAGCATCAGCTGGTCTAGGCAATTTGCATCCAAGAATGTTTTGGGTTTTTTTGGTTGGTTGGTTTTTTTCCTTTTCTTTTTAAAAAGCTGTCTGAGGAGCACACTGGACCATTAATGTTGATTTTCATTAAGTCTTGGAGACCTGGGGATGTTTCAGAAGACTATAAGAAAGCAATGCTGTGTCAATAGTTAAAAAGAGTAAACAGGATGACCTCTTTAATTTTATGCCTATCAGCCTGACATTGATCCCAGGCAAGATAACTGAGTGGCTGATACAGGAGTTGATTAATAAATATTTAAGAGAGTAATATAATAAATGTCAGTCAGCTTGGAGATGAGGAAAATATATCCTGTGAAACTAACTTGATGATTTTTTTAAGGAGATTTCAAGTTTGGTTGATAAGGTAATATTCTTAGACTTCTGTAAGGCATTTGCCCTGGTACTGCTGTGACATTCCCCAGGGTACAATCTGGACTGTTAAACCACTATGTTCCCTGTAGCCCCGGGTGCCTTTTACACTGCTTTGCTAGTGACAAGCAACCTCTCAAGGCTCTGCTCACACACAGCCATTAGCAGAGTTATGTTAGTGTTCTCCCAGCTACTCATGAACAAGGCAACACCCACAAATGCCCCAGCCTTGCATGCCAGGAATGTGTCTCTTACACTGCTCAGGACCCCTCCACTCCCAAACAGAGTAATCTCATTAAAAGTCCATCATTTCATCAAAGGGAATGATTATGTACCAGCTTTTTTAACCTGAGTAGAGATTCTTCAAACCCTTAAATCAAAACACAAAAATAATAAAAGAAGTTTATTAACTAGAGAGAGATTTTAAGAGATAAATAGCAAAGGAATAAAAGTCAGAATTGGTTACAAAAGATAAACACTCAGGCTATTTCCTAAACTTTAGTAATCTAAATAATAATTGAAAGCAAAAGGATTTCTCTCACCCAAAACTTTCAGCAGTCCATACTAACTGGAAAGCCTTCCAGTTAGGACCACTCCCCCCTAGTTCAATGATGGTTCTCTGTCTTTCAAACAGTCCTGCTACTGTGAGGAGAGGTCATATATAGGTCTTATTTTATACCCTCCTCCTCTCTTTGAGGAATACGCCATGAAACCCTACAACCAGGGGCACCTCTCCTAAGAACAGAGCGGATGGGAGTCTCTGTGGGTCCATGTCCAGCCACAGATGATCAGAGGCAGCCTGAGGACCCAGATAGTCACAGAGCAGGTGTGGGGTACGTGTGGGGGGAGGGACAGAGTGCTGCCATTGGCTCATAGCCCAGAAGGGCAACAATAGAAGCCAATTGAGTAAAGCGGCACCCCGAGTGATTCTTTGAGCCTTCCACTCTTAGCTGTGCTTTGACCTTTTCTGCCTCCCAGTCTGTAGCTAAAATCTACCTCAAAATACCACTCAGTTTATCTGAACCTTGGGTTAACCAAAAATTAGATGTTCCCCACGGCCATTCAGATACATAGGAGCATATCATACTTAAGACCCGTACACTGGTTATCCTAATAGCCATCTACAGGTTTGGTTTTTAATGGCAAATTAGACTTCTAAAAACTCAACTTTTTTTTTTTTTTCATTTTAAGACCCAAATACCTGAAAATAATTTCCTGCTATTTTTCCGTGAAGCACAAAATTCAGTGGGGATGTAAGACTTTATAAATAATACATCATCAAGAAAACCATGGCAGGTAGTTTATACCCCAAATCTAGATTTATTTAACAAAAATAAATGTTCCAATTTCCAAGGGACAATTTTTTAAATTTATGCATTTCCCCCAGCATTTTTTGGAATCTCCACAATAGAGCATTGCTATGCTAATACATGAGAACTCAAAGTAACTAGCTAGAAACCTGAATGAAATACAAATTGACAAGTGTGAGTTGTGAAGAGTAGATTGTTAATAAACTTCTCAGTGATTTAAAGTGTTAGTAATTGAGGTGACATTTTTATTCTGACCTGTGTTCTTTCAATTACTGAATTGTCTTTGAAGTTGGTGAAATATGAACTGTAAATTTTAAGACCAAGACGCTTAATTTAAAAATAAAATTCTTTCCCCAAACCCATTTTTATAGTGACTCAGAGTAGATATTGATAACTAATGAATTTCAATCTTCATTTTTTTTAATACAGTGGATCAATGCATAGAGAAAGACGCAAGTTTTTACGATCTGCACTGAAAGAACTAGCTACTGTCCTGTCCGATCAGCCAGGCTTGTTAGGTCCCAAGGTAATTGCAGTAGTTATTTTTGATGGGTATATAGTCTATTACATTTTCTTTCAAACTTCTTACAATAAGCTAATTTTTAACATATCTTGGAAAAAATGCTACTTTAAAAAAGGCAAAATCTGGTAAAAAGGTAAACATATATAAGGTATTTATTTTAGGAACTAATTCATATTTTTTCTCTTCCAGGCACTTTTTGTATTTATGGCGTTATCATTTGCTCGTGATGAAATTATTTGGCTTCTTCGTCATGCAGATAACATGCCTAAAAAGAGTGCAGATGACTTCATAGATAAGTAGGTTAATGATATTTAGTGTGGTACTTTAAATTTTTATGCAGAATTAACAAGGAAAATATATTTGAATGTAAGATGACCTGTGCAGGAATCATTGTGGCTGTATGCATGAATTAGCGCTGTTCAGAAAAGTGGAAATTTCAACTTTTCATTGAAATACTAAAACCTGAAATTTTAGCCAAAAACTGGAACTTTTTGATGATAACTTAAAACTTTTGTGCAAAAAGCTGACACTTTTCATGAAAAATTTAGCTAAAACCCCAATTTATCTTGGAAACAGTTCAGATGGAAAATTTTTGACTAGCCTTGGTTTATGTAAACCAGCTGCTTATACTTTTTGTTGAAGCAGTGTAACAGAAAATTATATGGATATAAACTAGTTTTAAATTTACCTTGCATTGTAAAATTACTAATACCCCAATCCTATGGAGAAGTTCAAGTGACTAATGTTAAATCAGATAGCACTAATCCAGTTGTACAAAGTGCCATATATAAACAAGCAAGGTGGCCGCAGGATACCTGGATAAAGAAATGATTCTGGTGGACTGTGGGGGAACAGCGCCAGCTTCCTTTAGTAGCCAGTCCAGGAACTTCTCTCAGTCTTCAAGTGGACTAGCTACACTGTGAATCTCTTCTCCCACAAGAGTAAAAACTGAATGTTAAGTTCCTTGAAGGTCTGCTGTCAGTAGAGCAAGCTAACCATGCATCTCTTCACACCAATGAAGATTGAGCTTTCTGTGCTGTACAACTGGAATAGGAAACCCTGTGATTCAACCAGTGATCTATTCTCCATCCACTGGGGAGAGTCAGCTGAGACATCCCATACACTTGATTCCATAGGTTTTGAGAGAGAAAACTGGACAAAATCTGATCCTAACTACACCATGCTGGCACCATTTGCTGTTAATCCTAATATTTTTCTTTCAACAAATTTTACATGCTGACTCTGTATAATACTAGAAAAACTACATGTAAAGGATTGGTTTATGAAAAGAAAACTCCTGACAATATTGGCTGTCAGATCTCTTCAGTGCTAATACCAAGAAGGGTATCCACCTTAATTTTATTACCTTACCTAGGAGAAATTACCTTGGTGTGTACAACTTAATCCTGTGCCATCTGTGGTATGCAAAAACCCTTTGCACTCAGCGTTTGAGGAGCCATCAGAGGCCCTTCTGTGGATGTTGTCCATTGTGTGTGGCACCCCTCACTATGCAGATCTGAGGGCAGTGGAGAACCTGTTTTAAAGCTCATGCTGGGTAATTCTTGCATGGAGATTAATTACAGTGCTGAATGGACTCACGTTCCTTTTCTCAAATCTTTGTGTCCATTTACTTGTTTTAGGTAACCATTCGTAGTGATTGTTACCTCGGAAAGGAGCGTGGGGAGTTTCCTAATGCTCCCTCAATAAGGTGGCTGTTGGATAATCTCTAACTTTATTTACAGGCTGGACAGTAGTTTTCCTAGAACCAGAAAAATTACCATTAACATACCTTGTGTTTATCTTACTCATATGTGCCATAACCTAGATTTAGTCTAGAATTTTAAGGTCCTAGTTTAGAATTTTAACTAGTTACTTCGCGATATGGCTTCTGCAGGTCAAGAGTTTTTTTGTTCTGTTCAGTAGCTCCAAGTGTGAGGAGAGGCCTTCATATCCTAGCAGAGTGACTCCATCATATGTATTAAAGTAGTATACTAAGCTCCTTTTGGGTGTCCAGACACCTTCCACCAGAAAAATCACTGTCTTTTGGGTAGAACAGAAAATCTCTATGGATTAAATCTACCAAGTAACTACCTGGCAATCAGTTCACCGCTTCATTTGAAATTATTAAGTGAATGTTTAGCACATTAACAGATACGATTTTCAGACAATACTGGGAGCCATAGTCTAAGGCTAGGTCTGTGCTAAAAAATTAAGTCTATCCAGGTCCATCACTTCGGGAACATTGAGTGACGGATAAGACATCTAATTTTCAGGGGTAGACAGTGCTAGGTTGACAGAAGAATTTTTCCATTGACTTACCTACTGCCTTTTGGGGAGGGTGAATTAACTACGCTCATGAGAGAACCCCTCCCATTGCTGTAATGAATCTCTATAATGAAGCGCTACAGTGGTGCATCTGCGGTGCTACAACTGTGCTGCTGTAGTGTTTCAAGTGTAGACAGACCCTGAGATGGTGCTGCTCCTTCATTGTATAGTATCACTCGTGGGAACAGCTAGGCATAGCCTGTTTCCAGTCCAGTGAGCATCCAGCAGATAAGGAAACTTTGATCTTATCTTGTAAACAGATTTATTTTTTAGTAGGGAGAACTTCCAGTATGAAAACCTCACCATTGTAATTATTGTTTAAGTTGTGTTTCACAGAATTAATCAATTTGATTAAAAGAACAGGAGTACTTGTGGCAGCTCAGAGACTAACAAATTTATGCTCAAATAAATTTGTTCGTCTCTAAGGTGCCACAAGTACTCCTGTTCTTTTTGCAGATAAGACTAACAAGGCTGCTATTCTGAAACCATATGGACATTTAAATTGGGGTGCTAGTGGGAGAGGGAGAGCTTCTTTGGAAAATAGAGTTTGATCTAAAAGCATTCCTTTGGGGCCAGAGCTTCATGTTTTTTACCCTTTGGCCTCTTGGTGTCCCTTCTTACAGAAACTCTGATCTACAAGGTGAGACCAATAGTTTCTTGGTTTTCCCTGCTCACTGAAAGACTCTAGTAAATAATGTTTTTTAAAAGAAAACAGTGAAAGCTTAAAGCCAATAAACTATTTTAAATCCTTTGTAAACAAGTGTTTCTAGTGGAGAGGGCTCTATCTTAACTTCTTTCACGAAGGGTATGTTTTTGTATTTGTAAACTTCTCCTTTTTTTTTTGCTTCCTAAGGCACATAGCTGAACTGATATTCTACATGGAAGAGCTCAGAGCTCATGTGCGAAAATATGGACCGGTGATGCAGAGATATTATGTGCAGTATCTCTCAGGTTTTGATGCTGTGGTCTTAAATGAACTTGTGCAGGTGAGAGGTTGTTTGTTCATTTGTTTTTATAAACACATGTGCAGGTTTGCCAAAGAGCTTGTTTAGCTGTTGTCTCTGATGTGGTATTTAGAAAAGCATCTCACTTTGTATAAAACTTTGATTGCTGCATTTGTGCTGTTTAAATAATAAATATTGCAAAATAAAACAAACCAAATTAGTTCATGGTTCAGCTTCGTGCTATAGAGATTGGACTTTGATTACGTTGTTAATGTAAAAAAAAAATGTAAATTCTGTTGCATTTGGTGAAAAAAATCTATTTTCTCCTAAAGGTACAAACTGAAATAGGTTAAGATTCCTGGCTGTGTTCTTTCGCCAACTGACTGGCAAGAACGCCTGTAGCTTCAGAGTTGTAAAACTGTTGAACCATTTCGCCAGTGCATAGTACATTCCTGCTTCTGTCAGTGTGAAAAAGGAACTGACAGGATCTAGACTATGCAAATACTTTAGGTTTTCAGCTGTATTTTCAGCATTTCTCAACAGTTCCCTTGACTGTTTTCGTCAGGAATAATATTCTTTTGTGCCTTATTGCTTCTGATCTCACTTTAAAATGTTTATATGTATTTATTTGTCCACACAGAGCAATAAAGCTTGATGCCTCTAGTAGCACTAAGATAGTCTTTTTTTCTTTTGTGATATTTCTTCTTTATAAGATCTCCGGGAAGCAGCACAGTGCCCTCAATTGCTGCCCTGAGAGTAGTCATAAGATGTAGTTTATCAGCATAATGGAGACACCTTGGCCCATACTACTTCACAAATATGCTGAATAGAAGGGAGAGACTGACTGACTGGAGCCCTCTGGCTCCCCTTATAAGCTTGCGTCCATCCATCCACCCACCGATAGGTACCATAACTACGCTAGCAACATTTCATGATCAGCAGTATCAAAGACAGTTGACAGATCTAATAATCTTTGTGAATTCTTGGTGCTTGTCCATTATCAGCAAGAAGCTTGCAAATTATGCTGGTGGACTCTCACTCACACGCCTACCACTAGATTGGCCAATGTGAAGGAAATCTGGGACTGTAGGTATTGTTACAAGTTGCTTTGCCGCAATCTTCTCTATTCAGCTTCCCCTCACAAAAGAGATGAGGTGATAAGGATTAGTGAGAGGTGTGTGTGGTGGTTGGGGTTTTTTTGATCGAGGGCCTGATGTTATGCTTTTGTATTAGCTTGAGGGTCATTTTGCAGCAGGAGGAAAGGACTTCACAGTTATTGTAAATATGGAAGCACTCACTATGAAGTGGAAAGTACAGGCAGAGGGATTCAGTGCTTATGTCACTAATAATCCCTCTTCACAAAACCGTTCCCCAAAAAGATCTTGTATATTCTTTGGACACTAACAGACCCGGTATTCTAAAATGTGGTTACAGTTCAAGTACAGTGAAATCCTGGCCCCATCTATATCAAGAGCAAAACTCTGATTGACTTCAGTGGGTTCTGAGTGTCATACCAATGTTCTACTTCAGAGAGCAAGGAGAGACATTTTGTCGTCTTTGTTGGGAAATTTTAGGTGTGGAACTGCAGATGTCTCAAAAGAAATTTCTGACTGCAAAGGAGAACATGCTCACAAACTTCACTGATTCCTTCCCATCTCAAGGGGGTGGTTGGAGCTACCTTCAATATATGGACCTCTTTGCAATACCTCTACCTACTAAGTTGCTGTTTTTTTACACGAGAAACAGCCTTGTACCATGGAGGTGGACATTGAGATCCATGGATATCTTTGCTATTTCATAGGGAAGGACTTTTACATACACCTTGCACGGTTTCATAGATAAGAAGCCTGGCCAATCTGAGGATAAATGTGTGTTCCGAGATGCTGATAATGCCTTATCTGAGAGAGATCTGTTTCTCATCCCTACTGGATGTGATCGTGCTCAGCCCATTAGGTTGAAGGTTTCTCCACATTTGATGATATATCACCTGGGCACATCATCTCCCAAGTCATAGACTCATAGGTCAGAAGGGACCAATATGATCATCTAGTCTGACCTCCTGCACAAGGCAGGCCACAGAACCTCACCCATCCAATTTTATAACAACCCCTAACCCAGGACCGAGTTATTGAAATCCTCAAAATTGGTTTGAAGACCTCAAGCTGCAGAGAATCCACCAGCAAGCGACCCGTGCCCCACGCTGCAAGGGAAGGCGAAAAACCTCCAAGGCCCCTGCCAATCCGCCCTGGAGGAAAATTCCTTCCCGACCCCAAATATGGCGATCAGCTAAACCCTGAGCATGTGGACAAGACTCACCAGCCAGCACCCAAGAAGGAATTCTCTGCAGTAACTCAGTTCCCATCCCATCCAACATCTCCCCGCAGCCCATTGAGCACACCTATCTGGTGGTAATCCAAGATCAATTGCCCAAATTAACGGTCCTATCATAACATCCCCTCCATATACTTATCAAGCTTTGTCTTAAAGCCAGAAAAGTCTTTTGTCCCTACTACTTCCCTCGGAAGGCTGTTCCAGAACTTCACTCCCCTAATGGTTAGAAACCTTCGTCTAATTTCAAGTCTAAACTTCCTAATATCCAGTTTATACCCATTCGTCCTCGTGCCTACATTAGTACTAAACTTAAATAATTCCTCTCCCTCCCTAACGTCAACCCCCCTGATATATTTATAAAGAGCAAGCATATCCCCCTGCAGCCTTCTTTTGGCCAGGCTAAACAAGCCAAGCTCTTTGAGTCTCCTTTCATAAGGCAGGTTTTCCATTCCTCGGATCATCCTTGTAGCCCGTCTCTGAACCTGTTCCAGTTTGAATTCATCCTTCTTGAACATGGGACACCAGAACTGCACACAGTATTCCAGATGGGGTCTCACCAACGCCTTATATAACGGTACTAACACCTCCTTGTCCTTGCAGGAAATACCCCGCCTGATGCATCCCAAAATCGCATTTGCTTTTTTAACAGCCGTATCACATTGGCGACTCATAGTCATCCTGCTATCAACCAGTACCCCAAGGTCCTTCTCCTCCTCCGTCGCTTCCAACTGATGCGCCCCCAACGTATATCCAAAATTCTTATTATTAATTCCTAAGTGCATGACCTTGCACTTTTCACTATTGTATTTCATCCTGTTTCTATTACTCCAGTTTACAAGGTGGTTCAGATCTTCCTGAATAGTATCCCTGTCCTTCTCCGTGTTAGCAATACCCCCCAGCTTCGTGTCATCCGCAAACTTTATTAGCACATTCCCGCTCTTTGTGCCAAGGTCAGTAATAAAAAGGTTAAATAAGATCGGTCCCAAAACCAATCCTTGAGGGACTCCACTAGTGACCTCCATCCACCCTAACAGTTCACCTTTCAATACGACCCGCTGGAGTCTCCCCTTTAACCAGTTCCTTATCCACCTTACAACTTTCATATTCATCCCCATCTTTTCCAATTTAACTAACAGTTCCCCATGCGGAACCGTGTCGAACGCCTTACTGAAATCTAAGTAAATTATATCTACCACATTTCCTTTATCTAAGTAATACGTCACCTTCTCAAAGAAGGAGATCAGATTGGTTTGACATGATCTACCTTTAGTAAATCCGTGTTGCAATTCATCCCAATTACCATTGACCTCTATGTCCTTAACTACTTTCTCCCTTAAAATTTTTTCCAAGACCTTACATACTACAGACGTCAAGCTAACAGCCCTATAATTACCCGGATCACTTTTATTCCCTTTCTTAAAAATAGGAACTACATTAGCAATCCTCCAGTCATACGGCACAACCCCCGAGTTTATCGATTGCTTAAAAATTCTCGCTAACGGGCTCGCAATTTCACGCGCCAGTTCCTTTAATATCCTCGGATGGAGATTGTCCGGGCCCTCTGACTTCGTCCCATTGAGCTGTTCAAGTACGGCCTCTACCTCAGTTGCGGTAATATCCACTTCCATATCCTCATTCCCGTTTATCATCCCTCCATCATCGCTAGATTCCTCACTAGTCTTATTAAAAACTGAGGCAAAGTACTTGTTTAGATGTTGGGCCATGCCTAGGTTATCCTTAACCTCCATTCCATCCTCAGTGTATAGCGGCCCCACTTCTTCTTTCTTTGTTTTCTTCTTATTTATGTGGCTGTAGAACCTTTTACTATTGGTTTTGATTCCCTTTGCAAGGTCCAGTTCAATGCGGCTTTTAGCCTTCCTCACTTTATCCCTACATGTTCTGACCTCACCAAGGTAGCTTTCCTTACTGATCCTGCCTTTCTTCCACTCCCTGTAAGATTTCTGCTTTTGTCTAATCCCCTTTCTGAGTTGCTTGCTCATCCAGCTTGGCCTACAACTCCTGCCCATGGTTTTTTTCCCCTTTCTTGGGATGCAGGCTTCTGACAGTCTCCGCAGCTGCGACTTAACGTAATTCCAGGCCTCCTCCGCATTTAAATCCACTAATTCCTCCGTCCAATCCACTTCCCTAACTAATTTCCTTAACTCTTTAAAATTAGCCCTCGAGAAGTCGAAAACCCTAATCCCGGATCTACATTTGTTTATCCTTCCATCTAGTTTGAACTGAATCAGCTCATGATCACTCGAACCAAGGTTGTCCCCTACCACCATTTCTTCTACGAGGTCCTCAGTGCTCACCAACACCAAATCTAAAATGGCATCCCCTCTCGTTGGTACTTCAACTACTTGATGAAGAAATCCATCCGCTATCACATCCAGAAAAATCTGACCCCTCTTATTCTTGCAAGCACTCGTCCTCCAGTCTATATCCGGGAAGTTGAAGTCCCCCATAATCACACATTTCCCCTCTGTGTTTACTTCATTAAAGACATTAAAGAGGTCTCTATCCATATCCCAATCAGATCCCGGCGGTCTATAGCACACCCCAAGCACTATCTCAGGAGAAGCTCTAGTTGCTTTTTTACCCAGTGTGATTTTTGGCCAGACAGACTCTGTCTTATCCATTCCATCGCTTCTTATCTCGCTACAGTTAATTTCATCATTGATGTACAAGGCTACTCCACCACCTTTGCCTTTCTTCCTGTCTTTTCTAAACAGCACATAGCCTTCAATACCCGTGCTCCAGTCATGAGTACTGTTCCACCAGGTTTCGGTTATCCCTATAATATCCGGTTTCACTTCCTGCACCAGTAACTCCAGTTCCTCCATCTTGTTACCTAGGCTCCTCGCATTAGTGTACAGACCTTTTAATTTTCGGCGTTTGGCGTCAGTGACATTCTTTCCCCCGTCGTGCAGAGACCTTCTACCACCAGCATCACCCGTTACTCTGGTTTCTACTCCACTATTCCTCCTTGGATCAAATCTTGGGACCGCAAGGGTATCCCCTCTCACTTTGTTTACTTTCCTCTCCAGGTCATATTCCAGTGTGGAGATGTCCCGAACATCTCCCAACCATCTCCCCCAACTTCCTAGTTTAAAGCTCTCTTGATGAGGTCGGCAAGCCTCCATCCTAGAATTCTATTTCCCTCCTTGCTTAGATGAAGTCCATCCTGAGCGAACAGTCGTCTATCCGTAAACGCTTCCCAGTGACCGTACATCCCAAAGCCCTCCTTATAACACCACTCCCTGAGCCATCTGTTGATCGCCATAATCTTGTCACTCCTTCGTCGCCCCGCTGTAGGAACCAGCAGAATCCCACTGAAGATCACCTGAGCCTCGATTTCTTTGAGCGTCTTCCCCAGTCTGGCATAGTCCTCCTTGATACAGTCCAGCGAGTAACTAGCCGTATCATTCATTCTCACATGAAGGATAATCAACAGATTCTTTCCCGCTCCCGCTAAGATCGTATTCAGCCTCAGGTCCACATCCTGTATCTTAGCCCCTGGCAGACAGCACACCCTTCTGTTCTCCCGATCAGGTCTAGTTACAGGCCTGTCTACTCTTCTCAGTAAAGAGTCTCCAATAACGTAGACTTGCCTTTTCCTGGCGACAGTGCGATTCTGCGGTCTATCCCCCACAGCAGCTGGCTACAATTCCTCTCGATTTGTATTCGCCCTTACAATCCTCCTAGGGCTCGTACTTGATGTCGCCTCCATTGACTCCTCCCCTCCTTCTGCAGGACTAGCTGCTCGCCTCTTCTTCCTCGCCCTTTCTCCTTCAGCAGCCTGCTGTGCTCCATCTTCATTTCCCAACTCAGCAAACCTGTTCCTGAGTTCTATTTCTCCATCGCTGGCCCGTCTTTTCCTCTGCCTGGTTCTCCTAGTCACATGCTTCCACCGTCCACTTTCCTCACCCAGCAGCCCCTCCTCAGAGTCCTTTGGTCCTGCTTCTATCCGCTCGTCTGAGCTTGTCCCCTGTGCCTCATCATGTGTGTGTTCCATCATCTGCTCAAATCCCCTTCTAAACTCAGCCAGAGTTTCCACTTGCATCTCCAGTCCCCTTACCTTTTCCTCCAGCAGCTCTATCAGGCGGCACTTCATGCAGATGAAACTCCTTTCAGGTGCCCCCTCTAGGACCATGTACATGCCGCAGCTACTGCATCCGGTCATCCTCAGTGTGTCTGCACCTGCTACCTCCGCCTCCATCGTATCGTTCCAACTCTGTGCCTGGCACTCCACGCCTCACAACGCACCGCAGGCCACCAACAAGTCCCTGTCTTCACTAGCTCCTGAAAGGGTAGAAACAAAGAGGTTCAGTGCTTCAAGGCAGGTGCCTCAAGTTCTCCCATCTGCTCAAAAGGAGTTTGTTGAAGTAAATGTAACTGGAGATATGAGGTTCTTCACTAGTGTCATATCTCTTGCCTGTAAGGACAAGCCAGTAGGGCAGAGAATGCAGACATATCACAAGAAAATTCCATTTATTTTGTCAGAGTAGCTATACCTAAAATACGAGTGGCCATGCCTGCAAACCAGAGTAGTAGAGCATGGATGGCTCCAAACTCAGATCAAAGAAGCCACTGACTGACTGACTGATTATCTATCTATCTATCTATCTATCTATCTATCTATCTATCTATAATATTTATAATTATAGTGTGTGTTTATATTTGGAAAGTGACTTTCACTCATCATTGCCAAAGGCATGGGGAGACGAAGCAACAGAACTCAGAATCAGACTTCACTATGTGATTCTTGAAGGCTAGGATCCTGTCTCTTTTGGATAGTGTTAAATATGCTGATAACATTCAGCAAATGATATTTCCAAAGCAAAAGGCAAAGCAGACAAGTTTTGGGTTTATGTAAAATAACTTGCCAGGAATAAAATTGGTATCACATGAAAATTGTTTTGTTTTTAAAGCTCAAAGAAATTGGAAATTAGTATGATTAATACAATATTAGTCAAATTATTTTCTTCACCTAGAACATGACAAAGGTATGTAAAGGTGATCTACTGTATTTAGACTATACTCTTGTGTGACCAGTAGATGGAGCTCACATTTTGCTAATCTGTACTTCCGTCCACATGAATACATTCATTTCTTATTTAATTAGATTGTTACTTAGTGTGTGTTAGATTGTAGGTTTATAGTTAGGTTGAATGTGTTGTAAATTCTCTTTTAATTATTGAACTTAATACTGTAAAACAATAAAAATAACTCTCATTTACATTTTAATTTTTTTTTTATATTGTGTTATTTAAAACTAAGGGAATACTTGGAGTTACTGATTTGGAATGATTTATTTGCTTCTAGCAATTAAATACCTGCTTTTTGCTGCTTATGTATGTTCCACCTGTCATCAGATCATCCTTCTCTATCTGGAAAAGTTATGACTATAAAAGTTGTACCCTTATTTCTTCACATCTGCATGCTCCAGAGTGATGGTATAGATTACATTTTTCTGAATTTGGCATCAGTGATCAGTGAGAGATGATATCCTAGACGCAGTAAATGACATTTGAGCTCCTTGTACAAATGTACATTAAGATGAGCCATGAAATGAGGAAATGATCATAATAGCAGGTTGAGTCTTGGGGCTAACTACTTTTAGTACCAGAAACAGAGGGATAGGTTGAAATCATTAAGTGGTGAGATCCAGTATCTTTTGAAACTCCAGGTTTGGAAGAAAACCCAAGAATATTGACCATAATCAGAACTATATAAAATTACTATTGTGGTTTAGTAGTCTTCCATTGCAATATGGTCTTAGCGTTTACAACAACTGCTATCTCTGTGAAACAATACTTTTTATATTGTCTGAAAATGTCATATCTCATCTTCCAAATGGTATAAATCAGTGGTTTTTTACCTTTTTTTGTTTCCGGGCCCCAACAAAATTTCAAATGGAGGTGTGGACCCCTTTGGAAGTCTTAGATGTAGTCTGTGGACCTCCCGGTTGAAAACTACTGGTATAAATCCCATCTAACTGTCAGTTTATGAACTGTTAGATGTGGAAATCATAGTTGAAGTGGGATTTAATGGGAAGCAAGGTGGTGAGCTAGTGTGATCATGTGTTTAATAGTCTGTCTTGCAGCTTGCCTCATCTGACTTTTGCATGCAGAGAGCTCAGGTGGCCATCTAGATCAGCAAAATACTAGGAACAGAAAAATGTGTAGTGACTATTGCATGAATGACTAGGCTGGAGAGTGTGGAGGCTTTTTACCTAGAAAGCTCGTAACAGTGCACTCTTTACTAAAGCATTGCGTAATCCCTTTGCAGCTACATAGGGTTGTAATATTTTTTTTTTCTCATCACTAGCTGAGGACAGCTTGGAAAAGTTTACTAGTTCCAGTTTACTGGTTCCAGAACCACTTGCACCAGTCTCCTGTTAAGGCTGCCTCTAGAGAGATTGTTTTCTTGTTCTTAAAGTTAACTTTTTAAAAATAAGTTTTAAAAAAAACACTCTGGTGTGTATTTACTAAATTTGTGGGTTTGATTATTCTTGATATTGTTTCTGTGAAGCAATTGATGTGTTTCCATTGTTTTAGAATCTTTCAGTGTGCCCTGAAGATGAGTCAATCATCATGTCCTCCTTTGTAAACACTATGACTTCTCTGAGTGTGAAACAAGGTAAGGCTGTTCAGATGAAGAGCTCAAGCAAAAGTCAACTGAAGCTCAATCTCTGTTACCTTGAAGCTCAGGCTTTCTGGTGTTTTAGGATCAGAGATATTTTTTCTAAATCCCATTCTGCATGATGGCTGCTTCTCTCCATTCTACTTCCTCCTGTTTGCTTTCTGTTGTCTTGTATAACCCCGTCTGCTTGATACATCAGTGCACATTCAGCAAAGGGAAATTTACTGGAAGGAATCCTGCTCCATGATTTTCAGAAATTAGTATTCAAGTAAGTTTCACATTGCTGTTGCTGACACATGGTAAATGGGAATGAGTGTACCTGGAATCTTAAGCAGGAGTTAAACACTTACATCAGACAAAATGCGCTTTCATTGCTGCTGCACATACATTATGTCATGGTGTTCCACTGGTTTCAGTGAACAGAATTTGGATTGCCACAACAGAGCATCAAAGTGATTAAGTGAAAGAGGAGGAAGAAAAATGGTGGGATAATAGAATGTTGAAAGTATTAAAAATTACTTTGTCTTCTCTGTAAAATGCACAGTGGGCAGAACATCTTTATTGCCCAGTGGGCATGTCAGGGCAATATCATATGGTGGTATGTCAAATTTTATGTAGTGGTATGTCAAATTAGACTACAATAAATTCAGTTTCTGGTAGGCACGTTGTTAACCTAAGGGACTCCTTCAGTTTAATCTTTAGTTACCATTGTCGGTGCACACAATCTAGGGCAACCGTGTATTGTATTACTGCTTTTCTTACAATGAGGGGACCAGAGTCCATTCCTTGAGAGGCAACTTCACCTGTTAAGCTGTGAGGAAGAGGTCTGCAAAGCAGCTGTGTTGTCCTTATACATTTACCAGGCTTAGGATAGACACACAAGCCTTTGCAGTTGTAGCTTTGACAAAACTGTTGTGGTTTTTCTTGTAGTAGTTGCACTTTTTTTCATTTAAAGTGAGTGTTTATTCATAACTCATACAGATAAATGCTTTATCCACTCAAAGGCAATTTTATTCCCATGATCATATATGCTGGATTGGAATAATTTTTAGTAAATTATCAGACCAAATCTAACCTTATTCTCCTAAAGAAAGTGGTCACTAAGAGCCTTGTTATTAAAATTGTCCTTAAAAAAATGCGAGTGAATTTTTGTGTTCATATTTACTCTTTAAAGTTTTTATTTTACAGTCTGTATTTTTTTTCTGATGCAGTTGAAGATGGGGAGGTGTTTGACTTCAGAGGAATGAGATTAGATTGGTTTAGATTGCAGGTAAGTTTTAAATGTGTGTACTTTTGCAGGTATGTTGTAAGGAATAATTTGTTTTTAAATTATTGCCTATTTAACTGTGTTTATCTTGCAAATGTGTGACAGATATTCAAAGGAGGACAACTTAATATAAATAAAATTTAAGAGGATAATCCATTGGCTTATTTTATTTTAATTCTTTTTATATTTTCTGTGTGTCTTTGTAAATACCTAATACAGTTAATACTGTTTATAAATCAAATATACCGAACACAACACGGTACTGACACCTGAATACACCACACAGTACGCTGGTATTTGATTCAAGCAAAGGAATTTATAGACTTTTTTTTATAGTGTAAGAAAATAATGCAATGTATTTCTATCTGATAAAACTGTTACTTTACATTAAATTACATTACACAGTGCTTCACAAATGGAATAAGCCTTTTCCAGGCAGGAAATTTCTGCTCTAGTTTGAATTTATTACAGATCAGAAAGAAAATCTTAGAGTTTTTAACTAAGAATTAAAAACTGAACGCTCAAGTGTCTAAATACTTAACGCTGTAGTGTGGCCAGCTATATTAACAAGGTGCCAGTGTATATAACTGTATTATGTTCCATTGCATTGCTCCTTGATTGCTTTTGAGATAATCAGTATAAATGGCATAGCTCGTACTATCTTATTGGTTTTCACATAAATATCAGCACTAGAAATTCAACCCTGGATCTGAAAGTTGTGGCTTTCTGGCTCTTGCATTATCACCAGTGATACAGATTCCTCAAGCTAAGTTCTGATCTTCTTAACACTTGTACAATTTTTCTCTTACATGAGTCTGCACAGATGTAACTAATGGCAGAATTTAGCCCTACCATTAGAACTTCGTTAACAAATCTGATGCTTGAACCAAAATAGAATACAGCACTCTGAATCCCAGTAATATTGGCTCTGCAGTGCTAACAGGATTAAAAAGTAATTAAAACTTTTTTGTTTGTAGAGTAAGTAGATGCAATTCTGAATACACACAGTGAAGCAAATCTGTTGAATGATTGCTGTTTTTCATAGTCACTTGCCAATGTATGGCCGCACTTTTCATTGTCTTTTATCACACCCATAATTGTAGTAGACCTCAAAGTACTTTTAAAAATGTAAATTTGAAATACAGACTTTTTATAGGTAGAGCTTTCCCTTCCCTGAAATGTGACATCTGTTTAAGCATCACATTGCAATACCGCATAACCATTTAAGCGAGAAAGCAAAAAATATTGTGTATTGTTGACATGGAAGAATATTTAGATAGGTAAAATGAAATTTGGCATAGACATGGGTTTTTAGCAAAATCACTATAGACCTCCAAATATTGAGAATAATATTCCAAACCGCCTGTTCTTGAGTGTTTTATTGCAAAGAATACTCAAGCAAGCTTTCCTGAGCAAAATTCCAGATTGTCAATTGGCAGGCCAATCGTCTTTCTGGGAAAGTATTTTTAAGATACCATAAAGAGCCTGGTTTTCCTCAGCTGTGCAAAGAAGCTGTAAAAACAGGATTGGAAAAACATGATCTCCCTTTTCATGTAACTGTTTTTCACAAATTGAACACATGCACCCAGGAAATCTTTGGTACACATGTAATGTGACTGAAATTCTTAAGTTACCTTACTCGCATGTAACATCTGAAACAGTAGCAGAAAAACACATTTTTATTGGTAATTGCAGGGAGCTGCAGCAATATTTGTTTTAAAAAGAACTGGAAGGTCTCTTCAACAGAGAACATTAGTAGCCAAATCTGAGGTATTAAATCCTCAAATGAACGATCTTTGTTGTGATAGAAATAAGAAAACATCTATTTAAAAAAAATTAACTTTCAACAAAAATTGATTTGCGGAGGTGGGGGAACCGAGATTTCGTTATTAGTTAAAATTAAGCATAAATCTGAATACCTTTACATATCAGACTCTTATCCTGTAGTGCATTAAATGGAAGAGTGCAATTTATTTTTAAATATAAATTGAAGCTAATATAAGTTGTAATAACTTCTGAGCCATTGATGACAAATAGTTCTTGCCTTGCATTTTTTCAGCACTTTTCTGTAAATGAATTTCATACAGGCATACTGTAAATCCTGCTTTGTAACTTACCCTTTGCTGATATGAAAAAAGAGAATAACTGTGCTCAAGAGGGCACTGGCAACTTGAAATTTAGTAATGTCTAGTTTAAAAAAAAAAAGTTAGATTGTTACTACATCTTTTCCTGAATTTCCATGTCAATTTTTATTTAATAATTTTTCTACATTTTACAAGTGTCTGTCTCTCCAATTGCTGTGTGAAAATACATACAAACACGCAGCTTATGATCCAAAAATTGCTGTGGGCTGCACAAACTAAGGAAACTGAAAAATAAAGAAAATTAATGTTTCTCTCATCTTAGTTATAGTAATTGTTGTGTACTTTATAACAATAGCAAAAACAAAGCAGGATTTACCGTTTCTTATTTTACTGTACTAAGATTAGACTACATGTATAGAGTTAAAATGGAAAGCAGAAAAGAGTGATTCAAGAGATTTTGTTGGGTATGGTGATTAGATAAGCAGATTTTTCCTAAAGCCACTACATATCAAATTTTCCATAAAATATCTAAGTTGAAATCTTGGCCCCACTGAACTTCCTGGGAGTTCTGCCATTCACTTCAATAGAGTTGGACTATCACTGCTAGCATGTTAAAAAGGACAGTACATGACATTTGTTAAAGCTTTTAAACCTTTTTTTAAAATTCTGATTATAGCTACCACTTAGAAGCACAAAACTGAAGTATTTTTTGCCACCCATTTGTTTTTCATCCATCAGTCACTGATATGTTATTAGAAGACTGTTCATGAGTACTATGTCTTTTTGTTTTTAAGAAGTGAATTGAAGCATTTGTTTAAAAACTATACATCAAGAATTAGATAGAAACAACAGAGAAATACAGGAAAATTTATCAAGTTAAATTTTGGGTAAATTAGCCTTGTCTTGGCCCACCTATGCTTTTTTTAAAATGGGAAACTTACAGTAGAATCCTAACTGGGATTTAAAATTGTAAGATTTATTTAATAGCTGGAGATGCAGGAGAGGATGATTGTCTCCTACCCTCTTCAGTCTTTGCAGAGTCAAGCTGCTTTTTTGCGTCTTCAAAGCTGTTCATGCCTCCACCCGTCCGTACATTTCTGCTTCCATCTCTTCCTACCTGCCCCTTCAAGCTTCTTGGCTGATTTCACATTGTTTCCTCATCTCACAGTACCACATGCACCTGGAGTGGCTTTGCAATAAAATGTGTGTCTGGATTCTTCCTTCTGCTCTTTCAGAATCTTTGGAAACTATTATGCCATGAAGCATTCTATGTTGTGTTGTGCTGTCATATTCATTCCTGCCTTTAGATTGTAATTTCTTCAGGGCAGGTACTTCTATTTAGCACAGACCGATCTTGCTATTAATGCTTTGATCCACTGTTGCATTTCTAGCTCCTATATCCACTTCTTGATTGAAGGCAGGACCTGCAGGTGGTATGCTAATAACATCTGGAAAGAGCAGAGCTCCCGGAATTAACGAAACACGGTCCAAAGACTAAGCTGAGATACGATTTTGGCTGAGATGTTCCCTCTGCTTCTACTAATAAGCAGGCTTTCAAATGGGCATTGTTCAGATTCTTATTACTTGCAAGAGATGGGTTTTGCAGAGCCCAGGTAGCTGCCGGTTTATGCAGGCATGCAGCAGGAAGTGAGGTTGAGCCTCTGATTTTTTAAACAGTTTCAGTCAGGGACTGCTGGCAGATTTCGGTCCAGCTGTTCCTCTTATCTGCTCCTCTCCCTACATCTGCAAGAGAACATGTATAGTTAGTAGGAAAGAGGTTCTTGGTCTGTCAAAGGCTTCTCGTTTCCGATTCTTAGTGTGGCTAGATGAACCAATCGTGTTAGTTTGGATCCCACTGTTAGGGTGACCAGATGGCAAATGTGAAAAATCAGGACAGAGAGTGGGGAGTAATAGGAGCCAATATAAAAAAAGACCCAAAAATCGGGACTGTCCCTATAATATCGGGATATCTGGTCACCCTACCCACTGTAGGTGTACATGTACTTGATGTGTGCGAAGTGGGCTATTTTGAATCGCAGTGTCCATCAGGGCCGTGCATGCAACCTGTGTCTTCTCGTGCAAAGGCATAAAGGGCGATTTGACTGCAACTCCTCCCTTAGTATCTTACCACCTGCGGCGATGAGACAAAACCCAGCAAACATCTGACCTACTACTCCTACGGAGCTTCAGACTCAGCAGTTTCCAAACTATTTGCTGAAGCAAATTTATCTTCACCCTCCTTGTTTTCGATCTGTAAATTTCATCTTTTTCTCCCCTCCCCCTGCCCCCAAAAAACCTCCCATCCTCTTCATTCAGTTTTCAGTATTTATAGCAGGGATAGATGCCTTGGGCTTCCCACCATGGCAGACTGCAAACTATCAGGGTTTAAACCCTGCCCAACACAGGCCGGACTCATCCTCCTGGTTAATGGCCACAGTTGGCGATTTTTCTGGTTCAGGGGAAATAAAACTCGATTATTTAAAAAATATTAAATTGAATGTTTTTAAATTTTAAATTAAATATGGATTTATTTTTAAAAATAAACCTCTTTAAAATTAAATTTGTAATTGACAACCTGTGTGAATTTACTATAACCTATTAAAATGATTTGAATTAAGAAAGAGATGATAACTATCAGGATTGTTTGCCGAATATAACTCTTTGGGAGCTACCATGCCTCATTCCATCAGGCTAGGCCCAGTATCACCTCAGACAAATGGATGTTGGATATCATCACCTATTGTTATCCCATCCATTAGTATATCCTCCTAGCTCTACTCACCTCACTTTCCAATCCCTCTTCAGGGACCTCTCTCACAAGCCTTAAAAAAAAAAAAAAAAAATTTTAAAAATGCAATACTTTGCAAACTCTTCTACAGCTCCTGTGTAGAGTAATATAGGAGGAGAGGGTTTTATTCCTGGTAATTCCTTATTCTAGAGAAGAAAGGGAATCTTCATCTTATCCTAGACTCAGAAGACTGAACAGATATATCTATATATAGATAGATATATAGATAGATATGCCTCCTCAGATTCAGGATAGTAACACTTGCCTTCATCATTCCGTCCATGTCTACCCATACTTGGAAGACTGGCTAATCAGAGGCGGATTACAGCAGGAGGCAGCAATGAGCCTTGAATATGCTGTATCCCTGTACATCTGGCTGGGCCACCTAATAAGCTAGGAAAAAATCACTCATGCCATTGCTGATGGTAGTTAGCAGGAGCCCAGATCAACTCCAGATCAGAAAAAAATATATCTGCCCAGGGATTGGTTCCAGTCATTACAAGCACTCATATTCTAGTTAATGAACTACCATCAATATCTTATGTCCACTAGGAATTTACTGTGTGATAGCTAATGTACGTTAGTTATGCTATAACACACACTTTTTTTTCCTTCTTGCAGTAAAGACAAAGCCTATCTTGAACCAATTGGTCATGCTATAGTCTCTCACCTACCCATGGGTAGTGATTGGGGAACGGGGGGTGGACATAGAGGGGCATCCCTCGTACTGGATACATCTCAGAGGTGATGCGTGAGGAGAGGCGGTGCCCAGATTTCTCCCATAGTCTGCTTTCTCCTCATGGAGGAAAGTGGAGGAGGCAGGGCGAGCAATGACACAAGGCATTCTGTGCTTCCTGGTCACTGTGCCCACGTGGGCTGTGTAAGGGGAGGGCAGGGAGCAGCTCCTGTTGACTTACCACACAACCCATGTGGGGAAACTGACCAGCAGGCACAGAGCACCTGGAGTTGCTGTTTGCCCCTGCACCCTCTCATTCTAATGGGAGGCATAGAGGAATGTTGGAGGGAGGGGTTAGCCAGGCGTTCTCTGGTAGCAGGTCAGTTTCTCCCTCTTGGGCTGTGTTAGGGGAGAGCAGGAAAGCTGTGACCTAGGAGAGGCAGGCGGCTTAACTGCTTCCCAAGCATCTGCAGCGTACAGCCCAGGTGAGTGACAGCGAATTACTCTTGTGGGAATTGGAATTCTGCGCCTGGTTCAGCTGCTGGGGGGTGAGGGAGAGGACAGGATTTCTTCTTCCCCTGGGACAGCTGGGTCTGGGTCAGACCCACCCCCAGGAACCTCTGTGGCTGCATGAAGCACCGCATCCCTCCCCTGCTTCCTGCCTCCATCACTTCTTAGCTGCAGCGAGGAAAGTCACTATGGGGAGCTTGGCCCCCATCCACCCAACACCCTTGCATCCAGACGCCCCCCACACACACACAGAACTTTCCCCACTGAGCCCCCTGCACTTGATCTCTACCCTACCGAACCTTTTCTCCTGCCCCCCACCCTCAAAACATACCTATGCAGCTACCTCCAATTCACTCTTGGTTTCTATGCACACCCCGCTTCCATATTTCTTAGCCCATGCTCTTTTTCCTATGCAACTTGATATCTTCTCACAGTCTAGACTCTCCTCTCCAACAAATCTGATTTGTTAAGAGAAGAGGCAGAGAAGTAGATGCATACCGTCTTGTAGCCAAAAGTATCTTAGCAGTGGCTATGTGGGAACACTCTTTCCTCTGCTGTGAGAGTACCGCTTTGGTCCAGAAACTTACCCCAGTGTTCCTGTCATACCATACCTTCAAACAGGAAATCGTGGCAACACCTTAATATGGAAATTTGATTGTAAAGTGTTGTGGGTTCTAAATTTAAAAAAAAATGGGACGGAGGATGAAACAGGTGTTTACTCCAAGCTTTGATATTTTTTAAAAGCATAGGTCATATATATGGTTCAGCCACTCTTTAAAATTACATTGGACTGAAGAGAAGTTTAAAGAAGCATTAATAACTTTTATACGCAACTACATATCCACATTAACTCTCACTGAGTTAATTACAAATATAAGAATCTTGATGTTACTAAACTATTGTCCTTATTCTGTTATGTTCTTACAGGCCTACACCAGTGTGTCTAAGGCTTCACTTAGTCTTGCAGACCACAGAGAACTTGGAAAGATGATGAATACAATTATTTTCCACACAAAAATGGTAGATTCCTTGGTGGAGATGTTGGTGGAAACATCAGACCTTTCTATATTTTGGTATGTCATTAATTTGGCTCTAGAAGCTTTGTCTTTATAACTTTGGTTACTTTAAGCCTCTTACATGTGCAGTTTTTAAACAGCATATCATCTAGGAAGATCCAACAATGGGAGAGTGGATGATAGTTCCTGATTTTCTGTTTACAGTAATTTTCTACAGCAGTGATTTTGTGTGTGTGTGTGTGTGTTCGTTCCTCATTGAAAATCCATATAGCAGGCGTATGCTTTGATTCATTCAAAGGACAATAGCAGTCTCCGTGATTATCCATCATTTGCGTAGCTGATATGGAGTTTGCCCTTCAACATGTAAGTTTCTCAAACAAAGCTGATAAGCAGGCAATAACTCTACTTTTTATTTACTTATTTATACATTTGCAGTACATTTATCATAAGGATCCTGACTAATAAATATATTAAACTATATAAAATTCATCAATCTGTGTCAGCTAAAATAAAAATACCCTCTCCTCCCAAAGTAAGCTGTATTTAACCCCATAATACTTTATAGTATTTAAAAACAAAATCCTTTGTTCAGAACAGTAGTATATGTAAGTTGGAAAAAGGCTTTTCACCAGCTACAGATTGTAAATTATATTTCACCCTGTTTTAACTGAGAAAGAGTGCTTGCTTCTGCATTATGGGAGCCAAATAGAAGACTGTAAATCACTTTTATTCCTGCCTTAACAGTTTCAACTTCAGGACTCAGTTTTACCCTCCAGGTCCATTGGGAGCTAACTGGAGCAAATCTGGGGGGTGATGTTCAAGAGAAGGGGAAAACAAGGCATTTTTCTCTGCTATAAAATCAGTCTGGAGTCAAGTGCCTGGTAAAGAATACATTTTATCAGGTGTCCAAAACTTGGACTTGAACTGGTGCTTCAAACCTTGCACGTCATTCAGCAATTCTTTTATTCACAAAGTGTTAATTAGCAATAGCTATGTTCAGTATTTATTTTTGTATCCCCCACCCCCACCCCAAAAAGCCAAAGTGCCTAGAATTAGCACTGAAGTTGAAGCAAAATTTTGATTCAATAGCAGAAGTTACATTAGAAATGCTTTATAGATTTTAGGAATGAAAGGAACCATAAGTCATTTTCTAGTCTGACCTGCATAACACAGGCCATAGAACTTCTGTGAATTAATCTCTGCTGTAAGCCCAATAGTTGTGCTTCAACTAGAGCATATGTTTGAGAAAATCTCCTCCAGATTTTAAAATATCCAGCAATGGAGAATCCAGTACAACCAGTGGCAAGTTGTTCCATTGGTTAACTACCTTCACTACAAAAAATGCGTCTCTTGTTTCTAGTCTGAATTTATCCAGCTTCAGCAGTTAGCCATTAGATCTTGTACTTTGTTGGCTAGCTTGAAAAACCCTCTGTTACCAAATTTCCATTCCCTATTTAAGTACTTATAGACTTTTATCAAAGATAATATTAAAGGATGACTTGATCAACTAGAGTGAGCTCCTTGAGAGTATGTCTTCACTGCAAGTGGAGGTGTGATTATAACATGAGTAGGCATACTTGTATTAGCTTAAATCTAGCTAGCACCAGTAACAGACAATGCTATATTCCCCTCCTCTTTTGCCCAGTTAGTCCTTCCTAAATAGGTCATAACAATTTATTTTTAACATTCCAGTCTTGCAAATCTTTCTGCCAGGTTTCAGTAATTAACTAGATTGACTTTATGCTCATAGTTGAACAGTTCTTCTAGTTTATTACCAAAACTCCTAGCATTGGTGTATAGAATTTCTTCTTTTCATGTGCGTAGCTTAATTTTGTTCTTGACATCTAGAAATTTCGTGCTAAACTCTTTTCACCATTCCTTTTTGTTAGTTTAATGCCTTGAGGACCAAATTAGGTTAATATTATGCACTTCTGAATCACTCTGTTAACAAAGACATTTTATTTGATGGGACAGTGCATTAATGGGACAATAAAAACTAAACAAGAATATCTCTGGAAATAAAATAATTTTTAAGTCGATTCTACAGACAGTGGGGAAAATTATAGCAATTTTGAGGGATATGATGTAAGAGAGTACTATGCTTGATCACAAAATCAACATGGCACATTTAAATGGATTAAAAAATTATCTAGCCTGATAGGTCTCAATGTAATTAAAACAGGGAATCATTGAACAAGGTGTTTCCTAATGGGGTGTCTCAGGAATTGCTTCTTGGCCCTGGCACTATTTCATATTTTTATCTATGACCTGTGAGAAGACATAAAAGCACTACAGATAAATTTTTCAGATGACATGTTGGGGAATGGTAAATGAAGAGAGGAGGTCACTTTTACAGAGTAATCTAGAATACTTTGTAAACTAGGCATAAGCAAGTAATATGTAATAAAAAAAATAATTGGTGATATACCAATGTCCTAGAACTGGAAGGGACCTCAAAAGGTCATCAAGTCCAGCCCCCTACCTTCACTAGCGGGACCAGTTTTTGCCCCAGATCCCTAAGTGGCCTCCTCAAGGATTAAACTCACAACCCTGGGTTTAACAGGCCAATGCTCAAACCACTGAGCTATCCCTCCCCCTAAATAATGGAGATATACCTATCTCCTAGAGCTGGAAGGGACCTTGAAAGGTCATCGAGTCCAGCCCCCTGCCTTCACTAGCAGGACCAAGTACTGATTTTGCCCCAGATCCCTAAGTGCCGCCCTCAAGGATTGAACTCACAACCCTGGGTTTAGCAGGCCAATGCTCAAACCACTATGGCCAACTGTAGGGTTGTACATCTCAGAACAACAGAAAAAAAGCTGTTTGGTGCACTAAAAATCATACAGTATTTCATAGCTGAGAAGTACAGACTGAATACACTTCTACCCTGATATAACGCGACCTGATATAAGGTGGGTTCGCATACAAGGCGGTAAAGCTCTGACACGCTGCTCTGAGCAGCATGTTAAGGGTGCTGGGCCAGGCCGGGCCGAGGGGTTTAATAAGGGGCAGAGGGTCTCAGGGGCGGTCAGGGCCCCCTCCCCTCCTGGAGTCTGGGAGGGGGCAGGAGCTGTGGAAGGGCACTTTTGGGGGCCTCACAGTCCCAGAGTGGCTCGGGGGATTAGTGGGGGGCTGGGAGCAGCCTGCTCTGCTTCCCTCGCCCCGGCTCCAGCCGTGTCGCTTGGGGAAGAGGGCTTGGGGGAAGGGATCCCCCCGCATTCACCTGCAGCGGTGGAAGCGGAGCAACCCGGCCCCAGCCCGCTCCACTCTGCCAGCTCCCAGCTGCAGCGCTCCACTTCCTGCTGCAGGTGAGTACAGGGGCATCCTTTCCCCAACCTCTCCGCACTCACCTGCAGCGGGAAGCAGAGCGACATGGCCTCAGCCTGCTCCGCTTTCCTTGCCTGGGCCTTAGCCGTGTCACTGGAGGGCAGCTGGGGAAAGGTCCTGCACTCACCTGCCCAGCAGGAAGCGCAGCACCATGGCTGGGAGCTGGCGGAGTGGATCTGGCTGGGGCTGGGCTGCTCCGCTTCCCACCGCTGGTGAGTGTGAGGAGGTTGGGGCAAGGATGCCCCCCGCATTCACCGGCGGCAGGAAGTGGAGCGACGCAGCCCCAGCCTGCTTCACTCTGCCACCCTCCAGCCCTGGGGGTAATTAGGGAGGGGGGTCATGGAACAAGGAACGGGGGGCCAAAGCAAGTTCGATATAACCTGGTCTCACCTATAATGTGGTGAGATTTTTTAGTATCCCGAGGACCGCGTTTTATCGGGGTAGAGGTGTACATAGCTGTAAAGCCTTGCAGTGACATTTCTGGTGTCTCTGTGTGCGTGCGCACACACTCTTACCTGGCAGATGAACTATGTTTTGTTAGAAGTCTAACTGTAATCATTAGAGTTAATCTGAGTAAATGAAGACCGCATTACAGCCTCTGGCAGTGTTTACAATATTTGTTTGCTGAAAGGTAGCCATCAGGTTACATTAATATTAAATTTTAACTTCCATTTCTAAACAGTTTTTATAGTCGTGCTTTTGAGAAGATGTTTCAGCAGTGTTTGGAGCTACCTTCTCAATCGAGGTATTCAATTGCATTCCCGCTGCTTTGCACCCACTTTATGAGTTGCACCCATGAGCTGTGTCCAGAAGAGGTAATTTCAAAATACTTCATGTGGATGTTCTTGTGAGATTTTAATTATCTATACTGCCTTGTTGAAAATATTTGCAGCTAATTAATGCTTAAAGTACACCGCACGGATTCATCACCGAAATGATGCATCTGGAATACCATTGTTAGCTTACAGAAATTCAGACTGAATGGGAATAAAGCAGCATATTACTGATGTTGATCACATGTTGGTTTATTAATAATTAGCAGTTATGTTATCCCTCCTTTACCAAGATATATAAGCATTATTATTACCATTTCAACTAAAAGGAAACTAAGGTGCAGGGGTTAAATGACTTTCCTTTGGTTATTCAGTGGGTTAATGGTGGAGTTTTGAGTAATACTGAGATCTCTTCACTACATTGTCCTATCAGCTTCTGTAAAGTTCTCTTAAATAACTTAAGTTTTGGTAAAATAAAATATTTAAAGTTAAGTATTCATCTAAAAATATTTTGTTTTGGTTTGTGGTGAGGGGAATGGACTGAAGTGAGTAGGTTAATTGGCTTGGTTCCTGATATATCAATTGTATCTGGTTATGGATGCTAATTGGTGCCATATGTGCATTTAAAATGTAAAGACTGTTCTTATAAATGGTTTGTAAACATTTAAAAACTTGTATCCATATAATGAAAAAGGAAACAACAAGCTGATGTCTGTGCCTTATGTTATAAATTATAACAGTTTATCTGAACAATATTTGTAAGGCACTGACTCTGAGCTATAGTATTATGCAAGTATTCATTACACTGTGACCTACCTTTATAGAATGATAAAGAAAAACAAGGATTATTCCCACAGAATTGCTTACATTTTCATGCTATAATGAAATATATCCTTCAATACACTTGGTATAATTTCATTGACTTTGGAATTACACCAGGGATGAATCTTTGTTTGAGGCCAGTAGAAGTATTCCTTAGTACTGCTCAGAACTAATCTGAAAACACTTAAATGAATAAAAGAGATTTATTGAAATATGCATGGTTTGGATTTCCCTTATTTAAACATTAAACTCCTTCTCCCAGTATATCTATACCATTCTTTCCTCTTTTCACTCAGCTTTAAACAGCTGCAAACTTTATTTACATTGGAGAACCACAAAAAAGTTTCCAGGAAAATTTCCGTTCAAGACAAGAAGTGTCTTTCAGAACAATTTATAGGAACAGTGAAGAGATTCAGTTGCTGTCTGCTCTACAGTAGTTATTGTAAATTTAGCTGTAACGAGAAAATGCTGCTACAGCTAACACACAGCTTGAATTTAGTGCATTAATTGTGTATTTTGGTCACAATTACCAATTTGAAAAATTAATCTTTATTATACTGTATAATGAATGGTAGTGTAAGTGTTAAAAAGTAAACATGACTAGTGAAAGAAGGGTTTTCATTGAGGCATAATGCTAGAGCTGTGCTGAGCAAAAACCAAATATGCTAAATCCCGCAAGCTGCATACAGCAGAGCTGCATGGTGGATCTGTTCAGTGTCTTGAGTGAAACTAAGCGTACATCTACACAGCAAGCAGGATCCCATGGCAGTGAGGCTGAGAGCTGGGGGTCTACAGACTTGGAGTATTGCTACAGTGCTAAAAATAGCTATGTAAATGTTGTGGCTTGGGCTCTGAAGCCTAGGGAGAGGTGTGAATTGGTTTACTAGTTTTAAAGTTGTGAATATTGTAAGTTTCTTTAGATGTGCAGTAAGATTTTGTTTGATCTGTGGTTTAAAATGTGTGTTTGGGATGTACAAGCACAATAGGTTTATCTTTCTGTTTTAATATACAACTATTTCAAATGTTGAAGCCCCTGTGCAGTACTTTAGTGCACTCCAAACTTGTACAGACTGTAAATGTTCACCAGGCCTACCAAGTGCTGTGGTGATGGTTGTTCACTCCCTACTTCCCCAGCATCCCAACAGGTCACATGATCTAGCATAATAAGCACAGGTCTGGGAACCCAGAACACCTCTCATCTCTCTTGTGGCTGACATTGTTAACTTTACAGTGGTGTTCAGAGGCCTAACTAAATATTTGTAGAATAGATTAATATCATTATCCACATATTACAGGTGAGGGAAACCGAGTGACTTTCTCAGGCACACCCAGCTAAACTGTGCCAGAAATATAAGGACTAAGGACTTACGATGTGCATATCCTTGACTAATCCACTAGACTGCAGTGATTCTGAGGCTAATCACTTAAAGGTGATTCTCAAAAAGTAATGAGAGGAGGGGGCATATGTGCTGCTTTGATGTATGAAGGAGGGGCAGGAGCATTTAAATTAAAGTTTACTCTGCACTTTGGGAATTTTGACAAAAAATACCCACTGTTAGCAGTGCAGTTCCACTGGCATTGGCAACGTTGATAGCCCATGTCTCACTGGCTTTGACAGTGTTCAGCAACTATTGAAGAATGGTGTATGTATCTGGGAAGAAATATCAGTGGGTTACATGTGTTTCTGCATGCCTGAATGTTGACAGTAACTTTAAGCTCTGAACATGTGGTATCTCAGATAAGTATTGGATCCATCATTGCCCATGCTGGAATTTTCATTTGTTTTTAACAAATATTGGGGATTAGACAGTTTAAATACGTTTTATAGTGCTCCCTAGTCACAGTTGACCTACTTCAGAGGTATGTTATTGTGCATGTTTGTCTGTAAACATGTGTGACCTAGCCCAGTTTAAACTATGGCTGTATTTTAAATAAATAGTCACAGAGTATTTTAATTGGGTGCCTTCTCTCCTGGCTTCAATAGCATTGATAATTCAGAGAGCATAATCTGTTTACCACAGGAAGTATCGGAGTAAAGCTTTTCACATTCTTTTTTCTTCCAGTATATCTTATATGTCAGCTACTCCTGGTTTATTTTTCAGCTTTAACAACCAGACATGGGTTGTTTCCCACCAATCATTGATTATTCTAGTGATTTGCACAGTACTGAAAATGCTTAAAATAAAATAAAGTAAAACTCTTTGCTGTTGGATGTGAACGAAAAGTAACAAAATGCAAAAGAAGAGAACAATTCTAGGAAGTTACTCAATTTTTTCATGTTTTTGCATGCCCTTTGAAAATGTTTGAGATTTTTGTGTTTTGGTTTGTAATATCCAGCCTTTCGGTTAAGGAGGTGCTAACATTTAAATTAGCTGCTTAAAAACACTTTCTTTAACTTGATTGGTTTTTTTGTTTGCTTTTTTGTGATGGACCAGGGAAAGAAGATATAGAGAATTTTTCTTTGACTAGTCTCCTTTATTAACCACAGTCAAAATAATTTTTTTGTAGTACAGCCGTATGTAATATACTGGTGGTATGTGTGCATACATAGGAGTCACTGCCCTCTATTGGCTAACTGGTTGAGAAGAAGATAAGGGTTATGTTACTATTGCAGTAGCTAGGGAATATCTCCCCTTAGCTCAAATGATGGAAGTTTTATTTTTGGAGCTAAAAGACCAGGAATTTTGTCCTAACTCCCCTATTTGCAGAACATAGACTTGTTACAGGTATATTATAGGATTGGCAGAAATTTGGAAAACCATTTTTTTCCTATTTTCTTTTTTGATAGCGACATCACATTGGAGATCGCAGTCTTTCCTTGTGTAACATGTTCTTGGATGAAATGGCTAAGCAGGCTCGAAATCTTATCACAGATATTTGCACAGAACAGTGTACGCTGAGTGACCAGGTGAGAATTAATTTTTTGTTAGAAATATGTTTTATTCATTTGAGACAGTTCTGAGAAGCTTTTAGTTCAATTCCACGTACACTGTAAATGTTGGATTTAAAATAAATATTATCCACCATTAATTTTTAAGCTATGATTTATGCTTAAGTTTTGAATTAAGCCCTGCCAAATTCGCAGTCCATTTTGTTCAGTTTCACAGCCATAGAATTTTAAAAATTGTACATTTCATGATTTCATATATTTAAGTCTGAAATTTCAGTGTTGTAACTGTAGGGGTCCTGCCCGAAAACGGGGTTGTGAGGGGGTGTTGCAGAGTTATTGTGTGTGGGTGGGTGTCACAGTATTGCCACTCTTATTTCTGCGCTGCTGGTGGCAGTGGTGCTGCTTTCAGAGCAGGGCATCCAGAGAGCAGCAGCTGCTGGCTGGGAGCCCAGCTCTGAAGGCAGCGCTGCAACCAGCAGAGGCACAGAAGTAAGGATGGCATGGTATGGTATTGCTACCCCTACTTTTGCACTGCTGCTTTCAGAACTGGGCCCTTGGCCAGCAACCACCAATGTCTGGCTGCCCAGCTCTGAAGGTAGCAACGCAGAAGTAAGGATGTCATGGCAGGGTATTGCCACCCTTACTTCTGGGCTGCTGCTGGCAGGGCACTGCCTTTAGAGCTGGGCACTTGGCCAGCAGCCACCGCTTTCCAGCCACCCAGCTCTGAAGGCAGTGCAGAAGTAAAGGTGGCAATATCATAACCCCCCTACAATAACCTTGTGACCCCCTTTTGGGTCGGGACCCCCATTTGAGAAATGCTGGTCTCCCCCCATGAAGTCTGTATAGAATAGGGTAAAAGTACACACAAGAGCAGATTTCACGGTCTGTGATGCATTTTTCACAGCGGTGAATTTGGTAGGGCCCTATTTATAAACTGTGTTTTATGCAAGAAGAGGACTTATGCTGTCACAATAGGCTTGGTGTTGCTTAAAAGGCTGTTGTGTGGTCTTTGTTCATTGTGGTGGTGGAGAAAAAGAACGTTAATAGTAAAAGTTGCAGAGAAGCTTTCCGAAGATGGGGATCAACGGTGGAGGTTTGGGAGGCAATGAGTAATGAGAAGGAAAGTTTGTTTAAAAAATCACCATTAAGAGCAGGAATAATGGCATAATTGACACTAAAACCATGTCACGCCTTTATTTCCAAGAACTTGACTGACAACACATCTTTGAATGGATAGCAGTTTAAGCTTTAAGTAATTCACCAGACTAGAGATCAATATTGCAAGTTTTGTATATAATATGGACTTAGGGGTGTCAAGATCAGGGACAGGTTTAGGTATGGAAGGGTTGTCAGACTGTTGCTTTGTTGATTGGGGAAGGAAGGTGCTTTAAGATTGTGAGGATCGGAATTTGGCAAATAATTCTGAAGGGCTATATTTAAGAAGTATAGGAAGAAAGAAGAGATTTGGTCAAAGATTTGGTTAGGAAGAGATGCCTTATGTGGGAAAGATAAGGTTGGCACTTCGGTGAAGAGGGTTTTGGTGGTGATGGAGAACATGAAAAGCAAATATCTGATATTTGGTGTTGAAATCTACTAGGAATAAGATTATGCTATATTACAGGTTGGTTACAACCTAACATTTTCCACAGTCCTGTGCTAAGTGTTTTGAAAATTCACTTCATTGTATATATATATATGTGTGTGTGTACTATCTGCTGTTTATTTAACATGGGTTAATAGTTCATAATACATCTGAGAAATCTACAGAGCCCATCAAGAAACTTGTGGTTGTGTGCACATCTATATACCAGTAGAGCTGGGTGACATTTTTTTGACTAATAATTTATTCACTGAAAAGCATAGCTTAGGTCAACCTGAAACTATTCATGAATTTGATAAGCCAAAACATACTTTTTCTGGGACTTAAACTCGCTGTCCTGGGTGGTGGGAGACCCAACTTCAGAGTCCTTCTCTAGGCAGAAGTGGGTGGGGGGTAATGTGGGTAAGTGCCCTAAGCACCGGGCTGTACATTATAAGGGACGTGGCACCACCATCACCACTTCCTCCTTTAACTGTTTTGTGAATCTGGCCCAGGCCAAACAAAATATTTTGTTCACCAGAAATGAATTTTTTGCTGACTTTCTGATTCCTTGGTTTTTTAATTTTCATTTTGTTTGACCCGACTTGAATTTTTTTTCAGAAATGCTAGCGAACTAAAACAAGTTATTTTCTCACCTCTTTATATAAATACACACAGTTTTTTTAATATATATTATCAAATTACTCCCTGGCATTTATTCTCTTCTATTTATTTCTCTAAGTGTTCAGACACTCTGAGATCATTTTCATAGCTGTATTCCTAATCAGTTTTCCTTTTGGGCATATCTTGAAAGTGAATGAGGATGGGGTGGAGAACTTTCCTAAACATGTACAGTGTGGATTTCTTTGTGATGAATACTCCACCTGAACCATAACTTTATTTTTTATCTAATAGTAGCTAAGATTTTTTTCCATCCTCTTTTAGCTACTGCCAAAGCATTGTGCCAAAACAATCAGTCAAGCAGTGAACAAAAAGTCAAAAAAACAGACTGGAAAGAAAGGGGAACCGGAGAGGGAGAAACCGGGAGTAGAAAGCATGAGGAAAAACAGATTGGTGGTGACCAAGTAAGCACGTTCTCTTGCTATTTCTTCCTCCTCCTCCTGCATTCTCCCCAATCCTTTTGTTTAAACATGGATGTTTTCTTTGTGTTGATTTACATGGTTAATTTTAGGACCAGTACTTATGGAATTTTCATTTTATGTTTTGAGTAAATTTACAGCCATGTAAATAAAGCGGTGGGGGTCGGTCTCTCTCCTCCCTACCCCATTGGCTGTGTGGAGAAGGTGGGGTTTACACATCCTTTAATCTACCCCTTCAGCATTCTCTCTCCTGAGCAGCACAATCCCACCTGGTGGTTCTGCCCCACTCAGAATTTTGGCTAGCCCGTGGGGCAGGAGAGCAGTGTCAGTTGCACATTGCCACCAGAGTACCATCTGATTTGATGAAGCACTAAATAAAGTGAGCTGAGGTGCCTACAAGATTGTTCCTTCCATCCTTTGCACCCCCATCTGTCAGGGAAGCTTCTCTGAATAGTAGCTGCCACGGGGGTTGAAAATTATTAGAAAAGCAATGTGATAGGAACACAGCAGGAGAAGAGTGCATATGGTAAAGGGGACAAAAACACCAGGATGAGGGGAAATGATGGAAAGGAAGTAGTAGTGCAGGGGTTCTCAGACTGGGAGTCGGGACCCCTCAGGGGGTCACAGGGTTATTACATGGGAAGTCACAAGCTGGCAGCCTCCATCCCAAACCCCACCTTGTCTCCAGCCTTTATAATAGTGTTAAATATTTTTAAAA
The DNA here is from genome assembly GCF_025201925.1 of Gopherus flavomarginatus. Lineage (NCBI taxonomy): Eukaryota > Metazoa > Chordata > Testudines > Testudinidae > Gopherus > Gopherus flavomarginatus. The sequence continues at coordinate 34,958,953 of NC_066626.1, forward strand.
GTATTTTTAATTTATTAGAGGGGTCGCACTCAGAAGCTTGCTATGTGAAAAGGTCACCAGTACAAAAGTTTGAGAAGCACTTCATTGCCTACCATTACAGTTGGAAATGCTGAGTATGTGTGTGCACTTTGTGAAGGAAAACTTGCTGCCACAGTCAGCAATGGGGCATCAGATGGCTAGCGTGAGTGGAGTGGTTGAGAGAGAAGGCTCACTTAGAATTTGTGAAATTAGTTAGTTTTAATCTTAAGAATTTTTTAATAACTTTCAGAGGTTACGACATGTAGTTTCTTGAAGTGATTGTTGGATTACAAAACATAAGTTAAGCAACCCCCTAAAGAAGTTTTTCATTTTGGTGAACTGTGCAACAGTCTTTCTTCTGTTCTGCACAGTATAAAGCAACACAGAACCGTAGCATCCTGCATTAGTCAGTTTTCTCCCAAAATCTGATTTTAAATTAACTAACTAGGTGTGAAAAGCTTCCTCATATGATTACTGCACACTTCTAATTTATTTTTAAAGGACAGAACTAGTTGATCTTACTTACGTAAACATTGTTAGCAACACTCCCCAATAATAATATGTGCTTGTGTTTCTCTGAAATAGTTTTGTAATTTCTTATGTAATTTGTGTGTCAATTTTTTTTTAAGCCTGGACAAACTGCACACTGCACTTTCCGAGCTCTGCTTCTCAATCAATTACGTACCAAACATGGTTGTCTGGGAACATACATTTACCCCAAGGGAGTACTTAACATCTCACCTGGAAATCCGTTTTACCAAGTAAGAGACTGCAAAATTAAATTTTTACTTAACCAAGGAAAATAAATCATTTTTTGTTCTAACATTAAAAATACAGTGTGTTTCTGTTTCACAAGACTATTTTTGAACATGAACTGCAAAGCTTTAAAATAGCAAATTCTAAGAACTAAGATTGCAGATCAATTAGAATAAATATGTAGGCATACAACATTTTTTAAATTGAAATTATATTTAGAACAAAATATTTGAAAATAAATTTCTTCTACTTACCTCCCAGATTCTGAGTACTAGTTTCATATTCTTCATAGGAGTCCATGACTACAAATCCTAATACTACAGAGATTCTCTTCACATTGCCACATCCCTGTAGTGCTGAACCTTGTTTCCGGTGTTGGATTTTACCAGTGTTTGGAGGGGGGACTTAGAAATATGAACTCAGGACCTGGCAAGGAACCTAAAAGGAAACTTTTTTTAACATATTTGCTTTAAAATAAAAAGTGTTGTGGGCTGGTGTAATGGTTGCTTGATGCACTACTAGGTGAGTTCTTGGCTTGACTTTTCCCTGTAGTAAGTGGGTGTAGTGAAAGGTAAATTTCAACCTCTTGTGAGAATTTCTCATTGTAAAAGCCATCCCTGTTGATCATGCTGACAGTCAGCTTTGGTAGAGATTCAAACTATATCTTCTGTATTTCACATAAGGTTTTAGGGGGTCTCTAGTCAGGGCCGCCCGGAGGATTCAGGGGTCTGGGACAAAGCGGAGGAGCTGCAGCGCTTGTACTCACCCGGCGGTAGTCCGGGTCTTCGGCAGCACTGAAGGGCCCCCCGCCGCCACAATGCTGCCGAAGACCCTGGCCAGGGCTCCCGGGGCAAATTTCCCCACTTGCCCCCTCCTCTGGTCGGCCCTGTCTCTAGTGATCAGGACATGATCTAGACTTTTGTCTAGAATGTTCTCTTGATACACTGAAGTGATGGTGACGTAAAAAGGGTAAAAATTGTTGACTTTTCATGAAGTCCTGGGTTTAAGTCCCTAAACCACAGTGCTCTCTGTAATTTTATTTTTTGCCTTAGGGGTGGGTAGCAAGTCCACAAAAATGCTGAGTGATGGTTTTGAGGGGGTACTCAGTGCAGCCCCAAACTAGGAATGGGATTTGCTATTCAGAGACTGCAATGTCTTAATTTTTTTTCTATTTCTGATGTTAAGTGGTATTTCTTCCAGAGTTCTGCAATTTATCTTTATTCAAAGGGTTGATTTCCTATCATATATAAACATGTTAGTTTTTACTACTTTAAGCTTGTATATTTCTTTTTGTGATTGAACTATTGCTTATATTGCTATGCCAGCATTATTTTGTAAAGTAGCACTTCCTGAAATACGTTTAAAAAAGAAAGATGGCATCAGAGGCAAACTTGTAAAAATAAATAGTAAAGCGTTTCAACAATAAATGTCACTTGCTTCAAAACAAACAAAAAAAATTGCATTTGGTTTTAAACAAACTTCAGTTCTGCTAAAACAATCATTTCATGTCCATCTCTTCTTGTCCTGCCTTCATAATGTGTATCACTATGAGCACAAACTTGAGTGTGTAATTATAATCATTGAGTCCAAAATGATTACCAAAATACTGAATTACTTCTCAAGCTCTTTGACCCTATTTACTGTATAAAAGCCTAGTTCTTTGAGGTACTGAGTACATTTTATGCCCACTAAAGTTAATAGGAGTAGAGAATGCTCAGCATCTTTCAGGATCAGAGTCTAAGCAGGCAGTTGTCCTCTAGAGGATTCAGCATGGGTCTCTGAATCAGTCTGATACATGGTTCATGCCTAGTATTGTTAACTTATTGTGTGAATTTGGACAAATCAAGTTTTACTGCAGTTTTCCTGTCTGTAAATTAGGGCTAATGATTAAGATTAAGTTCTGTCACAGGTATTTTTAGTAAAAAATCAGGGTCAGGTTGCAGGCAATAAACAAAAATTCACAAAAGCCCACGAATTTACAGTCCATTCTGGTGTGCCCTTTTCCTCCCCTCCCTCACCCACCCCCCCTTACCCGCTGCTCTTCTGAAAGCCCTGGGATGGCAGCTGCTGCAGACCTGCCCCAGAAGAACTCACAGAATCCGAGGCAGAATTGCTTCCTTAGTAGTGATTACTTGGCTTATATAAAGCACTCTGAGATCTACGGATGGAAGGCACTATTTAAGTGTCATGTGTTTTTCAGACATTTTAGTAGGAAATAAAAATCACTTTTGTGGCTAAAATTGTATAACCAAGAAATGCTTATGCAGAGTCCAGATGTGACGAACTGGGAATGTTCTTAATATGTTCTTTGAATACTGGATGGGGAGTATTGACCTGGGAAGGTTGCAAGGGAGTTTTTCTGGGACTGTCTGCATTGGGGATGGGAGACTTTCCTTGAGGGAGGATACCTGAGCACGTAACATGAGAACCAGGATGGGGGTTGGAGGTCAGGTGACACCTCAGCCTGGGAAACTGGACAAAGGGTGAGGGAGAAGCCAGTGGGAGGCTGAGTGAGATGGCTGGAGGGAGTTTCAGTTTGGAACTGGCTGGGGAAATGAAGGGAAGCCCAGATGGGGCTCTGGCCTCCCTGCCCCCCAAGATGGACCTAACTGAGGAGTCCTGTTGTATATACCTGCAAGACCTGTCTTGGACCCTGTTCCTGTCGTCTAAATAAACCTTCTGTTTTTCTGGCTGGCTGAGAGTCATGATGAATTGCAGGAAGCCAGGGATGCAGGGCCTTGTCTCCCCCACACTCCATGACACCACTGACAAATGCTTAGCACTAAAATAATGAATGCTAACACGGTTGAGGGGAGCCCAGTAGGCTGACACTTCTTATGTAGAAGTGGTATCTTTTAAACCATTTTTAAAAATGAATATCAGGAAAAACTTCGTAACAATGAGATGTGGTAATAATTTTCCAAGAGAAGTAGTAGAAGATCCATTAAACAAGACAATTAAAATTAGATTTGACAGACTAATTATAGATATGTTCTAGTCTTGAGAAGAGTACGGCACTTGCACAGAATGGGCTACATTATTTACTAGGACTCCATTTCTAACATAATATATTATGTTTTGATTCAGGAAATTAAATTGTCCGTTCTTGATATGCTCGGTTGTCTTTGTTTTGCAGTGCATGTAAATTAGATCACAAGCTGATCTGAGGCCCCAGCATGAGTTAATTCTTTTACTTTCAGTTTTGTTGTTAAATTTCCTTTTGTGCTTATTTTAATGATAAATTTTATTTTAAACCCTTTAAAAATATATAGAAATGGACATAAACTATAACAGTACCTTTGTACAAAGAATTTATCCTAAATGGTGCTCCTGAGAATGGTTATAGATTAACTGGCTGGTGTTTCCTTTTAAGCCCAAGTATGTGTTTGTGGTAGATAATTACAGCTAGTTTCTCTCATGCAAATGTATTTTGGGAGTGTTTTCTTGACCAAATTGCTTGTAGTTTAAATCTTCTAGTTCATGGGTCATTCACTTGATTGTAGACCATACTTCACTGGGTGTCTTCATACTGTTCACTAAGTGTTTGTGTTAAGAATTCCCATGCAATTTTATCTGAGAACATGGATTATGAGTCAGTATTCCTGCTGATTTCTCTTTTTGAAAAGTGCTGCTATCATGTTTTAAATCTCATTGAGATATTTATCTGAAAGTTTGAATACCCAATCCTTTATACAACCAGGAAGAATTAAATACTGCTTAACTTCATTAATGTACAAAGGTAACTCTTTTCTCTTTAAAAGGTCAATTGTTGGAATGACTATGTATAATCAAGCAACACAAGAGATTGCAAAACCTTCAGAGCTGTTAACGAGTGTAAGAGCCTACATGACAGTACTCCAGTCAATAGAAAATTATGTGCAGATTGACATAACAAGAGTATTTAACAATGTTCTTCTTCAGCAAACCCAACATTTGGATAGTCACGGGGAGCCAACTATTACCAGTCTGTACACAAATTGGTAAGAATTTAACATATTAACATCTATTGTGAGCAATTTGTTTTACGTTTAAATGCACTTAAAATCTAATTAAACTGAATAGCTTGCATCAGGAAATTGGAATTGTGTATGGCATGAACACTTGCAAATTTGCAAGTTTCAAACAAGACAGATTTACTGTTTCTACCAATAGCTGTTTAAAAAAGAGTCCAAAAACTCACTGAAGGTGAAATTCTTCTTGTTGCATAGGGCAAGACAAGGTCTGTGCACAGTTAAACCATTGAAATGGAATTTAAGTGGTGTGTAGACCTTATGCTGTCCTTCTCCACAGTGATGAATTTCACCCTCGCAGATCAGTGAAACTTTTTTAATGTTATGAGTAGCATGGTATAATTCTCATTGAACTAATATTTTTACATTAAATTTTTTTTCCTGCTAAGGTATTTGGAAACCTTGCTAAGGCAAGTCAGCAATGGGCATATAGCATATTTCCCAGCAATGAAGGCATTTGTGAACTTGCCCACAGAAAATGAGTTGACGTTTAATGCTGAAGAATACTCTGACATATCAGGTAAACTTTTTATGACATAGTTCTAGATATTCCTTCTGAGGGCTGTTTTTCATGTGCTTGAGACTAAGACTTTTAGAGAGATTGTGGAATACCAGTACTGTTTTTAGAGAAATATTGTAATATACAGAAGAATTTTGCCTTTCTCGTGTTCTCTCCTTGCTGTTTTTGTGTTATGCTACCCAGGGGAAAAAGTACCAATATTTTTCTTGTTCTTGCTGAAACAATTACTGGCTATGTACATGTGATTTGTTGTAAGTAAATGCAGTAGGTGAACTTATACCCCACTGTTGTAACTTAAGCTTTACTCTGTATCCAGTTTTGAGATTGCTTTGATAGAATGGTATTGCTACATGTGTTATGGTTGTTAAATCACTGCAAAATAAATGTCAACATAAAGACAATTGTTTTTTCTTCCTTAGAAATGAGGGCCCTCTCAGAACTGCTTGGACCATATGGCATGAAGTTCTTAAGTGAAAGTCTTATGTGGCACATTTCCTCACAGGTTGCTGAACTTAAGGTAATTATGTTTTGATTTTTTTCCCTATGCACATTTTATTTATAGTGCTTAAGAGCTATGCTTTGCATGTTATTCACTGAGTATTACCATACCACACTAAAACTGAAAACATATGGGTATTTTTTTCTCATTCGTATCTGTCATCTGTGAACACATAGTACACTTGAGCATATCTCTGTATCATATTCTCTCAATGGTTGGACTGCGTCCAAAACACCTAATTTCTAAGAGCCCTTTTCTTTAAATTAACATTAAGAATCTGCTACTATATTAGCATATCTTGCTCACTTTGATTGCACTTAATTTCAAATAGGCTTTATTTTCTGTTTTGCTATTTTTAGCTCTTAATTTTTTGACAAAATTATCCTTTCCAGTTTGAATGGTTTTCCTTTAAAACAGATTCTGAGCTTTGTTCAAGCTGATGAAATACCTGTTCAAATTCAAGTTGTCCTCAGGGATTTGAATAGTTTGAGTGCTTTGGGACTGCATTATTACAGTGTTTTCCAACTGAACGTTAAGACCCAGTAGTCCAGTGTACTCAAGTACAACTTGAAAGATGCTGTTCTAAACAAAATTAGACCTACTATTACCATTTTACTTTACAAAGCCGGGGCAGCTTTAGTCAGGATTCATGGGAGTAATTGCATCCACAGAAACCCTTGCAGTAATAGCACCTGTCCCAAGGGTCTGGGCCTGGCTCCCCGCTCCTGGTGTTGTGACCTGGCACACAGGCTGCCAGGCCAAACCTGAGCAGCACTGCAACCCTATGCGCCTTGCCATTATGCCTAGAGCAGGGAGCCAGGTCCAACCCTTTGGGACAGGACCCAGTGCTGCAGGAGTGAATATGTGGTGGGCTTTGTTCTCCAGCACACTCTCCTTCCTCCGGCCCTCCCTTCCACAACTAGTGTTAGAATTGCAGTGCCAGGGCAGATGTACTGCTGCGGGTGGTTGGGGCTTCCGCCCCCCAGCAAGGCAAAGAGGAGAAAGAGGAGTGCACCTATTAAAAAGGGAGGGTGCATCTGCTAGTGATACAAAGGCAATAAATCTAGTGTGGTGCTCTGCAAAAGTTGAATGGAAATTAACACTGTAAGTGGGTATTCAAGGAGTTTCCTACATATGAAACCAAATTGACATACATTAACACTAAGAGTGGAAAAGTACATTTAATACATATTTATACTAACTATTGTTAGGTGAACATTTTAAAATATCTAATAAGATTATTCCGGTATTTTTGCCAGACAGTAGTCTGTTTATGCAAATAGACTGTGGGCTATAAAATCTGTGCTATTCTTGTTATTGACCCCTCTAATATTGTAATTTATGGACTTAGTGGCAAGTTAGTAGCCATATTGAGTCCCACTCAATTTTTTTCCCATTGCAGTTAGTGATGGGTTTGCGTTTATTTGGAACATACTGCCTGATGATGGATGCTGACTTACTGTTTTTAAAAACAAACAGCTTAAATTCTTTGAGAATTCTTGTTTTCCAGTTACATTTGTTCTTGAAAAAATCCTTTTAGAATACCATAACCCTTTTAAAGTGTGTGCACATCTATATACATTGTCTCTCTACCCCCACCCATATGCATTTTCCTTCCTTTAAGTGAATTTCAGTGACATTGAATTGTCAGGGTGTATGATACCCTTGAAAATATGAAGTTAAGCAGAGATATTGCAAGCTTTCCCATTTCCCTAAACAGTATGTGTGACTGGTTGAGCCCCCTGGGGTGTCACCTGGTGTGCTGGGATGCCACTGATTCAAACTATACTTCAGCATGTGTGGGGGGTACTTGTTTTCTTTTCTCTTCTTCATGATGCATGGCTTGGGGAGGAGAGTAGGTTATCTCATGCTGGCTCAGGGCATTGGAGCCATTGCTGTTACAATGGGCAGTGAAGTTGGCAACATATTAGTTCCTGTCTGAGGAACTGAAGTGTCTACTGCTTGTTGCCTAGCTGATCAGCCATTTTGAGCTATGTTTCAGACTTAACCTTCCCATCCTTGAATTGAGATACTAAATCTCTTGTGATGCCTAGGGGTAGGCAGAATGCCAATTATGGGATTTTACCCAGATGGCAGAATTGGAAAACGACCCGACCTGTATGGGTTTTCACCTTCTGTCTGAAAGACCTCCAGGGTGGATTAGGGGATTTACATTCCAATTGTTGCAACTTCAGCGGTTACAATACAGTTGATAGATTATAAGGGGTCCATTTGAGGTCCCTAACCCGTCAGCTATTTGAACATTGGTCCTGGGCACAGCATTGCATGGTTAAGGAGTATGCCTCAGTCTCTCACAGCTTGTAGGTTCCCTTCTGTTATTTCTCCTGCCTTCAGTGTGGAGGAGGGGAGCTCAAAGTCCCTAGGCAGGCCTGAGGGCGTAGGGGGCATGACCTTCACAAACACTTTGAGGTTTGTAGTACCCAGTCGTTGGTGCTAGTTGAAGTCTGCAGTGGAACAACATTGCCAGGTAGTTAGGCGGTGGGAAACAATTTTGTCAAGTTACATAGAGTAATACTATGGTATTTGTGTCTCGTTGTTTATGTTCATATTATTATTTTAATCTGTTGTTGAATTTCCATGCTTACTAATTAATGTTTCACTCTGTCTACTACATCTGTTGAAGACTTATAAGGCCTCTTGTAAAGATGTTTGCAAAAGTCACTACTTGAGCCTTACATCCTCTTCCCCAAATGTGCTTGGATACAACTTGTAATCTCTTCATGAGCCTGCTTTGGTTGTAGGATCATGGAGTCCATCTCTTCTCTTTAGAGTACAGATGAAAAGTCAAGGTTTTTATAGTTATATGTACTCCTGTTAATGAGGTATCATTTTTTCCTTCATGTTTTAGGCTGTGGCTTACTGCTACTTAGTAGCTGATCTGTATTGGCAGAAGTCTGCTCCAATAGGACACTTGTATTCCATATTGGCTATTCTGAGACTGCTTATTATCTTCCAATCCAAAGCATGTCCTGTTTTCTTCTTCCATCTTCCTTATGTATGTTCCAGCATTGGCCGTATTTTCAGGGGCATAAGGCACCAAATGAACTCTTAAAGAGTTAGAGAGTGATGTCTAGGGAGAAGTAGGCATAATCTTTCCTCCACTTAGTAGTATGCAGAGCTACATGAAGGTTGGCCTCTCCGTAAGAAGCTCAGTTAACATGCAAGACAATAGTTCTATCTCTAAAGATAAACATTTGAATGGATTATCATTCGTGTACTGTAGGTTCCCTTTTTATAAGAGTAAAATAACCACTTCTTGCTTGTGGTTGGAGGACTTGAGGTAGCATAGGTGCCTTACCAGGTGGTGCAAAACATTCCTTGTTGGATCCAACAGGTTCAACTTTATAGCTATGGTTATGCAGCTTCACAGTATTTCAAATCCCTTATAATTTATATATTTGAAGAATAATTATTACACTTACATACTTGCTACGGAAACCTCTAGCTCATGTGTGTTTATTTAAGGATCAAAGAGAAACACTTCCTTTACATATTGTTTCAGCCAAACTGTGTTTGACATGCAGAAGAATTCTGGCTTTCTTTTAAAGTTGACTTACTGCTTAAGACACAATTGCATGGATTTAAATAAACAATTTCTTATTCCTTTTTTTTTAATACTCTCTTTTTGTGATTGGAGTCAAAGAAAATAATCTTAGGAAAGCTGCGCTGATATTTAATGTTTGAATAATTTATGAGGACCAGATTATTTAAAAAAATAAAACCTCTCTTGTTTTACACTAAAATGTGAAGCAATCAAAATTTGTGAGAAGCACTGCTTTCCAGTTAAGGAGGCTTCCTAAATTCACTGCAATCCAACCGTCACCCAAGCATACATCTAGTGAAAAGAGCAAGGGAGTGGGCTGCTTTACGAAAAAAGCTATTGAGATATGAGTAAGAATATTATTGGCGTTAAAGATGCTTTATACTAATTATATTTATACAAGGTTTATTTTGTTAAGTTTTAGTCTAAGATTGTGAAATTGCACATTCTTCTGAAAATATAAACTGCATTCCCATCAGCAGTTTTTCTTCCTCTCTTGGTCATTCAGAGCTCTATTTGGTGTACAATCAGCATTTACCAGAATAATCCTGTAGTTCTTTCAGAAGAAATATAGCGGAACATCTGGATTTCATGAGCTTGATTTCCTGCTTGCCAGATTGAAAAGTCCTAAAGCATGCACCTATCTTTTTAACATGCTGAGATTTACGGCTGACCTGAGGTCTTGCTTCTCTTTAGAAACTTGTGGTGGAGAATGTTGAAGTGCTAACACAAATGAGGACCAGCTTTGACAAACCAGACCAGATGGCAGCACTCTTCAAAAGATTATCATGTGGGTAACTAGCAATATTGTTTTTCTTTTTCTTCTTGTCCCTGCAGTTGTCTGCATAAATAAAACATTGTGAAAACTATCCTCTCTGAATTTAATATACATGAACATTGAAATGTACATTTCATTCACTAGAGTTGACTCATAATGTATGTGAACTGATTAAATTTAAAATCTTATGCAGTCTGTTCATGTATAAACAAAATGAGATTTCAGTGTAAATTAGTGCATAAACACTTGGATATAACAATGAAAAGCTGAGGTGGGGGTGTGTGCAAAAATATGATGCCTTTCTGCCAAAGATAGGGGCTGTCATGCATTGGGATGAAACAGATCTTGTTGTCCACTTTTAATAGCCATAAATATAATTCTTCAGAGTACAGGCATGTAGAAGTACATGCATGCAGAGCAGAAATTGAATAGTGTTATGTGGATGCACCTGTTTCAAATATGATTCCATCATGGTATATTGCTGCATTCTTGAGAAAAACAGGAGTGTTTAAAAGTAAGTATTAAACAGAGACATTGTAAACTATGCAGAGAGGAGTGCTTACATCCAGACATTGACATCTGTGTGTAAAAAGCTCATTCTTTTGAAGTAGTCAACAGGAGTTTATACATTTATTGCCAAATACAAATATCAGCTGCATACGAAAAACAATTGTCAGGAATATTTTAGTTGTTGTGATTTTTTTTTTGCCTTTGTTCAAATGTCACATACTTTAAAGTTGTTTCTATATTTTTCTGCTGCTATTAATTTGGGGTAAAATGTTTGAAAAGGCTTGTTTTGTAAATCTTGGGATATATTCTAGTTCAGGAGTTCTTAGATTTTTTTTGCTGGGCCGCCCTTTGAAAATGTTTCACAGCGTGATGATCCCCTTTCCCTTTTGGTACTGGACATAGCTTTCATGACATCAGTCCGGATCCCTGCAGAGCTAAGGCCTGGTCCACACTACACAGTTAAATCGATTTAAACAGCTTAAATCGATTTAACTCTGTACCCGTCCACACTACAAGGCACTTTAAATTGATTTTAAGGGCTCTTAAAATCGATTTCTGTACTCCTCCCCAACTTGAAGAGTAACCCTAAAATCGATATTACTATATCGATTTAGGGTTAGTGTGGACGGAAATCGAAGTTATTGGTCTCATTCCTTTAATGTAGCTACCCAGAGTGCACCACTCCGGAAATTGATGGTAGCCTAGGACCATGGACGCACACCACCGAATTAATGTGCCCTAGTGTGGACGCATAAAATCGATTTTATAATATCGGTTTTATAAAACCGGTTTTAGTAATTTCGATTTTATGCTGTAGTGTAGACGTAGCCTAAGTAACTATACCATGCCACCTTTACTTCTGTGCTGCTGTTGGCGGTAGCTTTGCCTTCAGAGCTGGGTGCCCAGCCAGCAGCCTCGACTCTCCAGCTCTGAAGGCAGTGCCACCACTAGCAGCAGTGCAGAAGCAGGGGTGGAATGGTATGGTATTGCCACCCTTACTTCTGTGCTGCTGCCTGCAGAGCTGAGTACCCGGCCAGCAGCCGCCGCTGTCTGGCTACCCGGCTCTGAAAGCAAGGGAAAAGGTGATCTTGCGATCCCCTTACAATAGCCTTGTGATCTCCATTTTGGGTCAGTACTTCAAGTTTAAGAAATGCTGTTCTAGTTCACTATTTTTCTTCTAATTCAGCTGTTGACAGTGTTCTGAAGAGGATGACCATTATTGGCGTAATCTTGTCTTTTCGCTCATTGGCACAGGAAGCACTTAGAGATGTAAGAAATAACTAAATTTATTCTGCATGATGTTAAGATGAATTAACATTGTATTTAAATGTCTCAGCATTCAGGTGTCTTGTGTTTTAAAAATAAAACCAAACTTAAAATAAGTTGCCTTGTGGGTAAAATGAGTATATGCAGAAACATACTGAACCCAAGATTCCCAGTTCTGCAAGATGAAATAGGCATTTACAGAGCATTCATTGAGTACTGTTCAAAACCATTTTGCTGACTATGTTAGAATCTGTAAGATAGTTTTGACAGTGTGTCAGCATGTGTTTTTCAACTTTAATAATGTCTAAAAGTGCTTGTCCACTTGGTCAATGCTATGCTCAATTTTGAATGTATTATGCTTCCAAGTCTCTCAAAGATTAAACTATCTGATACGCATAAAATAGTAACTCATGACAAAGTAGAGTATATCCAGTAATAAGTTAGTGTCTAAGAGTATTTTTATTGAAAGAATTTTCTAGTTACATATTTGTTTGTCTCTTAGGTCTTATCCTACCACATTCCTTTCCTTGTAAGTTCAATTGAAGACTTTAAGGATCACATTCCAAGGGAGACTGACATGAAGGTAATGTTTTTGGTTGAGAGAGTCATTTTTATGGCTTACTAAAAATATTGGGCAAAATCATTAACACTTGATGTGAAAAATCCAGAAACAAAGAATATACTGTGAATTTAGGCTATTATGTTTATGTAACCTCTTATATGTGACCCTTATTATCAAAAACTTAGAACACTAAGACTTTTATGGAAATATATAACAAAGGGTTAAAAAGCAAGTTTCATCAAGAATTTAAATTGGTTAAGCAGCAGAAAAAGGACTATTTCTGTTTTATTAATGATTTGTTGATGCAACTTGTTGATGACACAAAGTTCTTTTGCCTAGTAAAAGGCAGAAACTTCTTTTGGGTTTAAACACATTAGGGGATTGAAGCCAAAGGGAAAATGCATAAATACATTAGTAAAATAGTCTGAATTTAGAGTTGATAGGAACCTCTGAAGTTGTCAACAGTTTGAAGATTGCTGCCACAAACTGGGGGAATGTCAAAGCAAGTAGGATGTTTGATCTATTTAAAAGGATAAAAAAATACAAAGCCTATTGTGATATTTGCGAATGATATGGCATCATTTGGAGAACTACATTTAGCTTGGTTTCCTCACTTTAAAAATGTAGCTGTAATTGAAAAGCCCCCGGGAAGGGCTAAAAAATGGCTTGAACTTAATGGGATTATGTGTACGAGAGCATGTAGGGTATAGTGAAAACTGATAAATCCCTGCTTTTTATGCTAATTTATTGTACAAGGACAAGGGGATAAGTCTGATACTCTAGCTAGCTGTAAAAAGAAGCTGGATAATCTTGACCAAAGATACTTGTATTTGTTTTCTATAACGGGCACAATTAACTCTCATACTTCAAGGCATGAGCAGGGTCACGGTCCCTCAAATTTACCACATTGCACAACTGACTCCTCGTTATAGGGGATATTCTCCCCTTAAGGATCTGTTAAGGCCTATTGTGAGAGGCCGCATACCAGATTTGAAGTACATATGGACTACTCTAGTATAAGAGATGCTTTTATTTTGAGTGATTGCACGTGTCCATTCCACTGTGTTTCTTTTAAAAGAAGAAAAAAAGATTGTTTGACACCACTTCCCACCTGGGCACCGATGTCAGTTATAGCCTCGTTCTCTGAGCTTCAGGTCCTACCACTCTTGTGGCATACCAATGCTGGTTAGTGTCCTGCACCCTGGCTGCCTTAAGTGCTTGGAGAAGGCTCACATTAGTGACAGGTGCAGTATCTGTAAGGGGTTTAAGCCCTGATCCTAAAAGGATAGGTCAGCTAAATTTAAGTACTTTCTATCTTCCATCGGAACTACCTTCTTCAGTCTGGGTATCAAGCACTTCTGCATCGGTCAACAGTGCTCCTTCAGGTTTGGCAGAATTGAGAGATGGTTTCACCAGTGCCAAGAAGTACCACAGGTTATCTAAGCACTCTGTACTGGGCACCTCAAGATTGGAGGTGAAGAGGTTTGAGCTCTACCAAGGACTTGGAGGTGCACTCAGAAAGAAGGCACTTTGTATAGCAAGCCTCAAAATGGGAATTTGTTGACTCCAAAGCCTAGTTCAGGCCAGGTGACACCGACTCCTGATGTGCCAGGTTCATCATTGTTGCCTCAGATTCCGGTGCCACAAAATCAGAATGCCTTCCTGATACCATCTATGCCTGAGGAGTTTGTGGCTGTGAGAAAGTTGTTGAATCTCTTGGTACTATCTTCCCTGGCACTTCAAGATTCTCTTGGCATCAGCACTAATGGTCACAGCTTCAGCACTACACCATTGTGGAGCCATACAGATTAAAATGATACTGTCGAGGGAAAGCTGCAGATGATCTCGCAGGTATCCTCTTCTCCAGAATCTTATTCTACCTCACTGGTACTGATGGGGGCAGCTCCTCCGTGGTCTGAAGAATCAGATTCTTCTTCAGATTCTGAAGTGCGTTCATATGTGTCTCAGCCTGGATATGTCCAGTAACCTGTGGGCAGTGCCTTCCCAGCCTACTTTCAACTTCAATTCCAGCAGGGTGCATACTGCAAGGACCCTTGGTCTGTGCACAGTTGGGGGCCAAGGCCATATCAGCAGCCTTTATGAAACTTGTGGGGGATGCTCCTGATTGAGGGGGAACTCCCACATCTCCTTCCCAACCTGCTTCCTTGGCTGGTTGACAAGAACATTGATGATATAAGCAGCCCACCCTATGTACTGGCCCCGGCACCAGGCAAGGACAGGACCCTTCTCAAGAGCTACCCCAAGAAGAGTTGGAAAAGAATCAACCCCAAGAGCCGTTGGTATCCTCTTCCTTATCCCCTGATGAAGCTGTTGTAGTGGAACCAATTTTCCCACCGCTGGATGACTACAAAGTCCAGCAGGAGTTGTTGAGAATGATGGCTTTGGCTTTGGACATCCATCCAGAGGATGTCCAGTAAAAGTCCCTTGGGCCTGTGGACATTTTAACATCAGTGGTTCCATTAAGGATAGCTCTGCCTATTAACAAGGCTATTGTAGATCCTGCTAAGGTTCTTTGGCAGACCCCATTGTCCCTGCCACCTATTGCAAAAAGAATGGAGAGAATGTACTGTGTACCCTCTCAGGGATTTGAATATTTTTACAGTCATCCCTCATCCTGGCTTCATGGTAGTATCTGCAGCAAATGAAAGTGGGGTGGGGCAGGGTCACCAGGCACTGTTCCACCTTCAAACCTCCCCCCAAAAAAAGCAAACCAAAAAAAACCCCCAGGACTCTAAGAAACTTGACTTGTTCAGAAGGAAACTTTATTCCACAGGAGGTTATGGCTTTGTACCGTGAACCAGCAAGCTTTGTTGAGGCGCTACAGTTTTACCCTGTGGGATACAATTTTGATGTTTAAGAGAGAGCTCCCAGATGATATTAAATAATAATTTCAGGCTATAGTGGAAGAGTGTAAGTTGTTTCTAGAACAGCTATGCAGGCTCGCTACATAGCCTGACCATCACTATGCAACAGTCTTCATGGTTGCAATCCTCTGGTCTCCCCAGACTGTTTCCACAGGTGCAGGATCCTGTTCCCCCATGGAGCTTGTATCTAGTCTTAGCAAAGTTGATGACTTCCTCCTTTGAGCCTCTAGCGACCTGCTCTCTATTGCTCTAGGAAAGTGGCATTTTTTATGGCTGTTACATTAGCCAGGAGACTGGGGGAATTGAGGACATTAATATCAGATCCTCCATCTACAGTTTTCTACACAAAGTTTACCTTCGTCCGCACCCAAGGTTTCCTACTAAGATGGTTTCCAGTCTTCAGGTTAACCAAGTAATCTTCTTACTAGCCTTTTTCTCCAAAACTTGGTCATAAAGGTGAGGAGAGGCTTCATGCTGTAGAAACGTTAGAAGAACTTCATCTTTTTATCTGAACCAGACTAAACCTTTTAGGTCTTCGACACAGCTGTTCATCATGTCTGTGGATAGCATGAAAGGCTGCCAAGTATCCTGAGTCAAAGGAGCTCATCTTGGATATCCAGTTGAATTTGGTTAAGTTACCAGTTGACTAACGTGATGCCTCCGGATACTGTTGGGTCATTCAACTAGCTTCAGAGCAGGTTTGCCGGCCTTTTTGGCTCACAAGCTGTATTAGACATTTGCAAAGTGGCAGCCTGGTCGTCATGTCATATGTTTGCCTCTCACTACTCAATCTCCCACCAGTCTAAAGATGATGCCAGCTTTGGATGAATGATCCTTCGATCGCTATTCAAATAGATCCAAGCCTGTCTCCAGTTTGGATTGCTTGTGAATCACCTTCAGTGGCATGAATGTGCAATCACTCGAAGAATAAGAAACACTTACTAACCTTTCCATTACTGTTATTCTTAGAGATGTGTTACATGTCCTCTCTATCAGTCTGTCCAGTAGGAAGGAACTGAGGAGGATCAGGGGAACTGCTATATGCCTGCACACAGTATGTAAGACAGCAGAGGGCACTCCTGCAGCCCCGACAAATACTGCTAAGGATAAAACTCAGAAACTGCACACTGGAGCTCACATACACCTTTGCAACACATCCTGAAGAGCAACAGTTACGGAAAGATTAGTAACTGTTTCTTCCATTTGACCCTTCAGAAAAGGGTATGTACAACATATGCCTTTCTTGAATATAGCAAAGGGTGTGAGGTGTGCCCCTCAAAGGGAGTGCAGAAGACTGTTTGCAGGGGGGCACAGCTTGGGCCTAGGCCAGCCCCCACTGGGGGGGTGGGCAGGGAAGGAACCACCACCAAGCTCCGCTTCTGGCCCTGCCCCTGGATGCCAACCCCATCCCCAGTTGTGTCCCCAGCCTTGGCTACCTTACCCCTGTCCGTGTCCCCCTCTCAACTCCGGGACTGTCCCTGGTCCCACCCTGGCTAGGTAGGAGTGCGGACAGAGGTATTGGGTGGGGGGCAACCCTGAAAAATTTGGAGACCACTGAATTACGGGGATTCCATAGTCTCCCTTGGAAGCCTATTCCAGAGCTTAACTATCCTTTATAGTTAGCAAGTTTTTCCTACTATCTAACCTAAATCTCCCTTGTTGCAGATTAAGCCCATTTCTTCTTGTCCTACCTTCAGTGGACATGGAGAGCAATTGATAATCATTCTCTTTATAACAGCCATTAACATATTTGAAGACACTTATCAGGTTTCCCATCAGTCTTCTTTTCTCAATACCAAACATGTCCAGTTGTAACATTTCCTCAGAGGTCAGTTTTTCTAAACCTGCTCTCTTCTGGGCTCTGTCAAGTTTGTCCACATCTTTCCTAAAGCGGAGCACCCAGAATTGGACACATTACTTCAGCTGAGGCCTCACCGATGCCAAGTACAGCAGGACAGTTGTCTCCTGTCTTACATATGCCCTAGAATATTAGTCATCTTTGTAACTGTATCCTATTGTAGACTCATTCAATTTGTAATAACCCCCAGATCCTTTTCAGCAGTTACCACTAACCAGTTACTTCACATTGCGTAGTAGTGCATTTCATTTTTCCTTACGTGAAGTATTTTGCACTTATTTATATTGAATTTCACCTGTGGAACTCCACTAGATGTGCCATCCCAGTTTGACAGCAGACCATTGATAACTACTCTGAGTTTGGTCTTTCAACCAGTTGTACACCCACCTTATAGCGATTTCATCTAGACTGCATTTTGCTAGTTTACTGAGGGAGTGTCGTGGGATTGTATCAAAAGCCTCACTAAAAATCAAATTTTATCTCTCCCCACCCCCTCTCCAATCCAGTAGGCCAGTAACCCTGTCAAAGAAGAAAATTAGATTGGTTTGGCATGATTTGTTTTTGAGAAATCAAAGTTAGCTTTTCCTAATTAACCGTATTATCCTCTAGGTGCTTATAAATGATGTACTCTATTAATTGTGTCTTCAGCCATAGACATTTCAGCATTAGAAGAATAAGCTGGGTGTGGTTTTCTCTCTTATTCATATAGGAATAAGATGTGTAAGGGAAAGTATATGATTTATTGGAGTTCCCTGTAGTAGGAAACTTAATGCCGAACCCTGTGTCTGTTAGCTGAAGAAGCACCAAGTATTGTTTATCTAATCAAACTAGGATCAATTGAGGGTAAAGATAAACATTAAGCTTTAGAGCTTAAGTGTGTTTAAGATTTAAGGAGCACTATAAAAAGTGGCCGCTTTATAGGGTAACTTTGCCAAACACTTGTACTTTATTAATATACCAGCTTGTAACGAAAGATATTTGTGCCACTTTATCGCCTTCCTTCAAACTGTACAAGTCTAGTAAACTATAAGTTAATCCTGTGATGTCAAGCCTTACAGCACCAGATGTGTGTTTTTTTTAAAAAGTCTTACAACAGAAATGTCAAAAGATATGTATACCAATAAACAGCAACAAAAAGGAAGGCAAGGAAAAAATAGCATGGTTTTATGTCAAGGTTATAGAGGTTATTCAAACCAGAGGTATCTGTGAGAAAGTGGAGATGCAGTCCTCGTGAAGCCAATAAAAGGAACATAAACTACTATGGCATGTAATATGTAAGGTTAAAAATTAGGAAGGCTAGAAGGGAATTCGGAAAGAACCTGAAAATGAAGTGGCTGAGCTTCTAACAAAAATATGCAATCTCTCCTGGGAGACTGGAAACTTTCATACTGGATCAGACCAGAAGCCAATCTGATCCAGTGGCCTAAAACTAGTACCAGATGCTTCAGAGTAGGATGCCAGGAACTCTGTAGTAGGCCTTTATGGAGTAGCCAGCCCAGAGGGAGAGTTTTTCCCATGTTGGCTATTGTTTGGCTTAAGCCAGAAGAATGAAAATTTGTCTTTCTGAGGGGAAAAAAAAATTTTTTTTAATGCTAAATTTAACTGTGAATATTCTCATTAAGCATCTAAAAGTCTAATCCTTTTTAAGTCTTACTAATGCTCTTTATGATTAAAAATTAGCTATTGTACAAGAGGTGTGAAGAGTAGTAAATCTACTTTTAAATGGATATTAAAGAACAAGAGCAAGAGTGAACAGGAAAAAAGGCAAATATTTCAGAACATGATGTAAAAGAGTATGGAATCTGGGTGTTTACCTGTCAGTCTGTCCCACAGGAGGTTTTCAACAAAAACAAAATCGGGAATCACTGGTTTTAATATAAAATACATAGGATGTACAACATTCTACAGCTAAGATTTTTCAAAAGTAACTAGCGAGTTTTGGGTTCCTAACTTGAGACACCCTACGTGGACCTAATTTTTCCGAAAGTTCTGTATACCCATCCTCTGAAAATGAGGACCATTTTAAGATGTCTTAGGTTTAGCACCCAAAATCTTTTGTCACTTTGAAAATGTTCACCTAATTTAACATCATTATTATAGGGGCATTAACTTTTTCCTCACTCTTGTGCATTTAATTTGCAACACTGTATCAACATATGGTCTTAATTGGCTATATTTACCTTAAAATACTTTTTAAAACATTGTTTGACACTTCTGATCTGATTGCTTACATCTTTGTTAGTTTTACTTTCTGCATCTTTCCTTTCAGTTAGAAGAGCTAACTGGATGCTAAGATGTGTGTGCTGGAGGTAGTTGAGGAAAGTTACAAAACCTTCATTTGTCTTGACAGCAAGACATGATAACCTCCTAGCACACCAAGTACTGAACCAGCTGTTCAGTTTAGGTTAGACATAATACAAATCCAAAGGTTCTTTATCATATTTCAGAGACTGAAATTCCCTAGTGTTCTCAAACTCTGCAGTTTAAACATTTCAGTACAGCTGTGTTCAGAAATGAGATTTTTAGGAAACATTTAGTGTTTTTCACCCTGTAATAATTGCTATATTGTGTCTCAGGTGGCAATGAATGTATATGAGCTGTCATCTGCTGCTGGATTGCCATGTGAAATTGATCCTGCATTGGTTGTAGCACTGTCTTCCCAAAAATCAGGTAACAAATCATATAATCTTTAAAAAGTATAGTTAGCAATGCACTTTTGACTCTTTTTGATGTAAAAAAAAATAATCTAGAAACGTGTGCAGATGTTTGCAGCAGTAGGCAAAGAGCTGTAGGTGGATTATTGGCTCTTCTATATTGCCTCAGATGAGCCACATACATTGCCAGGTGAATTTTCCTTTGGAACTTAAGCATTTGCTATGCATGCTGCATAAAATGCACTGATATGCAGACGAGTTTTGTGAGCCAGCTGCATTGGGGAAACTGCTGTAGAAATGGATAATAAGTGAAACATGGATGAATCTAATGCCTTTGGGGGAAAAAACTGGATTCATTTAAGGAAAGGAAAATATTGGGTTGTGTTGAGGATAACAGAAGGCAAATAGTCTATTTTCTGATGCACAGTAACTATTAAATCCATTCCTCTCTACTTTTAATGTTTAAAATGTCAGTTTGATTTTACAAAGTAGTTAACAAACCAATATTGTGAAGTATATGAAGGTTGTGTTTTATGCAAACATTAACATGAAGGCAGACAAAAACATTTTCAGCTATGCCTGTGAAAGCATCCAAAGCATGTTGGGACAATTTCAGATTCTACGACATATATTTTAAAGGGCCATTGCAAATCCTTCCAGTTTTCCAATTTTTTTTGACTGACAGTATCCATTTAGAGGGGTAAAAATAAATGGAATTCTTAAAGCTATTTGGCAGATATTCATTTTGTTCACTATGTTTCTTATCAAACACTTTGATTATTCCATACAAAAGAAAAAGCTGATGAAACAGTGGTAACACAAATCTATCAATACTTCTTTTATTTGCTTTGTTCTTGCTATTGGCTGGATGTCTATAGAGCATGAACCATTAGAGATCCTACCTAAAGTTACTTTTTTCCATTTTCTCAGTAGGGGTGGAAAACACATTTAAGTTCCTGAAGACATTTGTCCCTGTTATTTTAATAGTAAATCACATATTGGGTTCAAACTACCTGAATGGCTTTTTAAAATGTCATTAGTAAATATTATTTAACATTTGTGTGATTCTGATATCTCGTCCCTTGATAGTTCTAGCTACAACATATTCTAGTAACTATGATGAAGTTAAATTGTATAAACAGGACATAGCATTTTATTTTACTCATTCCTTTTGGTGTTGGGGTCTTGTATTTTCATTCCCATCTATTTCTGCAGTTGGGTGGAGTGACTTACTATCATCAGTTATTCAATACATGCTGACCATTAATAGTGTGCTAGATACTGTAATTCACTACTTGACTTTTTAAACTTTACAATCCCATTACAAGTGGCCGCAATAATAATATAGAAAATGTGACATGTATCATGACAGACCCAAAAAGGCAACTTTCTGCTCGGTTGCCATTGGATAAATCCCAGATTAGCTTTTAAATTTAAGGAATTTCTTCTTCTTTTCAGAAAATATTAGTCCAGAAGAAGAATATAAAATCGCCTGCCTTCTCATGGTCTTTGTGGCAGTCTCCTTGCCAACTTTGGCCAGTAACGTGATGTCTCAATATAGCCCTGCCATCGAAGGTACTGTTCATTTGGTGGTGGTAAATTTTCAGTATGAATATTTTCTTATTGAAATATCTCAGTTATGAATCTTAAGTGTTTTTTCTCAAATATTTGCACTTTGAAGTAGCAGAATTTAGTTATATTTTATTATCATATGCTTTATGGTGGATGGATCTAACAGTCAGGTTGAACTGAATCTAAATCACGATTTTTAAAATCATTTACCTTAATCTTGTTTTGAAATATGATGTATTAAAAATTAATATAGTCCACTTGAAATTTTGAAGACTAGACATAGTCCTAGAATATGCACTTTAGGAGTTAATGTTTAACTCACACACATAGCAGATAACCTAAAACATATTTTCCACTTTGATTAGTCTAAGAATTTAAATTGATTAGCATATGTATTGTTTTAGTAACTGTTAATTTATTACTGCTACTCTGGATTTGTGCCTATTCATATGACTTAATAGTTTAATATCTCAGCTACTAAGAATAAAATTATTTTTTTTTAAATCTAGAAAGAATGAATTGTAAGTAGAATCATCTTCTAAGGAATCTTTTGCTACTTTCCTTTCCTATTAAAAGAAAAGATCTTTGCCTCAAGGAAATTCTTTGTTTGTAATCCACACAAAAAAATGTTTAGCTCTTTCACACACAACTAAGTTTAACAGAAAAGATTGTCAAAACTGCTCCAACACACACACACATCACTTTTCAACAGTTCAAACTTTTCTTCAGTGCTGTGTACCATGGTCCAGATAGGAATACGTGGAGTCTGTGTCCATTCACTTGATCCACAGAGTTTTCTTTATTGGTCTTTACCAGAATCTGCACCGTATCCTGCACAGGACAAGGCTTAGTTAACATAGGACATCTAGCGTATCAATCATTTCCTTCCCCAGGTTTCCCAGAATTAGTAGAAGCAGCAAGGGAAAAGCCAAAATTTCTAAAGTTTTGAATATCAAATTAAAGAAAACATAGCGTGTAATAATTTTAGATGCACGAGATCCCGTGTTTCAAATCTTTGTGTGCATAGCTGGCCACTTGTGCATACAACAATTAAGTCTGCAGACTAAGATTGCAATTGCCATGTATTATTATGTGTTCACATTTTTTTGTGGAAATTTATATTTCAAGCTTCTGTTTAATTCAACAATGTGAACTTCCTTGATGGAGACATATTTTCTTTATTCGTCAAGGTGCATAGGTTTGTACGCTGTAACTTTTAGATAGTAAGTGTAGAGTAATAGTCTGAGCTCTTCACATACATGCATCTTTTCTGGCATTATCTGTAATGAACAGAAATTAGATGTACCTAATGACAAATTTAAATGTGAACATTTTACTTAGATGAATAGGGGGAACAATTCGTAACCCTCAGAGCTATTAGTTCAGGCTATCTGCAGATTTGGAAAGCCAGAAGTGCATTGCTTTCCATTTTGGGACTCTTTTTTCAAAACCAGTAAGGGCTGGAAACTTTTCCCAGATTAAATGTTCAGGGGACAGGGAGGAGAGAGGACCAGAAAGTGTACTAAAAGAGAAGAGACAGCTCAAGAACTAGAGAAGGGAACTGAGTCATGGTGACAGGCCTGACTCTCTCAGCTGCAGTCTAAGTCTTACTGCAGTGGAGTGGCTCATATGTAGTTTTGATCACTTCTCTTCAAGATGAACAGGACTTGTTTATATTTTGATAAATATATTGCATTAGAAAATACCCTCTGTCACCAGTTTCTCTTCCAATGGCAGTCTGACTCTTCCATTTAGCAGCTCTGAGAAGGAGTCAGGCAAGGTGATGACCCTAAGAGGAACCCTTTAAAATGGGGAAAGGTGGAAGTGCATTAACTTTCCCAGACCCTTTAAGTGATCCTACCCAGAGCACAAAAAAAATCTATATCAGGACTTGTCACTGACTGTACAACATCAGAAGAATAAACACATCGAATTTGCTATAGGCTCGGTTGGATGCCTCAGTCTCAAGACTGAACAAAAAAGAGGTTTATTTTTGTCACGGGGGCAAATCTCCTTTACCTGGTGGACAAGCAATCCTTGAAGAGAGGACTCTGTCTCCATAGCCTGCCTTGGATATACAGGGCTTCCTTTTCTTGGGTGATTACATCTGAGTTAGTCAAAACTAAAAGCAGGACACTTAACCCTTTCTATACGGCTTTTGTCTCTGTTATCACTTTTTTTCCCCGTCTGTGTTCTACAATCCTGAAGTATAGCATTTGGCTTTGGATGTAAGCTAGAGAATCAGTCTCATTTGTGCTGTGCTCCTTTTAGTGCCATTCAGCTCTGGCAAAATCCTGGATATGGCCCTCTAAAAAGTTTAGATTTGAACTAGCTTCAGTTCCCAAGCCAAGCAAAAGAGAGGGAAAATGTTATCTCTGAAATTCAGACTTCAAGATATTCTTGCCATATCTGAGTGCCTCCCATTTGTTTATTCAAGACCAAGGGCTCCTTCTGTGTCTCCTGGCAGAGAGCCAGACCCAAAGTAACCTTCATATTTGCTCCTGCTAACAGAAGACTGAGATCTTGACAGTTAGCCAAATTTCAAACTAATTGCCAGAGATTAGTTTTTCCTTAAAACTTGGACCAGTCACCTGCTGACAGATGAACAGAGATCATTTATGCCAGTTTCACAGTCAGATTCTCCTTCCTTGTCTACCACAATGCCTCTTCACATATTTCCCTCCAGTCAGAGAAAAAGCAATCTCTCTCAGTCTTGACATGCAAACTGTTCACACCAAAAGCTGTTACTAGTGTTCACCCATCAGAGAATTATTGACAAAGTTTTAGAGGACAGACTGTTTTACACCCTATCCTGGACTGGTCTCCTCTCCAGATGTGTGTAAAATCCAGATTGAAAATGGAGGTCCTTCCCCTGCTTTATCCAAGAGATCTCCTTTGCTCCACAACCACCACATGGAAAATGAATAATCCTGTGCTCATTGAACCTGAAAGACACCGTGTGTACATGCCCATATGCCCAACTAGTTACAAAATCTTTCATTTTTGCAGAAACTTAAGTATTTTTCCAATATGTGGCTGTTCCCTTCATTCCAAGAGTCTCTGAGATCTTTCCCAAGCATGGTGATAATCATAGCCCTTAGGAGGGAAGGGATTTGAATTTTTCATTACCTGTATGATTTCAAGTTCAATCCATGTAATATTTAAACACTGAAATATCTCACCTTGTGATTTTTAATGACCTTTACAATGGCAGCATAAGGTGAACCTTTGTTGTAATAAATGTCTGTTATTTTTAGTATGCTATATGTGGCTTACCTGCAACATGGGAGTAAAATAGTGTATTTCATTGTATTAATTCTAAACATGTTTCCTTTATAAGCTCTTAACTGAATGTGGCCCTGAGGTCCAAAGCACTCTCACAATTGCTAGCAGATTTCAAGTTAGTTCACTGCAAAATCTAGACCCTGGTGCAGTTATGAATTATGTTCCTGTTAGCTATAACATTCAAAGAATCATTTGGTTTTGAGGAGCGTTGCTAAAGTAATAATGTGTCTGTGTGTTTTTGTTTAGGGCACTGCAACAACATACATTGTCTGGCAAAAGCTATCAACCAGATTGCTGCAGCTTTATTTACCATCCACAAGGGAAGCATTGAAGACCGTCTTAAAGAATTTTTGGCTGTATGTACAGTTTGATAACCAGAGTTGACTGCTACAAAAATCAGACTAAAAAACCAAACCAAAACCCTAAACCTTTGTTGCAATTCAACCTTGCCTTTTAGATGTACAGTGGTCACTATTAAAATCTTCAACATTTTGCCTTTGCAAACAGATATTACTGTGGTATTCCCCATGCATAGAACAGAGTGCTACAGTAATCTTCATTGTAATATTTATAAAGATTTTAATAGAAGTGACTTCAATTGATCTGCAATTTCTGTTTGCTTCTTATGTAACAGTATATATGTACTTTGTTTAGTATTAGTAGTTATTTTCCCTTTGGTCTTAAGCTAAAGAGAAGAAGGCTAAATTATTCACAGTAGCGTTTTCATGTTTTCATTTTCATTTGGAGAAAATCTGATATAGGGACACAATCAGTTGGTTAATCATGAGAGCTGGGTGAAATTTTTCGAGTGAATGGTTTATGCGCCGAAAAATGCCGTTTCGGTGCATCTGAAACCATTTGCTAATTCAACCCAATAGTTCTGGCTGGAAAAATGTTTTCCAGAGTCAGCAAAGTGAGTGTGTGCTTGCACCCTGCCACCCCTTCCCCCCATTAACTTTAGTCATGTGCATAGGCACTGGGATGTGGGAGACCCTGGTTTGAATCTCCACTCTGGAGCAGGGGCTTGAAATCAGATTTCCTGCCTCCCAGGTGAGCATCCTAACCACCAGGCTATAGGCTAATCATCTTTTTGCCTGATTCAGAGGAGGGATTTGAATCTACATCTCTTACTTCCCAGGTGAGTGCCTTAATAACTAGGCGATAGAATCATCATCACACTCTCTCTTTGGCCAGTGACTGTTTAAAAATTTGTACAATGTGGAACAGTTTCAGCAGGAGAGATTGAGAGTAACTTGCTCTAGAATAGCCAATAGCTGAGGGAGAGATCTAACTTCAAGTCCATGCTCTAGAGTAGGGATTCAAACCTGGGAGTTCCACATCCTGGGCATAGGCCATAACCTCTGGGCCAAAGGTTATAAAGGGACTCAGACATACGTGAGTGTGTGTGCTGACCCTGAAATGGGCGTTTCCAATTTGCTGACTCTTTTTTTTTTTGCTGGCCAAACCAGAAAATCAGTTATTTGCCCAGCTTTCTTAGTCAAGTATTTCTTGAAGATCTAACCTTTTTTAATAAACTTTGTGTCAGGAGTATATAGTTGTACTTTATTCTTTAGAAATTAATCTCTGATTTAGTGGTCTACAGATACTTTCAAAATTCAGATTGAAAATGTAATTTTAAGATGCTACCTATTTGACTCTCATGTATATTTAAACTTGTTATAAATTGTTTTAATTTTGATACACAGAATACAAATGAATAGTGCAGACTTAGATGTGTATAGATTAAATGTGTGATTTTACAAGACGTGGTTAAACGTCGGTCACTTGATATGCTTTACATGAAAGTTAAACTTGAGCCTGAAACTCATGTAGCATTTTTGTAGTGGGGGTGTGTGTGTGTGTGTGTGTGTGCGCACAAGATTGGAAACAGAGCTTATATCCTTCTGAAGCTCTGAGAGATTTTCCACAAGATATATTGTACTTCCAGTTTATTATATGTTAGTCTGTCATAACAAGTAACCTAAGCTGACTTGGTGTATCTTTTGGATTGTTCTTTTGACCCTGAAGTTCTGTTTGTGCAGTAACCATTAGGTGGAGTACAGAGCTCTAGAGAGCCAAGAAAACTTGTGTAAGAGAATTAGTGGTGTCTTCAGGGTGAATTGGAAGTCCAGGTCTTATCTGTGATATGTAATGTTTTGGCTTAGTATATCTAGATTAATCCAGAATGACCTGACTTGCCATCATGCTCAAAAATCTGTCTCCAACATGTATCTGCTTTAGGATCAGATCTTTGTAACTTGTCAAATACATACATCTGTGGTTTATGGTTTGGGGATTTTTTTGGTATGAGTTTTAGCATATTTCACTGTGTTTTCAAAATAGAAATTCATCTTGAAAATTGGCTCTCAGCACTTCCGAGGTACATAAGGTTAAAATGACAGACTGCCAAGTAGATAGTCTGGTCTAAATTTTCAAAAACAGCCAGTGATTTTGAATGCCTTTGTTTTTGGATTACCAGCTTTAAGAAATGTGGTCAGAAATGACAGCTTTACTTGGGCAAATTAAACATATTTTTGTGTGAATTTGAGGAGGTGGGAATCTGTCTTTATCTTTAACAGTTGGAGAGGTATAATGAGCAGTACTTCTTGCAAAAAATGTCTCACTTCTGGTAATACGTTGTTACTTTGTGGAAGAAAAAAAGCATCTTTAACCCATTGACCTCATGAGTTGATATGGTCTGCTGCAGCTGCTGGTAGCAAAAGATGAAAAGAAAAATAGTCATGTCAAGTTGTATATGCTTGACAAGCAAAGGAAAGCAGTGCAGTTTCATGTGATATAAAAACATTTTTCCTACAAGAATTTCATTTTTGGTCATGTGATCTAGAAGGTACACCTCTTTTCTTTGACTGTTCAGGCTGTAATTGAAGTAGTGTAGTCACTCACCTTATTTTATTCAACTTGGTGTCTTCCAAATTCTTATCTTTAAATAATTTTTTTTCCCACAATTAGCCTGAGAAGGCCTGGAGCTCAAGAAAATATACTGTGGGAAATAATTATCTTCTGATAAAGGAATGTACTAGATAACCTAATTGCTCTTACCAATTGAAATTAAATATGGGAATGTTCTAAAAGATTTTTTGAAATGTGAATACTATCACCTTCTATTAAAAATAGACTTTTTTTCTTTTGGCAAATGTATTAACCTCTTTTTTTGTAAGAGATGGTGATTCAGTCTTCAAGAATATTCTAAAGTGAAAATTCCCAGCTCAGAAACTTAGATTTGTGAACAGGTATTAGACATGGGGCTACTGCTTCATTTCCATGTACTATATCTTGAAAATTCTGCTTCTGGAAGTTGAACGAATTTTATTTCTTATTCGTGTATTCTACAGTTCATGAAAATAAAATTATCAGTTCATTTGTGATCAAAATATTTTACTGAAGTCTGTGACCCTGATCCTGCAAAGACTTAAGCAGGTGCTTTCATTTTTGCTGTATCTGGGCCTTTATCACTGAAACAAGTCGTTTAGTTTGCCTACACTTTAACCAGCAGTTGTCATAAAATAATAATGTATGCATTTCTTTAATTATATGTAGTATTGGAGTTTGAGCATTTGATTTTTTTTTTCTCTCCACCACATCATGACCTGGATATGGAATGATAAATTTTAAAAAAATTTGTATTGATTATGCAAGAAGAGTACATAAACTTGCATACATATTGGAAGGAAAAAGTTGGTCAGTGACAAAACTGCTGACTTTGTGAAAGCCAGGATTTCACCCAGAAATTCTGTGCAATAATAACCTTGTTTTTTCTCTCCTCAAATATACATGTCAAACACTGCTAATGATAAACTACTTCAATTTCTACAAAAAATGCACATGACTTGCAGAGCAAAACACAGTATGCAGAAAGCACGCTTGTAATATAGTCATGGTATTTCCTTTCCGTTATGTATTATGTTGTATTAATAACTACACTGGTTAGGGAGAGTAGTTAAAAGAAATGTAACAAAAGTAGCAAAAACTGATCAACTTAAAATAGAGCACAAAAATATGATATATTTTTTAATGTTTATTTTTCAATATTTTTTTTTTTGTAGCTTGCATCATCTAGTCTACTGAAAATTGGTCAAGAGACAGACAAAACTACTACAAGGAACAGAGAATCTGTTTATTTACTGCTAGACATGGTAAGTTCTCATGCTCATTGTTACTCCTAACAACAAAGGCCTTTTTGACAGACGCCCTTGCTGTTGTAACTCATCAACCAATAGAAATACTTTTTGACATCATGACAATAGAATGACATTAAGAACTGAAGTTCTTTTGATTTATTTTTTCCTCCCATCCCTCCCCACAAGTACTTTACTGTTGAGTATTATCTTTCTCTGTGTTGCCTAGAAATGCCGTAAAAAGTTATAGCAATATTCAAGTAACTTTCACGATTGATTAGTGGATACGGCTTTATATTGATGTCACATTAAATTAGTGCAAATTAAACAGTGAGGATAACCCATGAGACAGTCTGCTCTGAGCATTTCTTTTAGTGTCACAAGCCTGTTTGAAGTATTTGCAGCTAGCTTTGAAAAGCTTCGTATCTGTTTGCTTATACTTTGTACTTGAAAGGACTTTGTGGGATGAACATGCTGCAGTATTTGCCTTTTCCTTTTTAAGCCTAAGAAATATAAATGCTGTTGTGGTGCAGGCTGATAGTAATCAAATGGTGTAGATGGTTCTCATCAACTGATAGTTTATTTTTGAACATTAGATAATCTTGATACGTTTTTGGTATTTTTCAGATTGTGCAGGAGTCTCCATTCCTGACAATGGATCTTTTGGAGTCTTGTTTCCCTTATGTCTTGCTGAGAAACGCATACCATGCTGTCTACAAACAAAGTGTCACATCCTCTGCATAAATATCTACTTACTAAAGACATAGCACGCATCTATGTTGCCTCAGTTTTACCTGTAAACTGTGGAGCTATTTTACTTTATGGCCTGACAAACAGTTTTGTGGATTATAAACTTTCTTCCATAAGGTTGTATTTCTGATCAGTGGTTTCTTAATATGGTTGTACTACAATATGAGCTTGATTGATTTTAGGTTGCACATTCATGGAAAATACTACTTTTTTTTTATTTTTAGAGTATCGGTTATCTCTAAAAGAAAAACACTACTTCTGCTATATGTTTTTGATATTTGATCATGCAAAACCATAATTGCTTGTTTATTTCCAAGAAGAAAAATGGATTTAGTGATTATTTTAGATAGTGTTCTAGTTTTCATCTGTGTGTAAATTATTTCATATAGGGAAAGTTATAATCTGTACCTATTGTTCTTATTGAAAACAAGAATTGGATGTGCATTTCTGTGAAGTAATTACAGCATTTCTACTTTTCTTTATTTTGAAACATTCACTAAACTAAGTACTATGGCACTATATAACATAAAAAATGTTATAGGACTGCGTATCCTTAGACAGCAATCCTCTCTCGATATTCTTAAACAACAGCAAGTGGTGTTGTTTGTATAAAGCAAAGTGGAAAAAATTTTTAGACTAAATTCCATGGTGCCCTGTTGGCATTAACACTACCATTGTACCCTGCTGTATAATAAACATTCTTACACATTTATCAGATGTTGATAAAAAATGTTACCCCTTAACCACTTTTTATATGTTTTAAATTTTTGAAATTCAAGTGTACCTTCCATAACATACAATAAACACTAGACTGTATTACATGCTGGTGAATTATTTTTAATGTAAAATTACAATTAAAATCTTAATTTATCCTAGCACATTACGTTTTAACACTGATCTTGTGCATTGCTTTCCCAATCTCGATTAAATATCAGCCCTTAAACCTTCCAAGTGAAGACTTTTTAATATTCAGCTTTGTGTAGAGCTGTGCAGTAGAGTAGATAATTTATGAAAATGTTAGAGGAAGGAATTTTAAAAAACATGAAACCTCAGTTGAATGTCACTGACTTTCAACTTTTCATTTTACAAGATACAACAAGAAAAGTGTATCTCTGCATACCAACACCAGTTGCACCTATAGGGGAAAAAATGCCCTTCTAAAGAGTAAAAATTTAAAATAATTGTAGAATCTGAGAGAATGCTGCTAAAACCGTGACATCAAACATTACTGAACAAGACAGACATATAATAGATCTGTTTTTGTCAGTCATGCAAATTGGCATGCAGGATAGAGTTGGCTCATTTGGTTTTCCAGATGGTTTGCTTTTTGATCAGTGCCTTAAAGATTGTGGTTCTCAACAGCTCTAACTCTGGACATTGTATGCAACTTATATACACACTGCTAACTTTTTCTGTGATCAAAGAGCTGTTGTGTGCTCATCGGTTATAATGGTTTCCTCTGTCCAGAGGAAAACAAGCCAGTGGGATGAAATAGAAATAATGAGTAGCACATTACATCCATATTAATTACTTATTCAATCTATTTTTAAAACTAGAGAAATAAAAATGTTGCTTTTTATATTGCTTATACAGTATCATTACATAGATAAGTTAATTGGTTTATGAAGAAGTTAGATAGGAGATCCGATACAGCTTATTAGTTCAGTACCCTAGTTTTAAGATGTCAAAATTCTGTCCTAATATTAATTAAAATAGCTCTTGGTTGAAGTGCAGTATGTTTGTGGTAAAAGGGCTCCCATCTTCCAATTGACAACAGGTCCTACATGTCTCGAGCTTTGCTGTCAAAATCTGCTAAGGAAGTAGCACAGCTGTGTATGGGGGGTGGGGGAAGCTTTGCATGTTTAATGGTTGCTTTGATGTTTATTGGCCAATTCTCTACTGGTCTTTTGGCAACTTATCTTTGTCGATGGTATTTTAAATCCTAACATTCGCTAGTCCTAATTAGTGCACATGTCCCTTCTCCAGTGTAACCAGAGGTAGCTGAATTTTACTGCCAGGAAATCATACCTGGTTTGGCCACACCCTTTATAGTGGCTCTCCGACACACCTGCCAGCTGTAAACACTCAGACATCAAATTATTGAAAATTTTAATTTTTTTTGGCAGGTAACAAGCTTGCTTTCTGTGTTTAGACATGCCAACATCTGACCCTCAGGCCAGTATTCTGGTGTTTACACCTTGTCTGTGACTCTTGATGGAGCACTCCCTCACCACACTGCCTCAGCAAGGCAGCATTATTAGTTCAAGACTGGAAGGCTCAATCCATGTCAGGATCACTCTCCCAACCACTGCTGAGAACAAGTTAACACTGAAAACATGCTCCCCTGCCCTCTGAACTTCACAATGCGAAGGAAAGAGGACTCGGGCATGAAGGAGCATCATCCCATCACCGCACCCTGAATACTTCAACAGAATACAAGGAATGTGCTGAACAGACATCAAGTGAAGCAAAGTACCACAAAGGAACACAGCAACAACCTCTTCCTAACAAAGAAAATATATTCAAAAGACCTTACCATATTATTAGTTAGACCTACCGTAACATTGGGGAGGATGATTCTGAAAATAAGGAAGGAAACTTAATCAGTTATCGTCATTACATCACGATGGGCCAAGCCACCAAAGAAATTCTAGATAGCAGTGGCAATAAAAAGGCCATTATTTCCACCACTCGGACATGAACATAGCCAAAGATGACTCCTGTTTCAAGAAACAGAGTAGTTCAACTTGATAGTTTGGAAATTGAAAGGAGAATGTTGGCTGAAAGAGATGATTTAGGCTGTTGCAGAAAATGTGATTTCATCCAAATGCTCTTCATCTAAAAAAATCTTTTTGCCACAGGTTTAACCTTTGATGTAAGGAAAGAGGCTTCAACCCCAGGAGACCAAGTATTCCAACACTACAAGAATTACTGTAGGATGGTCTAGCACTCTAGTCTTTGAGCCAACCAGATGTGTCTCCTATACCAAATACTCTGTGCAGAACTACATAAATTCTAATTGATTATTCCCCCAACCAAATTTCTAAAAACAGAATAGCCACATAGAAGGTTAAGAAATGAGTTCTGGTGCTTCAAGCTGTTACAATCACATTTGAATCCATAACTGCAACTTATTTGTCTCAAAGCATTTGTAACAATCGTGTGTGCAATGTGAACTGTCTACACACAAACTGTCGTGTATGGCTCACAAGACTTACTCTAACTCCATGCCCTTTTATAAACAAAGTAAATTGCTCTTTCAATGCAAACAACATTCTTTAACAAATTGTGGCACGAAGTCAGCAATATGAATGCAGATGAATTGCACAGCAGCTGTGAGGCTTTCTGTTTGTGTTTTTTACTCCGTGCAAAGGGGCTAAATCTCCAAAGTATTCTCTGGCAAGGGGGATTAAATGCTGCATCAGCGACTTTTACGTGGCCTGTAACCAGACTGTTCCAGAAGGCACACTCAAGAACCACAGGTGCATCCTGTGGGGTGAGGGGAAGGGGGTTACAAGCTACATCTAAGGAGACAGGTCTGTAAAGCCCCAACAATTTTTCTGTGCTAGAATTCATGTCTATTACACTTAATAAATGATCTGCCATGGTGATTCCTTTGGCAGGCTTTTTAAAGCAGTAAGACTGTTGTTCTAATTACCCTTGTACTTCATTCCTCCCTATGGGTCTTTACTGCTTGTTATTTCTGAATAGGCAGGACTATGGGAGCAGTTATGATTTTTGAACAGAAAATATACTCCCTAATCACTTTTCTATAAAATCTTTTGTCACTCTTCTATCCCAACCACGTACCTTTTGCTTACTGAACCACGTTTAAGGAAATGGAGGATGGTGTGACTCATACAGGTACAGGAATCATGTCCAGTGCTGAAGCTGTTTTAGCCTAGTCTCTCTGGCCCTGTCGATAGCATACTGCATTTGAATCCAGGAGACTTAGATTTCATTTCCTGCTCTGCCACTGATTTGCTGAATGATCCTGGGTGAGTCACTTTTTTTCCTGTGCCTCAGGTTCCCCAATTGTAAAAGGAGGATAATTTTATTCCCTCCGAGATCTATGGATGAAAAGTGCTCCAGAAGTTAGGTATTACAGAAGTTCTTATACTGCCCTCAACCTCATAGTATCTAAGTGCTTTCCAATCATTTATTTAGCGATATTAGTAACATCTGCCTCATGTAGTTAGTTCTTCCTTCTCCTCCAAGGGGAGAATTGTGCATGCAGTGTAGTGTTTTGTTTGGTAAGGTATTTTATATATGTACACGTTGCTAAGTGTTTGTTAGAGAAGGCAGTTCAGAGTACCACAGGCTAGCTTTATCCTTGTGTTAGTCTACATCTACTCTACACACCACTTTTGGCAGCATGTAGGGTACGTGTAGCTGCATGCCACACTGAAAAGCAGGCTTCACCTCTGCTGCAGTATGTAGCTACATGTGTCAGTGAAAGGCACTGGCAGGAGGTGAGGCAGCGGGGGAAGGCTTCACAGCAACTCCCGGCTGTCAGGGGCTTTCACTAAGACTTTCCCCCTGCCAGGATTGTTACCTGCAGTGGGGAAAGGCTTTAGCAATGGAGAGCTGCTGGAGTCTTTTCCTCAGTGGTGAAAGGCTCTAGCTGCAGGGAGCTTGCAGAGCCTTTCTCCACTGCCAGGGCTGGAACCATTCCCCTCCCCCCCCCCCGCCCATCTTTTCCTGCAGAGGGGAAAGGGTCCAGCAGCTAGGAGGCAGCACTGCTAAAAATGGTGTAGATTTGAAGGCATGGCTTAGGCAAGTGGAGAACTGTGTAGGATAGGTACTCAGGTACTGAGATCTTGAACTTGAGCCAATAATCTATGGGAAGCCAGGGTGAAGAGCAGAGAACAGGGTAGCCTGTTTAGCTCTGCTTGTGTATAGCAATGTTATTTTAAAACATACATTTAATTTCTTCAACAGAAGTAAAGTAACACATAATGTGTGTTTACAAAGCCATGGAAAAGCGAGAAGAGGAAAGACATGAATGTCAGTTTTTCAAAGGTGTGTCTGCCATCTTGCAGTGTGTACTGTAAATATACCTTATGCCAGCTTGACGTGAGAATTAAGAAAGAGAAACATAGGAAAACTTGTGTGTGAGGAATAGTGTGTGTTTGAAAGGTGAGATAGTGGAAGGCTCCGTGGTGGAAGATAGGAGTAGCTAGGAAGGATCCAGATGTCCACAAGGTTTGGACCCATCTCATTATGGTGCTCCTTAGGTAGGCACCACTTTGGTGTGAAGATATCTTACAGCACTTTTTGGAGAATTAGTCTAGATTGCCTCTCCTTGACTGAGCAATTGCATCTGCAGTCCTAATGGAGAAGATTTATAGTTTTCATGCCATAAGTGGGAAAGAGCTTTTTTCCAGTGTTCTAGGTTTACATATGAGAAAAGAGCTGAGAACACACATTTCTGAGGTATAATGGTTGGGAGCTGTGCTTGTCAAGACCAAGTAGGCAACTCTGTGAGATGTTAATATAGATCTAGTTACTGTCTTCACTCAGAAACATGAAGGTGGCTTATCCTGCTTGGAACACAGTTCAATTTCTCTCCTTGAAATTCAAGTTGCTGTCAGCCATGTTTAGTGATACCCTCCACACAACCATCTGCCTTTATCAATCAGGATTAATTAAAGGGTATTTGGCGGCATGTCAGAAGTTTAATTTACTTAATCATTTTCCCAAATTCATCCTCCCAGATTTCTTAAGTATGAGACACTCAGACTGTTCCTCTCTGGTTGGCATGAAACCAGCCCCCCAGTTATCAGTTCACTTTGGAGGACACACACCACAGTTTGCACACCAGAGATCTGCTTGGGAAAAATATAGGCAAAATTTTTTAATAGAAAAACCAGAGATTCAAAGATGAAACATGGAAAGCAGAGGTAGAAATTATATAGTAAATACACATAAAGACGCAATCTCAGGCATCATGTTTCTATAATAGATAAAATTCCTTTTCTAATACAAGTTATTGCCTTGAAACAGTTTCTCAGTGCACCCCCTCCTTGCTATTGGAGCGATCGAAGTTTCACAAACAGCCTCCTGCCTCAAGACTGTCCCTCAAGTACTGGATAAAAACCTTCATCTCAAGCCTGTTTTTAAAAGACTTACCTCCCCCCCTCCCCCTGGTCTCATTGTGACTAATGTTTATTAAATGGGGGGGGGGGGAAATCCCTCTTGATAGCTGGGATGTCTCAATGTCTTTCTGTTAACTGTAATGGTCCATCATGATCTTTTCCTGGGCTGGACAATGAATATTTACATGAAGCTCCTTTCATGTGAACAGCTGACTTGGGAGGCGCCTCTCCCTGTTTGACTGCTTGCCATCCTGCTGTGAGGTGTAACTGAAGTTGTGGTACAGGTTATGAGCCCAGTTTTCTATACACACAAATACATAGATTCATAATCATAGTGTGTGTACCAGTGACTCAGGCTGAAGCTTGGGACCTGCAAGTGGTTCTTTAATGTATCTCTGCAGCTCTTTGCAGCACATATTAAAACACTATGTGATTTAACTATTAACTAAGCTACATTATTATCAAATTTGGATGCTTTTGCTATGTTATTAACCAACTGTAGAACACTTGGTCAGTCATTTTGCTGTGAGAAATGTTATGAATGTATATAAATGAAACCATGAATTCACATTGCTGTGGCACTTTCCGGTAATGTTGATCACTAAGTTGTGTCCTGAACGACTGACACCTGATTATCACTGCTGTATACGTAGCTCATAATGACTATTGAGTGGAGAACATTACAAGCCTTCATATAAGAGCTTACTCCATATACCTTTAGCGTGCAGTATTACAATCAATTACTTTTATTGCTCATTCTTGAGGCTTGAACCTTCTGTTTGCCCTTTGGGGTATCTGGACCTGCATTGTCACAGCAGTATGCTAGTTTGCCTTCCAATATAAAGATTATAGCAGCCTAAGTTTGTATAATAGCCATTTGAAGCTTGTCTCATGTTTTTTTTTATTAGTATAACGTTGAGTCATAATTCATTTGATACTGAAAACCATGTCTTCAGTAGGTGCAAGTGGGTGTGTATCTCCTTTGACTTCAATGAAGCATTTGATCCACATGAACTGAGGATCAGACCCAGAGTTTGGTAAGATGGTCACCAGATCTTTCTAATTCAGTTCCTTGGACACTCCAATTAAGCACCAGGTTAGAATAATCCAAAAATGTAAATTTCTGCAGAAGGATTAATCATGATTGGTGTGGAGAAAGTAAATAAGGAAGTGTTATTTACTCCTTCTCATAACACACGAACTAGGGGTCACCAAATAAAATTAATAGGCAGCAGGTTTAAAACAAACAAAAGGAAATATTTCTTCACAATGCAAAGTTAATCTGTGGAACTCTTTGCCAGAGGATGTTGTAAAGGCCAAACCACTAATGATTCAAAAAAGAACTAGATAAATTTATGGAGGATAGGACCATCAGTGGCTATTAGAGGCCCCAGCCTCTGCCAGAATCTGGGAATGGGTGACGGGATGGATCACTTGATTATCTGTTCTGTTAATTCCCTCTGGGGCACCTGGCATTGGCCACTGTCAGAAGACAGGATACTGGGCAAGATGGACCTTTGGGCTGACCCAGTATGATCGTTCTTATGTTTAATGAAGAAAAGAGAAATCACCTACCAATATCCTTAAGGTATTTTTGATGATCTACTGCACAAGTTACATGTTTCTCCATTCTGACCATTTGCTAGAAAACTCATCTTGGACAGGTGAGATTGGAACTGAGAGCAGTCCAAGCACCAATCTTCAGATCATAATTTTATGGTTAGATGCTTGTACCTCAGTGTTAATTTAACTGAAATGAACTACTCCTGTGTCTGCAGGCTGCTGATGTATCAAATCCTAAACTAGGAGGCAAAGTAAAATAAAAAACGACTAGCACTGCCAAGTAACAGTTATATTACAGTATAAATTATTTGAACCAAGTAGAATCGGGGGCATTGAGAGCACTGGCAGTTACCAGAAGCACTGGAGCTGAGGTGAGAGGCAGACAAAACCACAGGGAGAAGGCAGTCAAGGAAAAGTAGTCATCAAAAATCCTGTGGTGGTATTTTACAGCTTGGTAAAATATATTTGTATAAAGCTTTATCCTAATGACTCCAGCATAACGATGATTGACAGTATTGAGGACAGAGACCTGGATCATTGTATGTTAGGTTAGGTTTTAGTGTGTAGATTAATTATATAGATAAGTAGTTTTAAGTCACGAACCTTGATCAAATTTATTCCCATCCATTAGATTTGCAAATATTTGTATGTATGCTTGCTGGCTCTTCTGCTAAAAATGGTTGTTTCCAATTTTCGTAAACAAGCCTGTGGTTGCAGGGAGGAAAATAAACAAGGAAGCAATGTTCTATATACAGTATATAACTCTGGAAAAAATTAGACTGAGGAAAAAAATTGTCCGGAGGTTAGATTTATCGATCTCGTAACAGAAATGTCAGGGATGATCAGAAAATTATCTACGTTTGTAATAATTGGAAATAGATGCTGAAAAACATGCCAACTGAATTTTGCATTTTTTTGTTTTTAACTGAACCAAGGAGGTTTGTTTATATATCAGTAAAGTAAGAGAGTGCGCTTGGCAGCAATCAGCAAACTCCTCATCAAATTGTTTGCATTATAGTTTTAGATACAAAATAATTATTACATTGTGAGAAAATTAGGTAAAATGTAAACATGATTTTAAATAATTTCCTGGGTCTGATCTTTATTCTGCAAGCTTTTAAGTGTGTACGGGATTGGGGCCCAAGACCTTAAAGTTATTAAGGTCTCAAGTTTACCTTTAGAAACCCATTTTTGTTACAAGCACCAGCCATGGCCCAAAGAGTAATTGTAAATCACCAGATATACTGAACATTGTAGACTCATGCAATAACCTGGGAGAGCCAGTGAACAGGGACAAAACTCTACAGGAATGAGGAATTTAAAGAGACAAGGACCTTATTTTTAGATTGATATTTAAAATATGTTTTGGAATAGTCCAGCTGTGTATAGCTAGTAGTTTTTTTAACTGGGTAATAGTCTTTATCATCAGTTGTTGTACACAATCACTGTGTGCATCTAATTTTTGTGACCCTCCCTGAATTTACATCCCTTCCCCACTGTTTTCTCTATCAATAAATAAACTGCAAAAGGAAGGGCTTTGTTAATCCACATGAATGAGTGGAAACCCATCAATAATTTAATATTCAGTGCAGGTTCAGGGAGCAGCATCCATCCGGTGCACTGAATGAAACAGGGGCCCTATGGAAAAAATAGTATGTGACAGTGTCATTTAGGACTGTATCATAATGCATATGCACAATGGGGGCAAATTAAGGTTGCACAAGCCATCTTAATTCTGGCATTTCCTAACTTTGGGGAACTTGACTCTGCAAACTTAATGTTCTTTTAATGTAGTTATTTTTATATAATTCTAATTTTAACAAACTGTAGTGTAGTGTATATTTATAAACTTCATAATACACTTTATGGAAGTAATAGAGTCTTGGTAATAAGAGACCTTACTAGAGGATTCTGCTATTAAGCATTTACTGGCCAAAAGGGAGGGACTATATGTGTGTCTGTCTGTCTGTCTGTCTGTCTGTCTGTCTCAGAGGGAGAGAGGGAGAGATTGAGAAAATTATAAGATTTTTGTAGTACATGTAAGTGAGGCTCTTTGTAGAGATTGAAAAGAGCGAAGTACGTGAACAAATACTTACCGAACATATGTGAACGTT
Source organism: Gopherus flavomarginatus (assembly GCF_025201925.1). Taxonomy (NCBI): domain Eukaryota; kingdom Metazoa; phylum Chordata; order Testudines; family Testudinidae; genus Gopherus; species Gopherus flavomarginatus. The sequence goes on from NC_066626.1 coordinate 34,998,349, forward strand.
GTGTGCTCATATTTAGAGACAATGCTTGAGCCTGTGAGTGCTGAGCTATCAGCTCCCAATAAAGTCGACAGGACTTGAGGGTGCATAGCACTTTGCAAGATCATGCCCCTACAGTAAAATTTAACTGTATCATATCTGATTTTAGAAATTGGATTGATCTGGCATAAAATGCTGCTCTGCTCTGATAATGGGGTGGTGCTGGTGCAAATGAGGGTGGAATTTGGCCCTGCCAATGGGTAGGGAATAAGTCTTAGTAATGGCCTGCAGTGGGTTTGGGTATGGGTTTAATCTGAAATGAGTTCTACAGAGGGCACATGTGGAAAAGTTGCACAAGACATAACCATACAAGCTGGCCATCTTTGCCTTAAAATCCCTGTCGTGTTAGCAAGCAGGGGTTGATAATGCTGACAAAGGGTTAAGTAGGTTCTGCTGGACTCTCTGAGCTTACTTACACTTGCGGGAAAGGTGTATTTTTACATGTGCTAGCTAACATGTTGAAATCCTAGTGGAGACAAGGCAAGTTTTAGTATTAATATGTGTTAGCTAGTTGAGATAAACCTAGTGGGGAGCCTAGGATTTACCTTGACCAGTTAATACATACTCATGCCTTGTCTACCATAGGATTTTAACCTATGTTAGTTATCATGCATTAGCTAAAATGCATCTTTTTCCTGCTAAAGATGTGGCTACTGAGGCAGATGGCTCATTACCCTGACCAGATGCAAAAGAGATGGGAGTAGTTCTCTGAAGGGAAAGAACCTGAGCAGCAATCCTTTGGTCAGGACTCCCAGGAAAGGGCAACCACAGAAGAAGGCTTCCGCAGAACTTTGTTGCTCTTTAGGGTGACATTTTCAAAAGCATGTAAATAATTTGACTTTCATGGTGATTTCTGTTTGTAAATCATGCAGGTGCTTTTGAAAAACCCCCTCCTTAGCGTTCAGAGTCAGAGGCTCTACAAGGTCTGTGAACTCTGTTTTAGAGCAGTTTGGGAAAGGCACCTGCTCTAGCTCTCGGTAAACAGAACTCTCCGGTCCTTAGGATGGGTCACTTGAGATTACAGAACTTCTTTTACTTTAAAACATGCAGCCAATTTACTCTTGCTCTCGGGAGGACTGCCCTCAGCTAGCCCGGATGGGTCCCAACTCAAGACAACAATAAACATTAGTTATGCAACTGAAAACGTTTCAACTAATTGAATGCCACCTCACTAATGTGACACTTTGATGTGCTGCAGATCTGTGTGAATTCTAATCTACTGCTTGGCTTTTATCTGTCTGGGTTTATTGGAATGACATAAAAGCTGATTTTTTTTTAACATTGGTAATTAACTCTGTATTTGGTTATATTGTTAAAGGAAATTGTTTCATCATGTGTTAATCACTGAGGCAACTGTCTTCTATTCCCCCTAAGGAAAAAAGCTTAGGAAACCCTGAACTTTGTCCCCTTTTGTCTCTATCCCTTCAATGGAGATGCAGATCCTAAAGTATTTAAATTGTAAATGTGAATCAGATTCCAACAGAGCCCTTAGGGGTTTATGTACCTCAGTCAAGTTATCAGAGCAGGAATTGTGTTGATGACACTAATTAGACTATAGTAGATACAGTTAGGGATTGTGGATTGTCCGTCTCTGACTTTGCACTGAAGAACTGCCATATTAGAACAGACCAATGAACTATTGGAGAGTAATGGTAGGAACTTAAAAATGGGAAAATTTAGAATATCAGGAAAATCTTCCAGTCTCTCAACTCTGTTGGCTTCCCATGGTACCCAACCTTGCAATTAGGACCCAAAGTTACATGCAAAGATGTTTTTGGTAGGGCACAAAATTTTTCACAGACTGAAGTCCTGATTCAGCAAATGTTTAAACGTGTTACTTTACTCACCTTAGCAGTCCTACTGAACTAATTGGTGCTACTCATATAAATAAAGTTACATACAGGCTTGTGTTTGCAGAATCAGGGTCTAGGCATTCATATAAAGACTTCATTGCAGGTGCTCATCTCCTCTCAAAATCAGGCTCTTTTTTTAGGCATCTAATTTTAGGCACCAACATTTGAAATTTTTTCATTCACATTTCTAGACCTTGTGGTTGCAAAGATAATGATCCAAATGTAAACTGAATATAACTACTTTGGCATCAATGTAGATTGCACTGGGAAATGTTCTGTTCATATTACACTTTCAGCATGAACATATAAATAAGTTCTGATACACTTAAGTGTGAAATTAAAAATGTCTGCCCTGAATGTAAATACATCTTTTGGCCAATTAAATTTGCGTAATCCTACCATACCCCAAATTACCATTTACAATAATACAGGAAATTCTATAGCGTTTTTTTTTTAACCTGAAACAATGCAAAGGTTCTGAGCTATAAAGTAGTGGGAGAAAAATGTGACGGGTTTTAGGTCATGGCTGAAAATTTGGATGGTGTCAGAATCACAAACAGAATTTAACAACTTCTCTGTCAATTTATGGAATGCTCTCCCAGGTGAAACGGTAGAAGCACCATCAGTTGTCAGTTGCCACATTGAAAACTGTATTTAACAAGACACTGACGTGGCCTGGGATTTAGCAGGGTTTGGAGACTAAACCCCAGATTCCAGTATCAGTCAATGGGATTTAGACTCCTAAGTGCCTAAATCACTTTTGAAAATGAGACGTAAGCTCCTACGTTATTAGGCATTGCAGCGCTGAGCACTGTAATGCCTAAATACCTTTAAAAATCTGGGCCTTAATAAATTCCAGTTACAGTGTAAAATGGAGCAATTCTATAACAATGTTGAGACACAATAGTGAAGTTACTGGGTCCCTAGCAGCTGTGTTTGGGATAAAGTCGGGCCAGTTGTCAAAACAGTTCTATTGTCCATTTGTCAAGCTTCTTATTCTTTGATGAAAGTTTCTTCTGTGTGACCCAATGCCACAAAAAGCATACCTGCCACATAAAGACTCTGCCTGTCAATTTACACAGGCAAACCAAAACAGATCGCTGTGCCCATGTTGAAAAGCTGCATTACAGCTGGCAAACCCTACCAAGAGCTAAAATCCATACGTGGCTGCAAAATCTGGGAGAGTCGCAAGCACCTCACACTCTCAGCCTGCCAAATTCGACATGTACGTGTGTGCATGTATGCCACGTACCTAGAATAGGCTAAAATAGACTCTTTACCAGCATGTTCTATGCTCTTGTGGTGCACAGAACTGTTGCTGATGTCAATGAGCCTTTTCAATGTTTGTCAATTATGTGTAGAGCTAAATGTAGCTGGGCATGTTTCCAAACCCATAATATTAATTTCACTAGTAACAAAGGATATGGAGTCTAGGGCAAAACACGTTCTTCCTGACTTCTCAGGGAGATAGATATGGGCAAAATATGCATCACAGCTTCAGAGATTTTTCATATTAAAGACCCAGAAGGCACAGGATGGTTAATAACGAACAGTATGAAAAATTACAGGTCTGAAAAAGATTATATGAAAAGAACCTTTTCTTATTCCTTTCTATTTGTAAGTTGTCCAAAGAGAAGTTGAAAGTTTATTAAAGTAAGTTAATAGTCTCCTGTGCTTTATCTACCTGAGGGAGCTGTAACAAAACCTTGGCTGGAACAGGAAATGTACAATAAATCCCCTTTTTATGACTCTGTAAGTCAATGATTTTATGGTTTTAGTAACAGCTGTATAAAATATTCTGTTTTTTCTGGATACATAAGTAAATTAAATTGTAAGTAATACTAAGATCATTACAGAAAGGCTCAGGAAAGTGAAAACCTGTTCCGAATACATGCTGTTGATCTCAACATGACCTTTTCTTATGAACAGTCTGGGTCTGTGTACACATGGATATAGAAAATACTACATGGAGTAAAACAGAAATGGTTGGAATGGACAATTGGTTGTAGCAGACAGATTTCTAAAAGCAAAAATATCGTATTGGATGTTTTCCTTAGCTAGAGCTTCACACAAAATGTGTTTAGCTCTTTAGAAATAGTAGCCCGTTACCAAGGTACCTGGGTCTCGTATTACTAAAATAATCAAAGCAACAGAATATAACAGAAAACCACGATTGCTATCAAAACGCCTTCACTAGCTAATGTTTACAAGATTGATCATAGAATCTGAATCTAAAGGTAGAAAACACCTGGTATTGTCATGTTAGCACCTGGTCATCCTACTGTAGGTTGTTCCTACGGAATGTTAAACAGGGTGGGTGTTTTGATCAATTAGGTAACTGGATCTTCATCCCTTGCCTTGGATAAGTATTCCACTGGCTAAAAGATTTCACTGTTGCATGTTTTTTTCCTGATATCCAGTCTAAATTTTTCCTTTCTTGATTTCATCCCATTGCTCCTAGTTGTATTCCAGTTAATTATAAAAAAGAACTCCTTTCCCTTTTTGGTGTTCACCTTCAGATATTTATAAACTATTATTACATCCAACCTTTAGTCAGTTCTTAGACAAGCTATAGCTATGTAGTAAATTTTTGTAGCTGTGAAGTATTTTTACAAGACATTTCTCACTTTCTAATTGTCTAAACTTTTTTTACTGTTGAAAACATTTTAGTGCATATGATGCACTATAAACAGTTACACTAAGGCACAAGTAAACACACCAGTAATTCCTACTGTCCCACTAATAGTTTGCATCATAACTTTCTGTTTCTGATCACATATTACTCAACCTCTCTTACCATTTACTCAGTAAAATGTTTATGTGAAAGGGCAACAGTCTATAAACTTTTTTTAATAATCTATTTTAAAAGCATGAGATTTTGCTAATTTACAGTTCTAATAACTAAGATAAACACCATGACTCTGACCTTGGTTTTTAATCCAGTTACTGGCCGACTGACTACTGAGAGAGAGAGGTAGAAGGGGGTGAGGAAGTGAAAGGGGAGAAAGTTAAACAAGGGAACAAATTTAATTCCAGCCAGCTAGAGGCAGTTTCTTTCCTAGCCTCGCTTTGGTATGGCTATGAGAAGAAGAATAAAGAAATCAATCCCTTTTCACATTCTTGTCAAATCTGCACTACTGCTGTTACATCTGTATGCCCTAATCAACTTATTCAGACATCCACACAGCTCTGAACATTATCAGACAACTTGCAGCTGAATTCTGTCCTCATGGCAGTGTGAGCTCACTGATTTCAATGAGGTTGCACTAGTATAACTGAGGGCAGTTTGGGTCTACAAGATATATTTTGCATCACTGTAGATTACCCAAATTTTTGCAGGATATAATAATCCAACTTTTCCTTTAATTTCTATATAAACCACTCTAAGAACAAACCTACTTTGGCCTCAGCTCCACTAAAGGCTTGTATACTCTAGGAAATGACTTAGTGTGATAACAGTTATATTATTCCTTAGATGTATAGCTCCGTACCAACTCCTTAAACCCCACCTGGAAATTCATAGGTAGCTAGTGCAGATCATGAAGCACTAACTGAACATGCTCATATTGAAGCACTCATGTAAAATTGGGAAATGACTGCCTTGGAAGGAGTACTGCAAAAATGGAGATGAGGTTGGGTGATCACAGTGGATCACAAGCTAAATATGAGTCAACAGTGTAATGCGGTTGCAAAAAAAGCAAACATGATTCTGGGATATATTAGCAGGAGTGTTGTAAGCAAGACACAATATGTAATTCTTCTGCTCTACTCGGCACTCATTAGGCCTCAACTGGAGTATTGTGTCCAGTTCTGGGTGCCACGTTTCAGGAAAGATACAAATAAATTGGAGAAGGTCCAAAGAACAGCAACAAAAATGACCTATGAGTGAAGACTGAAAAAATTGGGTTTGTTTTGTCTGGAGAAGATCAGCTTGAGGGGAGACATAACAGTTTTCATGTACATAAAAGGTTGTTCTAGGAGGAGGGGGAAAAATTGTTCTTGTTAACCTCTGAGGATAGAACAAGAAGCAATAATCTTAAATTTCAGGAGGGTCAGTTTAGGTTGAACACTAGGAAAAACTTCCTAATGGTCAGAGTGGTTAAGCACTAGAATAAATTGCCTAGGGAAGTTGTGGAATCTCCATCATTGGAGATTTTAAAGAGCAGGTTAGATAAACACCTGTCAGGGATGATTTAGGTCAGAGGTGGGCAACCCACTTCCCGCAGCTCCCATTGGCCGGGAATGGTGAACCGCGGCCACTGGGAGCTGTGGGAGGCTGGGCCTGCGGATGGTCAATGTCAGCAAAATGTCTCGTGGCCCACAATCAGATTACTCTGATTACCCACATGTGGCTCACCACTGATCAAGGTAATAGTAAGTCCTGCCTTGAATGCAGGAGTCTGGACTAGAAGACCTCTCAAGATTCCTTCCAGTCCTACGATTCTATGTCAGCTCATCATGTTTAACCCCATGATCCACCCTAGGGTTAACCAAGATGTTAAACATGGCTACTCTTGTCTCCTTTCAGTACCAACACGTTTAACACTTTATTCACTAGTGTATGTTGTAACAGGATGGGGAGGGCATGGGCGGGCAGATCTTCAGGAGCTGACCCGCCTAGTCTCCTGCAACTGTGTAGGGCATCCATATGAAAGCATGCACTCTGCAGAGAGGATGTGCATCTTCTGTGTGGTCTCCTCAAATCCATGCTGCTGTATGTGGCATCCTGCAGACTGAGAGATGGAGGGGGGATTTGCCCTTGACATTGCTCAGATATTGGTGGATCTCCCACTGTATGTAAATTGCCAGCCCTTATTTTGGCTGGTAATTGCTGGCTATGAGTTTATAGCCATTGATTTTGTAACAATTGGCTTTTTCTTTGTTTGCAATATGGGTCTCCTGGAGAGTGAGGACATCGATGTTGATTGTCTTCAGTATTTTCTCCAGATAATCACTCTTGGACCATGAGTCCTGGCAGATCTTTAACCCAGGTCTGATCTCCCTAGTACATTGGCCTTGAAAAGACAGGCTTATTTTGTTGCTCTTTTGACCAGGAGGTTGGCAGGCAGCGTTCAATCACTGGTTTGATGATGATAGTTGTGGTTTCCCACTTAATAGTGTGGGCTGTGTGAAGGTCCTCATCTTCCATCTCAGAACAGTTCTGCTAATGAGAGTCCCAAATCCATTCTAGCTTGAATATAGCTACCTCCCAATTTACTATTCAGAAGGGGATTATTTATCTCAGCATGGCTCTATTTTCTTTTTTCCAACATAATTTAGTGCTAATATTTCTCATGCCTAATTTATTTGTTGTTAAAAATACTAAACAGTTACACCAAAATAAGCCACTCTGTGTTTCAACTGAATTAATCCAAGTTTAGAGTCTGTTATTCTTTGTTCTCAAATTAACAAACTTTTCTTTGGGGCAAAAAATGTTTATGGTGCCATTGTCCAGAATTATTTCAGCAATAACAAAGCCATATAAACAGCAAGTGAATGTTACATTTTTAAACATCTTGCCTTCAAGTCAAATCCAGGGCCAGAAACAGACAGCCCACTGTGTGGGGAGGGGGTGGGAGCCAAAGGGATAGGTCTGGCTAAAAAATGATCAGCTGTGAGAAATGACTGCGTTGAAACAAAGGCACATTTTAATGGTGCAGAGCAAACGTGATTTCCTGTTATGTTTGGGGCTTGGTTGCCCCTCTGAGGGAATTCTCTTTTTCTCTGGTAATTTAAGCCCGTTTCTCTCTCTCTCCCCCCAATGCAGAGGGGAAGGTGCCTCTGTAGGTCACGTCATTTTAGACTATGCCCTGAACAGGAGGTTACATTAGTTGGAGGGAGCAAGCTGCTAGGGGATGGATCTCCTTTCTATTTTCTCTTTTAGATTAACTGCATCTGGACTGAAGGACAGAAAGAACCACGTTCTGCTACTGTGGGGAAAGTTTCCCGCAGGACTCTGGCTCCGGAGGGGGTGGGCAGTGACAGAATGAATGCAGCCCTCCTGGCAAGCGCTGCAATTCACAAAGGTATCGGCTCCCGTGCAGCAAGGCAGATCAGAAACTCTACCTCTTATGTTTGAAAAGAAAGCCCCAGACGTGATTGTTTACACCAGAACAGAGAAACTCGGGAAGGAAAAATCCGCCTCCTTGCGTCCAGTGGAGTGTCTGAAAGAGACTCTCCTTTTCTTTACCTCCGTGGTAGGAGAGGTGTGTTTCTAAAGTTTAGATCTGGAGCGTGCAATCTTGAAACCAGGATCTGAGGACTTCAGCAACTCAGCCAGAGCCTAGGGGTCTGGGTGGGTGAGGTTCTGAGGCCTGCAATGTGCAGGAGGTCAGACGATCATGCTGGTCCTTTCGGGTTTAAGAGTTTGTGGGTCTGTGAGCTCTTACAGGTCTGGTTCAAGAGGTTCTGTCAGGGTTGGCTCGGCGCCCGCACTTTCCAGTCGCTTTACAAGAACTAGCTTGATTTGGCTTCCTCCTCTCTGCCTTGCTGCAGCGAAAACTGAGAGCTCGCAGCCTTCCCAAGGGATAAACAGGAGGCGGGGGATGCGGGGACGGGACAAGCGGTGTCTTATACTGATGGAAGTTAACGCAGCCTCAGGTCAGCTCGGCCCCCCTCCTCCCCGCCACCGCCCAGAGGAGCGGGGTTAAGGAGGGCCAGGAGGAGGAGCTGGGGCTCTCTGGCCAGGAGGTGGGAAAGGGAAAAGGAGCTGGGCTCAGACAGAGCCCGCACTGCAAAGCCGGCCCGTCCCTCCAGCCTGCAGAGCGGGGCCCGGCGAGTCCCAAGCGCTTCTCCGCCCTGGCCAAACTTTGCCGGGGCTGCGCCCACGGGCCCTCCCTCGTGCTCGGCGCCGGCAGGAGCGGGGCGCACCCCGGCAGCTCCCCTCGATCCCCCCCACCCCTGCGCCTTGCTCCGATCCCGCCGCGACCCCTAGCGCCTGCCCGGGGCAGGTGGGCAGCCGGAGCCGCTGTGGCGAGGGGCAGGGAGCGAAGAGGCGGCTCCGCCAGGTCCGGGGAGCGCGCGTGTGAGGTCCCGACCCCCGAGCCCGGCGGGAGCATGTTGTGCTGCGGCTCCGCCGCGCTCCTCCTGGCCCTGACCGGGCTCTCGCTGAGCAGGGTGCCCGGGGCCCAGGGCGCCGCCTGCGAGCCGGTCCGCATCCCCCTGTGCAAGTCCCTGCCCTGGAACATGACCAAGATGCCCAACCACCTGCACCACAGCACCCAGGCCAACGCCGTCCTGGCCATCGAGCAGTTCGAGGGGCTGCTGGGCACCCACTGCAGCGCCGACCTGCTCTTCTTCCTCTGCGCCATGTACGCGCCCATCTGCACCATCGACTTCCAGCACGAGCCCATCAAGCCCTGCAAGTCGGTGTGCGAGCGGGCCCGGGCCGGCTGCGAGCCCGTCCTCATCAAGTACCGCCACGCCTGGCCCGAGAGCCTGGCCTGCGAGGAGCTGCCAGTCTACGACCGCGGCGTCTGCATCTCCCCAGAGGCCATCGTGACCGCTGAGGGAGCCGGTGAGTGCCGCACCCCGGGAGCCCAGCCCGGCCCCCCTCTGCTCCCCTCCCGCCGGCACTCCGGGGAGCCCAGCCCGCCTCTCTCCCTGCGGCACCCCGGGAGCCTAGCCCGGCCCCCCTCTGCTCCCCTCCCGCCGGCACTCCGGGGAGCCCAGCCCGCCTCTCTCCCTGCGGCACCCCGGGAGCCCAGCCCGGCCCCCCTCTGCTCCCCTCCCGCCGGCACCCCGGGAGCCCAGCCCGCCTCTCTCCCTGCGGCACCCCGGGAGCCTAGCCCGGCCCCCCTCTGCTCCCCTCCCGCCGGCACTCCGGGGAGCCCAGCCCGCCTCTCTCCCTGCGGCACCCCGGGAGGCTAGCCCGCACCCCCTCTGCTCCTGCTCTGCCATCTCCCCCAGGAGCCCAGCCCACACCCCCTCTGTTCCCCTCTCTGCCATCACCCCCAGGAGCCCATCCTGCACTTCTCTCTGCTCCCTTCTCTGCTCGCACCCCCGGGAGCCCTGCCCGCACCCTTCTCTGCACTCCCCCCATGCCCTCATCCCTGTGAATCCAGCCCAGAACCCTCTTTGCCCCCTCCTGCATGTGCCCAGCACACTGTGAATGCAGTCCCCGGTTCTCATCCTTTCTGATCCCAGTCAACTCCAGCCTACCTTGCTTGTGATCCTCCTCTGGTTCCAACTCCCAGCCCTCATGCCTTGCTAATAGTTAAGGAGATCACCTCTAATCTTCAGTCAACCCTAGGTTCATGGGCCCCCAGCCAGCTCCATCTGCTATCCCTCTTCTTCTCCCCTCTGACCTTTTTCCTACACCTGAATCTCACTCTCTTCCCTTTCTCCGCTTCCCTTTGTAGCATCTCACTCTCTCTTCCAAAACCTATCTCTGTCCCTCCTTCCCCTATCTAGTCCCTTCTCCCCCTCTGCTCCCCTTGCCTTCCTATCTCACTCCATGGATGCTGGTGACATCTGAGAGTGGGTAGGTGATGCTTGCATATAAAGGTGCAGAGACAATGGACAATAGTGCCCTGCAGTAATGTTATTTCTAACAGGGTGGACACTGCATCCATAGACTCACAGACTCTAGGACTGGAAGGGACCTCGAGAGGTCATCGAGTCCAGTCCCCTGCCCTCATGGCAGGACCAAATACTGTCTAGACCATCCCTGGTAGACATTTATCTAACCTACTCTTAAATATCTCCAGAGATGGAGATTCCACAACCTCCCTAGGCAATTTATTCCAGTGTTTAACTACCCTGACAGTTAGGAACTTTTTCCTAATGTCCAACCTAAATCTCCCCTGCTGCAGTTTAAGCCCATTGCTTCTTGTTCTATCATTAGAGGCTAAGGTGAACAAGTTTTTTCCTCCTCCTGATGACACCCTTTTAGATACCTGAAAACTGCTATCATGTCCCCTCTCAGTCTTCTCTTTTCCAAACTAAATAAACCCAATTCTTTCAGCCTTCCATGTGTGGTTGAACATAACCCTCCCCTGCCACCTGTTCCTCCAATTCTAAACTTGTCACTCGGATCCTGTCTCCCATTTCCAAACCCAGCTCTTGCCCTCAACTCCTGTTGTCTCCTACCATAGGCTAAACTTACCTCTCATCTAACCCTCACCTCCATCCAACTCTACACCCTTCTGTTAGTATCTTTATGCTCTTTTGTGTGAAATAGTTTACCTCTGACTTTTTACTCTTGTTTAGCATTTGTGTGGAGCTGATTGAGATTTTTGAGTGACATTTGTTGTTGAAATGGCCTTTTTCCAAATCTGAAAAATTCCATAAGAAATTCTTACTTTTTTGAAATTTTTAACTTCTTGTGATTTTTTTTTAATTGACATTTTTCAGTCAAAATTTTTATCAATGCCATTGTGGACAATCAGCATTTCTAGTTTATTGAAAAATGGGTCTTTGGTAAATGAATACTTTCAACAACAGATTCAGAAACATTCTCTGTTCAAAAAGTAGCTTAATTTTTTTGTAAAAACTGTTGAATAAATGAAATCCTGTAAAATGGAAACAATTTCCCATATTTTAGCTCAGCTTTAGTATTTTGTAAATATAACTGTACTATAGTAGGGCTGTTGCCACACTATAAATGTACCCAATACTGTGTATACAGTTCCTCATGCCCTCCACTCACTAAAACCATGTGTCCTTCCGGAATAGGCTGCACTCACTTTATTTTGCATAGACGAGTAGCTGCACATGTGTGCTTGTTGAACTTCATGCTGCAAGCTAGCTTGTGCTGATGGGAGCAAGGTGGCGGTGCCTCTATTTCCGTGGCGGTGTCAACATGAGAGAGATTGTGATGGCCCCAGGAGGAGTGAGGCTCGAGGTAGGACAAGCAGTTGCCCCTGCCTGTTCCCGTGCCAGCAGTAGCACAAGGACATGTGCAATGGCAGCTGGGGGAAGAGCGGCAGAAAGTAATTGTTGCATATTTATTTTAAGATAAACTAATAACAAATATTACTAGTTTTACGGCATGCATAGATACTGGGCCAGAACCTCAGCTGTATTAGGGTTGCAGGCAGTGTAACTGAAGGATGAGTGTGGTAAAGATGGCTACATGATAACATGTACGTCTCCTGGTCCTGGGGTTAGATGAGGGTCAGTTTGGCCCCCAGTTCAAATTAGAGTAACCTCAGAGCTGCTCTAAGTTGTATCTGGCTGCAGTGGCCTCCCAGGAGATCACTGGAGGCTTCTGGAGCACAGCAGCTCTCTGGCCCCATTCCCTTTCATTGGCCATGCTTGGAGCTGTAAAGGTAGTGTTGGTGGTTGTTTCACTGCCATCTAGGTGTTCCTCTTACTGCAGGAGAATCCCTACATAGCTGGTTAAGCTGGCTTTCCAACTGCTTTGTGCTGCCAGAACACTGCAAAGCTCTCATTGGCTGGTCGCTGGCTTTTTTAATACAAAAAGATACAACTTCAGCCATCCCTGAGCTGCTGCCTCTGGGATGGAACATAGAGCCTGTTAAACATTGCACAGCAATACAATGTACTAGGACAAGCAATAGAGAAAGAAACCCATTTATTTCCGATTGAAAGAGCTGAGATAAGCCAAATTAGGCAATATGTAATTTGGGGATTTGGCTAGGACTGGAATTTGGTCAAGGCTCTGGCACTAGAATCCTGCATATTTACAAAATGATCAATATCTCAGTGTTCATCTCATCAGAGAGAAATACATATCGCTGATCACGCTTGGAGATACCATAGGTGATGGTGTAAGTTAACTATTGGTAAGTGGTTTGACTTACATGCCAAAGTTGGCAGAAGAGGATGGTGTAGTGAGAAAAGGAAGTTTTAAGATCGAGCAGGCTTGCACCTGTGCTTTATCTTACACCTACTTACACTCTTCTGTTAGTTGCTCATTCTGTGGCAGCCCCATCTTTCAGCCCCTTTGATGTGTAAGTTACACCAGCTTACACCAATTTGTTGATTCACTTATACCACCATTGATGTCACCTCTGATTCTGACCCATAGCAAAGTGCTTTGGATGAAAGGTGCAGTATGTAACTCATTACTGTTGTCATCATTCTGTTGACCCTTACCTTTCATTCCACTCCATATAAACCAAACCCCATAATTCCTCCTCCAATGCTTTCTCCATTTCCAGTCACATCTTATACCCTATTCCATTGCATGCTTCTCTTCGTGTGGCCATTTAACCTTTCCCTTCCATCATTTCTTTCCCCTACCCGTATATTTTTTTATTTCCATACCAATCTAACTCCTCTTCAACATTTCAAATTACCATTTCCACCCCTTCTACCTCTGAGATCCCCCTCTACAACTCTTAACCGATACCTCAAGCTAACTCTGTTCCGTATACTTCCATAACTAACCCTTTCCCTCATACGTTTCTAACCTGTCCTTCCTCTGTAATTGTACCCCACCTCTAACTCCACGTGTCTGTCTATAGATCTGTTGTTGCTGCTTTTCTGCAGACCTGCAGGAGCATTTCATTGAGGCTGGTTTTGAATTCCAAAATTAGGAATAGGTTTGTGAATGTCTCATTTTGAAGCATATTTACAGACTCTTTCCTTAGCAGCATTGAGATACTTTCAAAACTGCTTTAAAAAATGGATCCAAACTGAATGAGGCTTGGCAAGTCAACAGATATTTGAAAGCAGTGGCATTCAAAACTGAAGGGAGGAAGTTTCTCTAAAATTGCCCCCGAGTTACCTATTGCTGAGGACCACAGCAGCACAATAACCGCTTTGAATGATTCCAGTGTGAAATCCATGAACACTTCACTGTCTGGAAACCTGATGATGTTCTGATTTCTGGGATTTAAAAATTAAACCAGCATACTATCCATTGGACTGAAGGTATTCTTCTGGGGAGGGGGGAATAAATCCTCTCCTTTAAAAAATATAATGAAATATTTCTAATCTAAGAAAAGGTCAGAAGAAAACTGGTATCATCCTATTAGAGGATTGTACCCCAGTAGAAAACATCACTAATACAAAGAACAGACTAGTTAATGATTTGTATACAAGGCATTTCTCCTAAGTTTTTTCCTCTTAAGAATGCACTTTCTGCAGCTAATATTGTTGGTGAAATGCACAGTCAATGGATGTGTAAATTCACATTTTTTACTGAAAAGGTTTTCATCATTCAAAATGAAAATATCACCCACAAAGTAATAGTTCTTTACACTTTTATCACATCTTTTGTCCAGGGATCACAGATTTCTTTCTAAACTTTGACTGACAAAGGTAAGCATTATTCAGTCCATTCTGTTGTAAAAGGGCAAATTAAGGATGGGGTTGTTAAATGACATAACCAAGCTCATAGTTAATGGCAGAGTCAAGAATAGAGCCCCTGAGCCCAATTCCTTTTCTCTGCTCACCAGACCATACCACCTCCCTAGTGAACAATTTAATGTATACGGACTCACAGTGTGAAATAACTTTATATTCTATTCCGTTGTAGAAAATCTCAGTTCACAGAGTTTCTCCCAGTTAATCCACAACATAGCAAATAGTATTTTTAATTAAAATAAAATTTTGTTTCTTTACTCATTTTTGTGCATGTGGATTGGCAGTCAGATCAAGTTGTTAGATTGCTAGGGTGAACTCTTCATCTGGCTCTGGCTGGGTAAAAGGACTGGACTTGTCTTCTGTTTATCTTGAGAAAATATTTCTTATTGTTTGCTTTCAGGAGACTGATGTTCATGCATCAGGTTTATAATTATAATAGGACAAAGGGAGGAAAAATGCATAATACAAAGCAGTTTACGTACAGGAAAACTGTGCACACTAATTAGCACCCAACATCTTCACCAGAAGAGAGTTAAATCTGGGCTCCATTCTCCCAGACCTGCACTTTTTTGCATAGTTTGAACTACAGTTGATGAAGTGCAGCATCTTGATACAGATTCTGAAAAATGCACATTCTTCCTCACAGAGTTTATGTTGCACATGTCGTCAGTGGTCAAGTATGTAAATCAGTGAGTGTCTGTGTCCCAAAAGGTTAGGGAGTGGCCCTAATTAACAAGTTAGATAAATCAGGTCTAACTGACCACTACATAAATGGGCATAGCAGCTTGGGCTTGTGCCAGTATTGTTTACGTAGTATATCACTGGGGACTTTTCTAAGCTTGTCACCCTAATAGGGCCCAAATTTTTCCATGAGTGAACTGTCATTTGATCATTTCTCCACTCTGTGAAGAACAGAGAGGCTTTTCTTTAACACTGGTCTGGCAGGTCTGTCTTTCCCACCTATTTTTTCATTCCAGTAAACACGTTCTAGCAGCCATTTTAAGGAGAACTGTAAAATTAAAGACTGAAAGAGCCCTATTAAATCATCTTGTCTAGCTCCCTGCTCGGTACAGGGTTCTCCCATAAGGCAAAGCCCAACTCCTTTGGTCCATTTGAGTTCCCATGAGCCTGTGTTACCAGAGCTTGAAATATAACCAGACACCCAACTACTAAATCTACTGGACGGTGACGGGTACAAAAGATAAAGAGGCCAGCTTGGGTGAGAGCTGGGGCAACACCCTAGCCAAAAGCCCATCCTTAGTTGCTGCGTGGGAGAGGCTGTTGTGATTCCTACCATGACCCTGCTTAGGGCTTCTGTCTTTCATATCCAGGCTATGATGTCAGACTGATTTAAAGTCCACTTCCCTGGAAGGAGCCAGGGCTGCCTGGGAGGGAGCAAGTGGGGCAATTTTCCCCGGGCCCCGCAGGGGACCCATGAGCGCTGGCCCGGTGGCAGTCTGGGTCTTCAGCAGCATTTCAGCGACGGAGGGCCCTTCAGTGCTGCCGAAGATGTGGAGCAACTGAAGGCCCCGCCGCCGCCGCTGGGTGAGTACAAGCACCGCAGCTCCCCCACTTTGCCCCAGGCCCCCTGAATCGTCTGGGCGGCCCTGGAAGGAGCTGTCTGTGTCTTTTCTCTACTGTTACTCCAAAGCCCCCTACTTGTGGAAGGAATGATATGTCCACTACTGTACCATTCACTCAGCCTTGTGACTGCTGTGAAGGGGAATCTCAGTTACTCTGTGCCACTCCCATCCTCTGCCATTAACAGCTATTGCCTCCTTTTCTGAAGGGAGAGAGGTAAGTCAAGGGTTTAACAGACCAGTCAGAGCAGAACACACCTGTACAAATGGAATTAGGAGGCTGAAAGGGGATCACTCAGCCCCCTCACTGTTTCCTCAGCAGTCACCCATCTGGGAGAATCCACTCTTAAATGGGGATATTGGGGGAGGCGGCGCCACCCCCTCTGATATTACTCCCTGCAAACCTCATATGAGTTTGATTTGATTCAAATCCTAGACCACTATCCTGATCTTATTTACTACGCTCTACACCCTGGGATATTATCTGGGGAGAACATGAGTTGGGCAGCAATGGTGTCCCTAGCCTCTGTTTGCCAGAAGCTGGGATTACGCGATGGCGGATGGATCACGTGATGATTTCCTGTTCTATTCATTCCATCTGAAGCAGCCGGTATTGGCCACTATCATGGATACTGGGCTAGATGGACCTTTGGTCTTACGCAGTATGGCCGTTCTTATGAGTCAGTGGAGAGGATGGAGTCCACTCTCCATACGGAAGGAGCAAGATGGGCAGCCACAGAGCAGAGGGTCTCTGGCTAAGCTCTGTGTAAGCTCTGAGCAGATGAGCCAAAATTTGGCCCTTAAATTTGTGCTATTCCTTTATACTGTTGTAAAAGAGAGTCTCCAAGTCTGCATTTAGAAGATACTGTAACTTTAAATACATCAATGTTTATAGCTGACTCTGGAGGCCAGTATGAAATTGTATATCTTTGATTAGTCTTCAGGATCAACCAAATCAAGACAATCCTGGAAGGAGAAGAAAATGATATTTGCAACATGTTTGCATTCCAGTTGTCGGAACAGAGAGTGCTAAGGTCCAAATTTACATCTCTGGCCTTTGATTTTTGTCGCCAGCTTTTGCGCATGTAAGCGATTTTTACCCACAGATGTGGGGGTACACCATTTTATATGTGCTAAATTACTATTGTGTGCACAGGTGGCTCAACCATTCATGCCAGTCTTGTTACCCCATTTGCTTCCTCAACCCGTTGTTGTCTCTGTGTTGTTCCATGTTGACTTCCTGCTAGTGGAATGCTCTTCTCACTTCAGTTTACCAAACAGTCACTCTCTGTTCATTTAAGTCCCTCTTAAAACTCACTTATTCTGCAAAGCCTGCAAGATGTGAGTTTACAAACATTTAAAAACAAACAAACAAATGACCAGGTCCTCCCCACCACTGGATTACTCAGTGTGACCTGCCACCCGTGTGTCATGCTTTTAGATTCCAAGGGCTTGAAGGCAGGAATTGTCTTTATTTTTGTATACAGTGCAGCATCAAATATGCTGTCAGTGCTAAAGACCTGACTGAAGAAAATACCTAAGGATGTGCTTATGTCTATCCCTATGTAAGACAGTGCTGAAGTCCCGAATAGGGATGCTTTTCTGAACAAATAGTAACAATAAAACAACAGCAGATAGAAAGAGGCACTTGCAAAATAAGAGAGTTGGTTTAGGCTAGCTGAACATTTATCTCTGGAAACGTCAAATTTATAAAATGGGAGATGTTCATGTGAAGTGACAGGAACGTAGTTGTTAAAAAAGAAAAATTCTGTGTCATGGTGCACCTGCAGGACATGGAAGTGTAACTTCATAGATCTGGATATTTTCTTTGCCGAGTCTTGAATTATGCTTCAGTCAAAACAGTTGCCTTGATTATATGTGATGAGAATAGGTTGATTGCTTTGAATATTTCAGAGAAATAATATATTTAATTCTTGGCTTTACTTGCATCTATCATGAAGGGGCAAGGTCCTTAAATTATATTGGAGCATTCTTGTAGCATTCATAACATATTCTCCAGTGATACTCTACTTCGTTTCCATATGGAAGCTGAAGCCATTGCCCTAAATGGTGGTCCATGTATTGCCTATCACATCAGTGGACTCTTGAGCAGTGTCAAGGTACATGTGAATTTCTGCATTTGGAGAGGAGAGTAGACCAGAGAGTAGATCAAAGGAAAGGCTTCCCCAAGCTGATAAAACTTTGTCCATTTAGCTTGTAAGAGGAGCATTGTAGAATGGATACCCAGTATTACAAGGAAATAAAAACATGGCTTGAAGGTGTGTGGTGCCCTTGGTGAGATTGGGTGGGGGGAGGAGGGAAGGAAACACAACCACAGAAGGTAAAGCAAGTAAAACAAATGCTAGGATCACTTTATTACGGGGCACCTGATTGGAAGTCTGAGATTCTTTGCTGTATTGCGCCTCCCCTTCCTCCTTTTTATTTTTTATTTTAGAGATTCTGTGGTCAGAGTAAAACATATTTTGTGTCTCACTGGCTAGGTGGAGAAACACTAGCTTCAGTTAAGTCTTCCTTCTCTCATCTCTATGTCTCTCTAGGTGTGTAAACACACAATGATATGTATCTAGCAGCAGTGGTGCTGCTGCACCCCCTGGCTAGAAGCAGTAACAACAAACACCACATCCACGGTTCCCGCAGCAGCACCCCCACTACAAAAATTGTTCCACCACCCTGGCACTAGCAGCACTTAAAACATAAGTAAAAGCATTAACTGTTCGTGCTCATTATAACTATTTGCAAATGTTATTAGCTCTGTTATTTCCAATCCAATTGTTTCCAGACTTAAGGTCAAATACAGCTCAGAACATACTTTGCACAGCTCCTTGGACTTCAGTGAAATTGTACAAGTGTATTAGTTAGGGCAGTCATTTGCATGTAACAAACCACACATTTCTAAGGGAAGACTGTGTGCATGCCAGATTTGTCATTTTTAAGTTGTCATTTTTTAGTCCTCTGCATAAAAAATGCAAGTAAACCATTTTCTTAGTTTCAGAAAAAATATTCACTTGTAAGCTGAACATGTGTATTTCCAGCCTTACAAGAGACATTTTGAGAAAGTTGTGAGCTAAAGAAGAGAGAATTCTAAACCTTACTAACATTGTTGCTGCTGGTGACCGTATACTGCCTCTTTTTAATATATCTATAGCATGAACTGTAGGAAAAATGGCTTTTGTGGTGTATGTATTGATAATGTATGTGCAAAGTCAAGATTTGTGTAGTTAAGTGCCACCTCAGGCTGTGATCATTTTAAGTGAATAAAGCTAGAAATTTTTAATTTTCATATGAAATGCAAAATTCTGCTGTTGGATACTGCTGTTGGATCTTAACACACAAAGCTGTCATTGATGCAGTGGAAGATCTAAGCAGAATACCGGTGTCAGGATTCACTGTGTGAATTTAAGGACAGATCTTCTGTTACCTTGAAAGTTGTTTTGTCATTTTTAGTTCAGAGATGACATAATGCCCTATCCTAAAATACTTGTACAATGCAAATATTTTGCAGTTAAAGAAGATACATTAAAGAACAATAAATATCTGAAGTAGATAATTAAAACTAAATTAATTCACATTGAAAGATTTCTTAGTCAGCAGTGCTGAGGAATGTTCCCATCTCCTCAAAGGAACTGAAGAAAGTCCTCAGACAACAACCCCTTAGTTTGACTTTGCTGTTTCCAGCAGAGTTCCTGAAATGGCTTCTGTAAGGCTGCTCAATGTCATTTTAATTGCAATAATAATCAGGATCACATTATGCTTGGATTTCCTGTAGCCATAACAGGTTGTTTATTCACAACAAAGTTTTCTACCAAATCACCTCTGTCTGTCTCCCCTTTTCAAACCTTTCCTCCCACTCTTTGGCCCTTGAATTGTTGCATTTTGTTATACTTTTTTTCAATTATTTTTACAGTTTTCCTCTGAAAATAGATTTGGTGGAATGGGCTGTAGGAAAGATCAGGGATCCTTATAACAAGGCCATTGTTTTTAAAAGCATAGCATTGTCGGTTTCTGACAGTGATAAGAGTCTGCATTTGTTCAGAGAAGATTTGTGATTTGTCTGTGCTTTGCATATCTCGAACATAAATGAGATTACACTTTTCCTTTGGAACTCATATGATCATCATTTACTATCAAATGTTATTTCAAGACATGGTTCTGTTTATTGCTATATTATCTTATGGAGGCGCCTACTGGCTTGTGTTCTAAAATGGCCTTAATGGGGCATCAATTCTTGTTTTTCTCTAAAAGTTGATAGCAGATTGATGTGAAATTTCACAGAGTTAATTTTTAGGCCTTTGAATTTTTGATGCAGTTTTTGTTTGGTGTTTCATAACAAATTTGTTAATAGCCTTTGAATTTGGGCTTGTGCTAAATTTTTCCCTTGGCAGGCCTGCTGTTTCTCCTTGTCAGAAATTTCTGTACACAATTGTCTGGACAGAACTTGGTAGAGAGGTAGATCCTGAGGGCCACAGGGAGAGTGTTTTTATTTGTTTATTTTGGTTCTTTTTAACAAATGTTTTAAACCATTATTTGCATTATGAGTAAAAGTTTGTGCACAGTGCACGTAAACTTAATGGATGCTAGGTGCAAACTAAATAGATTGGGTCAGGTTACACAGAAACCTGATTATTGGGGCTGGGTGTACTAAAGCTTGATTGACAGGGAATGCTGGGTGCACAGAAGTCTGACTGACTGGGCATGGGGAAGTGCTGGGCATTTCCAAGTGTGACTGGTTGATGGAGAGGTGGGAGAGCTGCATGCAAACCTATTGGATGAGGACCAGGAGCACATAAAGCCTTCTTTATGAGAAGCTAGACTGTTGTGTCAGAATGTATTCTACAACAGAGAAGGGATCAAATGTTCTCCCACTGTACTTTAAGCCCCACATGTCATCCCCCCACTTATCCAATGCCCACCCCTAAATAAGCATGAAATAAATTGAGATGAATACACACAAATCTTCCTTGTGAAGCAGTTAGGGTTGCTACACACATGACGTGCCTCTCTCAAACTCATCAAAACAAGGAAATGAAAAGTTAAGCCACCTAATAATATACTGTATATCCTCTTCTCCTCCTCCCATAGACACACATCTACGGTGTGTGGTAATAGTAAGACCATACACTACAATCTTAACTCTGCCCATTAGGGTTGCCAGACTTTTACATCACCCCCTATAATTGCCTTTCTACACGTAACCCTTTCCCAAATTAACCTCTGCCAGCACAACAAACATCCATAACTACTAGCGCTGGGGGAGGAGAAAAATGAACTGGTAAACGAGAGCATGCCAAAGGCTGAAAATGGAGCTGAGTTGAGATGGCAGGGTATGAAAGGTGTGATCATGCTAAGGTGTACTGTGGGTGGAGGTGTTAGGTGGCTTAATTTTTCATTTATGTGTGTTTTGGGGTTTGTGTTAGGATTGCTATACACATCATGCATAACTGTTTCTCAGTCCCAAAGTTTTTTATATATTACTGGATAATAGGGCCAGATTCTCAGCTTGTGTAAACTGGTGTAGCTCTACTGACTACATTGGAACTAAACTGATATACCCCAGCTGTGCATTTGGTCCTAAAGCTATTGAAAAATATTCCCATTATGAAATTTATCCTACTTATAACACCACTGATGTCAATGGCACTTTGCTCAGCTGCAGGGGGGTGCTAGAGCAGATCCAGTGGCAGAATCTAAACTAGTGTCATATGAATTTACTGTGCTGTGTAAATGATTAATTATAAAATTCTCTGGAATTTGTTTTTTGAGTGCAATTTAACTTTTAAGAGGGGTTCTTCTACTTTCATTTAAAAAGACTGAAGGAAGTAGAAGTGTTTGTAATCCAGAGGTGTCACTGCATATAAGCCTTTCTCATGATCACTATACTAAAAAATGTTTTTAATGTGGAGATGGGCTCAACCTAAAAATTCAGATCCAGATCTCAGTGTGAAATGCAAGCACCCGAACGTTCAGGCGACGTTGGAGCTGGGGCTTTGGTTGGTTTAAGGAAATCTTCATTTCTTTTCTTTGGAGAGTGTATTTTAGTGCTGCTTATTTTTTCTTCCATACCCGCTTCTTGGGAACGAAGATATGAAAAACGCTGCCCATGATGTTTCTTTTTTACTTTCTTTGCTGGCTAGATTCTGTCTCTCTCCTTTTCCTTCTCTCCCTCCCTCTTTTTGATTCTGTTTCTGTTCCCTTGTTACCCATTATGAAACAGACAAGTCTGCAGGGCTGGAAAAACCGAGAGAGGTTACAGGGGTAAGCAATAGTTCAGGCTGCTGTGAATGTGTAAGAAAGATCCAGTTTATGGGCATTTTGTAGATTTTTCTTTTTTAAGAGTTCACAAGACTTCTAGTAATGGAAATTGCTGGGGGGAGTATCAGACTGGTAGTAACAATAGGAGAGGCAGAAACAACTGCCACAGGTCAAAGAGAGGCCACGATTCAACGTACTGAATAAGGAAACAGAGCTAGGTCCCAGACTATGTACTGGAGTTTGGAAAGGTGAAAAATAAGAGGAAATATGATAGCTCTATATAAGAAAATAACAAACGTGAAGAAGGCTATATGGATTATACCTTTTATCCTGTCCTATAATAAAAGGTTAAGAAAATACTTCATAAAATTAAAAACACTATTAAATTGGATAATAGGAAACACTTTTTAAAAAGCCATGTATAATCTGTAGAGTTCACACCTCTAGATGCTATTTGAAGTGAACAGCTTAGCAAGATTCAAGAAAAGTCTCAGATAACATGAATAAGAATAGTAGCTGAAATTTTACTGGTTAGCATAAAAATGACAAGTACTGTGCTTCACAGCATAAGTTGTAGTTGAAGAATAAGCTAACATCAGGAAGAAATTTCTTCCCTATTGCAATACTGTAAAGTTAAATGCATTATGTGGGGGTCAGTACTTCTGTATGTGGCAAACCGTTTTTGGCCATTGTTAAGAAGAGGATTCTGCCCTGGAATGCTAGGACATTTCCTGTACCCTTATGCATACTACACTGATACAGATATTTGATGCTGAAGTCTCAGGTTTGCCAAGTTTACTATTTTAGTGAAATAAACCAGTGATATTTGAAAATCTACATTCATCCTACATGTCTTTTATCCATCTATATAAAGTATATTGCATGCTGTACAAGGTATAAATATACGTTAAGGAAATAAGATAGATAGATAGATACATCCAAGACTTTTTTTAAAATGGGTGCCTAAAGTTAGGCTCTTAAATCCATATTTAGGCACATGCGCATGTGCACACAAACACACACATGTCATTTGTAAATAAAACATATGGCCCTGATATTGCAGTTGAATTCACATAATGGGACCCTTGCACCCATACTGAGCCTCATCAACTTCCATGGGGCTCCGTGCAAGCAGAACCACATTGATCCAATTGCAAGGTTGGGTGTCTGTCTGTTGCTATGTGTGTATATATATATTCCTTCAGTTTTTCTTCTTTGTAGAGAATGATATGCAACAGCTAATATATTTTTATTAACAAGACATGCATATAAATCATGTAAACTTTGGTAGTGTTTAAAAATAATAGATTTTAAAATAAGAATATTAATTTGGCACATATTCTCAATTTAGAATGTCCCCAAATGCAGTTCTTTGGAAATTGGGCATCATGACCTCCCCATTACCCCTATTCCTTATCTCTCTCCAAAATAATCAGAACATTTTTAAGGGGAGAAAACTGAAACGCTTATCTTGGCTTTTCCCTTCAGTGACAGGATTGTGGTTGGTTTGTTTTTTGTTACTGAGGAAATCAAAGTTGAGTTGTCCTCAGGCATCCAACTGAGTAGAGAAGCAGTATATGTACATTTCAGAATTGCCCCAAACTCATGTCTGAATTGACACGTATTTCCATTCTTGTATAGATCCTGCTACTCTGTGCACCGTCACCAATGGAAATT